>NC_046666.1:54679001-54726573 GCF_010883055.1 Belonocnema kinseyi
CCCAGCCACTCTTTTCCTTTTTTCCACCCCTTCACTGCTAGTCGCGCTTGTCTTTTTTTGCCATTCGTCCAGACTTCTGTTCGAACCCGCATTTGAGGGCTTTCCCCGTTGCTTGTCCGTACCTGAGTCCGCTACCCTTTCCACCCGGGTCGACTTCTCGGAACTTTCATCACCGCTGCTGTCACTGCGATCAAAGTCACCCATCCCCCCACTTTCAATGCTTTCAGCAACGTCAGCTGTTGTAGCCACTACGATTTTCTGCTCTGTGCGATCGTCCAGTAACTGTTGCCCTCTGGCGCCAATTTGTGGACTTCGCGTCGTCGGCATCCTACCTTACCCAAAGCTCCGTGACGTTTCCCGCCTTTTATTTCTTACCTCTTGCCCCCCTGACCCAGCAACTATTTTTTCACTCCTAACCTTAAAAACTTCACACGCCCCAAATTTTCACTTCAAACCACTCACTTTCACCCTTCACACCTTTGCATTCACTCACCCTTCTTCCTTTACACTCGATCTCCGCACTTTCTGCCTTTTCTGCATCCACTCACCCTTATTTCCTTCACCAAAGCCAAAAATGCACCACTTGACAAAAAGAGTTCTTTCGCGATCGGTACCGGAAACGGAAGCCCATTTTCTCGAATAATGAAATTTCCGAATAATTAAAATCCTGAATTATAAAATTTCCTGAACAATAAAATTCATAAATTCCCAAATTGTAAAATTTTCGAATAACAAAATTCCAGAATTATAAAATTGCCTAAAAATACAATTTCTGAATTATAAAGTTCCTCATTATAAAATTTCCGAATATTAAAATTCCCGTTTCATAAATTTGATTTTTTAAGTTCCTGAATAATAAAATTTCCGACTACTAAAATTCGCGAATAATAAAATTCACGAAAAATAAAATTCTTTATTTAGCAAATTCCCGAAAAATAAAATTCCCGCCACTGCAAATTTTCCGAATTCGCAAAATATAATTTCTGAATAATAAAATTCCTGAATTATAAAATTCTCGAATGATAAAATTCCCAGAAATAATCCTGAATTATAAAATTCCCAAATAATAAAATTCCCGATACCGTTACTTTTCCGAATTCGAAAATTCCCGAATAATAAAATTTCCGAATATTCAAATTCCCGAATAATAAACTTCCCGTATTAAAAGATTCCCGAATGATAAAATCCCTGAATTATAAAATTTCTGAATAACAAAATTCACGAATAATAAAATTTTCGAATAAGAAATTTCGCGAATAATAAAATTCCTAAATTATAAACCTCCCGAATAATGAAATTCCCGTAAAAAATCCTCAATTATAAAATTCTTGAATAAAAAAATTCCTGAAAAAATCTCGAATAATTAATTTTCCAAATAATAAAATTCTCAAATAATAAAATTTCTTAATTATAAAATTCCTGGAAATAATCCTGAATTATAAAATTCCGAAACAATGTACTTCCCGAATAATGAAATCCCTGAATTATAAAACTTCCGAATAATAAAATTCTAGAAAAAAAGCCTGAATTATAAAATTCCTGATTTATGAAATTTCCGAAGAGTCAAATTCCCCAATAATGAGATTCCTAAAAAAATCCCAAAAAATAACATGTGCGATTAATAAAATTGCTAAATTGAAAAAATCCCGAATAATAAAATTTGGGACATTTAAAAAAAAAATTTCATTTAAAACTAAAATAAAAATTTTTAATTAAAAAAATTACCGAATTATACAATATTCAAAATAGAAACCTCCCAAATGATAAAATTTACAATCTTAAGCAATTAAAAAAGTGTTTTTTTTTCTGAATATTAATTATTTATTAAAAATAATTTAATCAAATATCTTTACCAAAAAAATTTGTTTCCTGTTCAATTTATTTTTAAATTATTGTTTGAATTTGAAATGATAATAAAATTATATATATTTCTGACTTGAAATTTTTGTTTGAAAATTTGCATACTCTTTAGAAAAGATAAAAGAAAACTGTCTCAAAAATCGAATGATTAATTTGAAAAAAATGGTTAAATTTATTTCCATCGAGCCACACATGTTCTAAAATTTATTATTCTTATTTAATTTCTATACAATTATTGTCATTTTAAATTCAAACAATAATTCAAAAAACTTTGAACTTTTATAAAATATTTGATTATTTTATTTTTAATAAATACCTCATATTTATTTAACACAAATATTTTTATTTGCTTAAATTTAGGAATTTTCAAGTTAGGATATTTTATTATTCCTCGACTTTCTGTTGGGAATTTTATTATTCGGGATTTTTATGTTTCGGCAATTTTATAATTCCCGGCGTCTGGAATTGAAATTTCGGGCTTAAATTATTATTATCTGTTATAAAACAATTTAGTATTTTTAATTGAATTTTAATTAATTTAAAAGTTTTAATGCGACAGTTAATTTTTGTAAAAAATTTAAAAAATTTGTAACAAAATACCCCCCCCCCCCCTCACTCTGCGTAATTTTTAGTTCCCAGAAATGTAATAATGTTTAACACTGAATCTGTTGTAAACGAAATAAAACAGTATTTCAGATACACATTCAAATTTTTCAAATTTATTCATTTACTTCAAACAAACAAATGTCTTTTCTACGGTAAACGATGACTATTTAACAAAATAATGTAATTTTGAACAAAATAATTAAATTTTCAACACAATGGTTGAATTGTCAACCTAAAATAATAAAGTCCAAACAAAAAAGTGTCATAGTTTATATTTCAAACAAAAATAATGAAATTTACTACACAAAAAAAATGAATTTTAAAACCACAAAGACGAACTTCAACAAATAAATATTTTTCACTCAAGACAGAAATAAAAGTTTATTTAATTTATTGAACCTTCAAGCTAAAAGGCGAATTTTCTCTACAAAAATTTAATTTTCAAACAAAGTATGACGTTTTAGCAAAAAATCAGTTTTCCAAAAAACGGATCCATTTCTAGCCGAAAAACATGATTTTAAAAACTGTACTCCTAACATTCATTGTGTGTATCATTATTCCGGAAAACACTAACTTTTAATGATTAATACGAGGAAAATAATATTCCAAAAAATAACAATGATTTAAATAAGAGATTGAATTAAATGAGGGTTTACAAGGTTTCTTCAAAGAATTCTTTAACTATTTAAAAATTTTCGACAGTTTGACAATATGTATTCTTACTAAAGTGTGAATTTTTTCATTAAATGATCTTCATAAACAATCTTACCCGATAATTGTTTTTAAAAAAATTCATCAAAGCGACATGACTAATAATATTTACCTGAAGAGATAAGTAATAGATACCATTTTTTTGACAACTTCGTATTCTCTTACCTCAGTGTAGATATGTTTTAATAAACTATACGTTGTTATGCATTTTTTAAAAAGAATAATTGAAGAATAATTTAACCACAATGCATTTAATGAAGTTTTATTATGATTGCAGTTTTCTTAGTTTCTTAAATTTCTCTTTGACGTAAATAATTTCTAATCAGACTATAAAAACTCAGTACATTTGTATTTCAAATTAAAAAATTTTTAATATTTTTTGAAACAATTTTTTCAAAAAGTAGGTGAGAAAAAGAATGAAAAACTTGTTTTCGTAGACTGTATCATTGTATTAACATTTTACAGTGCCATAATTAATTACCGTAATACATAAACAATAAAAAATAATTATAATTAATTGATAATCTACAGTTGTGTATTATTGTTATCAATAAATTATTAAAGGATGACTCAAAAATTTGTAATGAGAATTAGTTAAAAATCCAAAACTGCACATGTTTTTTCTTCTGGAAACTTGAAGCGAACTGGACGAGAATCAGGACGAAGAACGTCTCTTCATACTTCCTTAACTGGGGGTGAGTGACTAATTAACGGATCAAGCAAAAAGCTATTTGATAGTTTTGTTCGAATCAGTTTCTCGGTAAACAGCCTAATTAGAGTCTCTTCTTTTTTCTTTTTTGTTTCGGTATTTTTTGCAAAAACTCGGCAAATTGCAGTCAAAAGTTGATTCTTTTTAATTTAAAAGGCAGTCACTATATTTTTGATACCGAATTTATTTCTTTTCCAAAAAAATCTACTATTTGATTAAAGATTAAACTATTTTCTTTAAAATTCGTTTTTTATTAGTTATTGGTTTGATTGGTTGTAAATTAAACTATTTTGTTAAAAAATGGTTGTTTTTTTGTTCGCTAGAAATTAATTTTTGTAACTGCAAATTGAACGAATCTATTCAGATTACATTATTGGTTGAAAATTGAATGAAATAAAAATGTAACTACTACGAAGTACTATGCATGTATTCACTATGAGTATTTCTACTCATTTTACGAGGATTTTTCTTCCTCGTAGGTATCGAATAAATTTACTTCCTCATAGAGTGAGGGTTTTCTCTAACAAAAGAAAAAAATGGATACTGCAATATTTTCCAAGCTTATGCCTCTGCCTTATCGAAAATCTTATTTGCAGAAAATCAGAGAGCCCATCAATATGTCAATCAATGTATTCTGTTCAAATTAAAAACTTTTTGACGCGTGGTAGTATTATATTCCAAACCAAAAAATAGTATTCTTTATATAAACAATTTAATATAATTTCATTCAATTCATATTTTTTGGTAAAAAATTTAATTATTTGGTTGAACATTTAATTATTTATTTAGAAATTCAACTATTTTGTTGAAAATGAACTTTTTTATTCAAAATTCATATTTTCGTTTTGAAAATGTAACGGTTTTGTAGAAAATTTGTCTTTTTGACTTAAAAATTCAACAAGTCTATTGAATTGATTATTTATTCTTTTATAAAAAAACCTTTATTGTTTGAAAACTCCCAGAATTTGAGAAAAATAATATTTGCTTGTTCCAAAACAATTGCATGGTTAAAAAATTGAGCTATATTGGTTGTGAATTCAACCGTTTTAAAAATGTAAGAGCTTTTAAATAAGTAATCCTTTTTGGTTTTGAAATTAAACTATTTGGTTGAAAAAAGCCTTCTTTTTAATTTGTGTTTTAGGTTGGTTTGAAAATTTTCCTCTTTTCTTTAAAAATTTGTTGAAAACTTATCATTTTAGTCAAACATTGATAATTTTAGTGGAAAATTCATGATTTTGGTTAAAGATTATAATATTTTTCTGAAAATGATTTTGTTTGAAAATTAACTTTTTTAACTAAATATTTAACTAGTATATTTTTGGTTGAAAGATTAATCCTTTTTGGCTTATAATTCCGCTATTTGATTCAAATCTGATCCTTTTTAGTTTAATATTTAGCTGTTATTTTTTGAAAAAAGATTGATCATTTCAGTTGAAAATTTATCTCTTTGGTTGAAGATTTATCATTTCAGTTAAAAATTCTTCTCTTTGGTTCAAGATCCATAATTTGATTTAAAAAGTCATCTTTTTGGTCTGCAATTTAACTATTTGGTTAAAAATTAATATCTTTTCATGAAAAGGCAATATTTTTACCTGAAATCTTAGAAATTGAAATCGTTTATCATTTAATTTAAAATCATATATTATCCAAATTTATTTTATCTGAAAGAACTTATTTCCCTTAGATTTTCGAAAAAGATTATGTGTGTTGAGTTTAAGTGAGACTCTTACCATATATTTTACGATTTAAATCAATGGAATTTTTAAAATAACTGATTCATCAGTTGAAATATTTAGTATTAAATAAATGATTTGAATTTTTACTCATTCAGATTTAGAGAGTGCGTTTCGAAGAAGCGAAAAATATACCATGTATATTACTGTTGTATTCCTAATATTAAAAAATATTTCCTCATATGGACAAGATAAACAATATATTTTTCAAATTTAGATATCGATATTTCTAGATAATAAACATTTTTTTGAAACTTCATAAATTATTACTGGTGGGACATAAAAGATTCAACAATAGGTCAATCTTTTTCTCGAGTAAGCAGAATGAACCATTTGCTGAAAGAAGAACTGGAATTATTAATACGCTCAAATCCCAAGATAAAATTTGAAGTGAACTTTATATTAAAAAATTTCTTAATTACTATATTGAAAAATAACAATCTTAAGAAAACCATTTAACACAACACGCGTTTGATGTAAAAATTTCCAATATTCTGTTACAAACTCATTCAAAAGTAAAAAAAGATGTGCAATGAAATTTTCGATAAGAATGTATGTTTAAAAAAAATCAGAAATGTTTCTAGAAATTCCAAGAGGTCTTCCACCAGAAGCGATCAGATTTTATGTACTCTTCTACAATCCGGCGGTTAAATTAATTTTTTGATTGGAAATTTAATTACTCAATAAAAATTTGAACTTCCTTCTTGGAAATTTTATATTTTTGTTGAAAATTTACTATTTCAATTGAAAATTAAACTATTTTGTTAAACATTTAATAATTTAGTTAAAATTTCAACTATTTTGTTAAAAAGTCATGTTTTTGTTTAAAAATTTAAATACTTTCTTGAAAATTTGTCATTTTGTATTAAAATTAATTTTTCATGGATTGAAAATTCACAAATTGATTTTTTTAGCTGCAAAATTTTTGTTAAAAATTCATCATTGTTGGTTGAAAATTAAAGTCTTTTGAAAGATTCGTCTTTTTGGCTTGTAGATTTTAATAATTTATTAAAATTGCAATTGTATGTGGTCAAAGTCAATTTTTTTGTTTTAAAAATTCGACATTATGGTTGGAAACTCAAATATTTTGTTAAATATTTAATAATGTAGTTGTAAATCCAACTATTTTGTTATAAATTCAACTCTTTCGTTTAAAAATTCAAATACTTTGTCGGAAATTTGTCTTTTTGTATTAAAATTCATCTTTTCTGGGTTGAATTCACCAATTCATTTTTTTAGTTGAAAATGTTCAGTTGAAAATTCATCATTGTTGGTTGAAAATTAAACTGTCTTCTGAAAAATGCGTCTTTTTGGTTGCAGATTGTCATAATTGGTTAAAATTGAAAGTGCGGTCAAAGTCAATTTTTTTGTTTGGAAAATTAGACCATTCTGGTTGAAAACTCAAATATTTTCTTTAAAATTTAATAATTTAGTTAGAAATTCAACAAATTTGTTAAAAAGTCATTTCTTTCGTTTAAAAATTCGAATACTGTGTTGAAAATTTTTTTTTATATTAAAATTCGTATTTTCTGGATTGAAAACTCATCATTGTTGGTTGAAAATTAAACTATCTTCTGAAAAATGCGTCTTTTTGGTTGCAGATTTTAATAAATGGTTGAAATTGCAACTGCTTTTGGTCAAAGTTAATTTTTTATTTCGAAAATTCGTTGGCTGGAAACTCGAATATTTTGTAACAAATTTAATAATTTAGTTGAAAATTCAACTATTTTGTTAGAAAGTCATCTCTTTTGTTTGAAAATTTAAATACTTTTTTGCAAATTCGTCTTTTAGTATTAAAATTAATCTTATTTAGTTGAAAAAGGAAAGTGCAACTATTTGGTTGTAAATGAAACCAGTTAGTCTAAAATTAATTTGTTTGTTGAAAAATTGACTATTTGGTTGAAAATTATATCTTTTCAGGTTTAAAAGTCAAGTATTTCCTCAAACACTGTACTTTATATCTTAAAAACTCATTTCTTTCGTTGCAAATTTATCTCTTTTGGTAGAAAATCAATCTTTTTGGTTGAAAACTGAATTATTTTAAGAAAACTGCTATATATTTCAAATTGAAATCATGAGCTTTTTATACTGAATTCGATATGGTACTCACAGATGAATTTTATAAGAATAATTTATTCTCTTATTATTCCTCTATTTTCGTAAAAAGAATCACTTCATTTTCTCCATTTTTAAATTATTCTGGTCACTTTTCCTTATGTTTCGTGTTTCATTTTAGGCGCTTATCAAATGAAATCGAAGAAACAATACTAACTTAACGAAGTGGGGTGGTGCTTGTATTTATGACGTACCCTCGTGGATTTAAGATTGAGGTGATGATCTGACACGAAGAAGAAGATGGTTGGAAAAAGTTTTCAAATGAGCGTGACGTAGTTTTTGAACGCCAACTTAATTTTTTTTCTTATTTAATATTCTCCGGTGAGAATTAAAGGAGGGACAAATGAAGGGTGGCCCGATATTAGTCTCATTACCCTTTGTCTGCAATCTCAAAATAAAAGGACATTCAACATCGAGCGGAAGCTTCTCCATTCATCCATGAATGGTGATTGGGTCTCTGAAACGTGACCATCAAGGAAGGATGTTCGTAACTTTGTACTCTGGTTGTCAGTGAGACCCAGAAGAACGGGCTTACGCAATACGGCTTGATCTACTGAATTTCCCTCATCCTGGTTCTTCGGTGGTTCCTCCGCCTCCACCCCGGTGAAAAACGCTTAATGTGGGTAGTGGATGTACAAAAATATCAAGCATCCTCAACATTGGCTCACGAAATGCGGAGGTGGTGATGGCATAGAAGGGGAAGAATCGTCGACGTCGTTTGTGGTGACTGGTTGGAGAACCCAGGGAAGAGCGAGAGTCCGAAGAAGAGACTGGTGGGCTTGATTTGTGATTGCGGTGAACGTAAAAGCTGCGAATGTCTGATCCACCGGTCTAGGCTATAGACCAGATTTGTCTGATCGCGCGAAGCGTTCGTAACGCGCGCTCTTCTTCCTCCTCGCGAAACCGTCCTCCAAGTGTTTCATTCAATAATAAATCAAACTCACAAATGACATTAATGAGTAATTTGCAGTTAAAATTCGGGACATTTTTAGAATGAGTTTATCACAAATAGAATAGGTGGGATGGTAAAAAGTGGATAGTGATACAAAGTAACAGGTGGTTGCCTTCGTATAAATAAATTCAAATATAAATAAGAACAATGTTTTGAAAGTTATTTTATTTACTTTTTATGCTTTTTTTCGGGAATGCACAAATGCTTGTTTACGTTATTCAGCCTGTATCAAATCCCTTAATTTAACAATAATCATTTTGGGATTTTCAGGACTTTCTTTTCTTTTATCTTTTCTTTAATAAGTTGCAACAAATTCTAATTGAATAATAATTTATTTATAATCAATTAGAGTCATTATCTAAAATTCTAATTTTCATTATGATGAATTAAAGAAATTCCTTTGAATATATGTTGGTGTTTATTTTTGTTTTAGTTGAAAATTCCGGAAAATTTTTTGTTTCATTTCTTCTTGGCAGATGAGCAAACGATGAAGTGAAAGTGTGTGTCTAAAAATATAAGGGTGAATCGAGTGCCTGGAAGTGATTTGCAACGAAGTGACGATCCTTTCCATGAGTGTGAAAAGTGTTTAATGAATTGAACTTAGTGTTTTTGTGACCTTCTTCTTTTACTTCCTGTTTGAAGCGCGGGAACCAACGACGGCCGAAAATGAAGGGAACTGTAATTCAATTAGCAGTAGCAGCATGTGTAATTGGTGAGTCGTAAAAAGTATTTGTTTAGATTTTGTTATTAAAAACTATAAAGATTTCTATATAGGTTTAATTATTTTCAATAAATGTTTTTCGGCTTATGTGTATATTTCTTTATAAGATTATATATATATAATTTTTCTGAAGTTCTTCAGGAATTAAAAAAAAAAGGTTTTTTAATTTCAGATATGTCAAATAAAAATTGTAACAAAAAAGTTTATCTTCAACCAATGGTTGATTTTTTCAAACAAAAATTAAAAATTCACAAAAAATGTAATAGTTAATATTACAATCCAAAAAAATTGTATTTTATTTACGAAAATAGTTAAATTCATCCAAAGAGGACAAATTTTAAACAAAATAGTTCATTTTCAGCGAAATAGTTAAATTTTCAACGAAACGTTTGAAGTTTCTAGCAGGAAGATTAATTTTCTACCAAAAAAAGATGACCTTTTAGCTAACATAATCTCTAACGAAAAAAATGACTTTTTTATGAAGTAGTTCAGCTTTTGACCAAATAGTTAATTTTAGAACCAAAAAAGATGAATTCTTAAAAAAACATTGAATAGTTGATACTTCAACCGAATAAGCTATTCATTTTAAATCAAAAACATTTGATTTCATTTAAAAAAAATTGTTGTTTAATTCTGAATCAAAAGAACTAATTTTCAACCAAGAAGACTAACTTTTAGCCAAAAAAGACGAATTTTCAACAAAACAGTTGCATATTTAACTAGAAAAGTTGATTTTTCAACAAGAAAGTTTCTTTTTAATCACTGACTCTTGTACAAAAAAGATGAATTGTCAAAAAAAATGTATTGAATGTTCAAAACAAATTTTCCACCAAATAAGCATTTCTCAATCAAAAAAAAAAATGTTAGGCAAATTATAATTTAAAGGGAAAAATAATGTTAAATATAAAAGTTTATTCAAGTTTATTTGTAAATTTTGTAAATATCTTTTCAACTGATTAATTATTCATAAAATTGTCCTAAAATCTTGGGGATTCGTTTATGACAATTTTGAAATCTTTTCTAATTTTTTAAGTCTTCAAATATTCTGTAAAGATTAATTTTTCAAAATGAAGAATTACTTATATATTTCAATGAATATCAACACATTTTTTAATTATCTTGAGATCTTCTCAAATATTTCAAAAACATCCCAATTTTATTTCAAATTCTTTTAAACTAAAATGGATACGTCAAAATTTCAAACAAAAGACTTAATTTTTATGCAAAAAAACAAAATAATTTTCAACCAAAAATTTCAATTTTAAATCAAAGTGCATCTTGGAAAAAATATAAATTTTTTACAAAATGGTTCAACTTTCAACCAAGTTCTTAAATTTTCAACTCAAATAGATTATTTTTAACATAATAATTAAATTTGCAACAAAAATCAATTTTCTAACGAGAAGATCAATTTTCGACCAAAAAGCGCGAATTTTCAACAAAATTGCTTAATTTCAAAGCCAACCCAATTTGAATTTCTAACTCAAAAATATGAATTTTAACAAAAAAGTTGATTTTAAACCGAATTATTTATTTCTCTACAAATGGTTGAATTTTTAACTATGTCAGATCAATTTAGACTCAAAAAGTTACATTTTTAATATGAAAGGATGAATTTTCAACTAGGAAAGATCAATTTCCAATAGAAAAAATATATTTTCAACTAAAAATGAAATAGTCACATTGTTACTTAGAAAAAAATTAATTATCAACCAAGAGAAAACAAACAAATTATTAACAAAACAGTTACATATTCAAGAAAAGAGATTATTTTTCAAAGAAAATGATGAATTTCAATGAAAATGAATTAACGACAGAAGGGCTTAAATACAAAATATGTTTTTCTTTTATAGCGGGATATTAATTTAAAAAAATAGAATAGCTCAATTTTAAGCAGATGAATTTTGAACTGAAAAAGAAAAATTTCGAACGAAATAGTTCAATTTTTAACCAAAAATCACGAGTTTTTAACAAAATAGATTCATTGTTAATAGAGAAAATTAATTATCAACAAAAACACCAAAGAAATTTTTAACAAAATAGCTACATTAAAAAAAAAGAGAGATAAATTTTTGTATTACAAAAAAATGAATTTTCAAAAAAAGGGGTCAAAACAAAAGAAAATTTTTTAACGCAAGAAATTTATTTCACAAAAATGGAATATTTAAACTTTCAACAACGCAGCTGAATATATAACCCAAAGGATGACTTCAAAATAATAAAATTTCCAACCAAATACTAAACTTTGTAACCGAACATCCTCTGTCATTGGTCCCTATCACTTTCATTGCCATTGGTAATCTCTTGGAATTTGGAAAATTTCTGGAATTTTTTTGAATCTCTTGATAATTCTTAGGAATCTTTAAAAATACCCTGAAATCTTTAAAGTCTTCTAGAATACCATAATTTATTGTAATCCATTGAAAATTTCTTGAAATATTTTTAAAAAACCTCAAAAATATTTTCAGTTTCTTAAAATTCCTTTGATTTATTTAAATCTATTGAAAATTTCTAGGTGTCATAAAATTCCTTAAAATATTTCAAATCCCTTCAACATATTTTAAAATCCCGTGAAATTTCCCGTTCAAAATTTCTTGAGATCATTTCATATATCGTAAAATCTGAAAATACTTTGAAATTCTTTGAAATTTTCGGGAAATCCTTTAGGATACTTTTATAAGAGCTTTTGAAATCTCTTAAAACGATTAAAATTCTCAAAAAGTTGATAAAGTTCCTTTTGATTCCCTTAAATTCCTTTGAAATAATTGGTAATGTTTAAAATTTTCTAAAAACCCCTTTAAATATTCTAAAATCTTATGAATCCAATATGAAATCCTTCTAAATCTTCAAAAATTCAAGAAAATTCTTTGCAACCGCATGATCTAAAATAGGGTTTTTTCATTAAATTCCTAATTCAATAAATTGTTTTATTAATTATCAAATATGCTAAAAAATACATATGGCTTATTTAATTCAGCAACTGTATCATTTATCCCGAAAAACAATACCTTTTCAGAATTTACACAACAAATAAGTTATTTAAACAAAAAATAATTCTTTTAACTATTTAAAATTAGTTTAAAAATACTTTAAAACTTGTGAGTTATAAAATAAAAATTAATTTCGGGTGCATTTTCCGGATACAATAGAAGGGGCTTGGAGGGGTTAAAATAAAAAGTTATTGAGTGTGAATTGTTAATTTGAAAAACCCGGAGGCAAAGATACCTTAGATACATTAGGAGCCGAAAAAATGCTCTTCTAGCCATATTATATATTTTTTTAATGCAAAAAAGAAACAAACGTTATTAACTTTTTGTAAATAAAATTTTACTTACCTTTAAAAGGAATATTCAAGGAACAATTTTCATCCAATAAATTTTTATTTTGACCCCTCCAACTCCCTTGTATTCTGTTCGGAAAATGCCTTAACAAATGAAAAATAGAAGTTTTATGTAAAAATCATGCTAAAGAGAGGTTAAAATAATGTTAACATTCATTATTTTTATTCAATAAGGGATAAGTGTCCAAGTATTTTTTTAAATAATTTTAACTTGTTTAAACAATTATTATTTGTACTGAATCATACAGTTGATGAGTTGCAAGAGTAATGTTTATTTTAAGATGTTTTTAAATCGTTTAAACAATTTATATTTGCATTATATTTGCATAATATTTCCCGTCAAATCGTAAAAAATTATTTCTGTCCTCAATCAATAACACAATAAACGCATCTTGACAGTAATATATTTTTAATGATATTTCGTAATTACGAAAATAATTTTTATTTGCTTAAACCATTATTTTTCTGCGAAAATCCCGAAAAGATACTATTTTCTGAAACTAATAACGCAGTTAATAAATTCTACGAGCGATATTAGTTACTTTATGGATAGTTATTTTTTCAGATCGATTTCGTTGAGGTAAAAAAATACTGCCTGATAAGCGAAGTAGTGTAAGAAATTCGAAAAAAAATTCGAAATTTCTCCATTTTTCATATGAAAAGAAGCAAGTGATTTTAGTTATTTAAAAAATTGCAAACTGTTTTTCACAAAAAATATCACTCGTAACTCTAATTAAATGCGTTATTTACTCCATGAATTAAGAGCTTTACACGATTTTCTCAACAGATTTCTTCGCTTCTTTAGTTTTTATAAAATATTGAAAAAATAAGACTGGGATTTAATATTATTTTAATATTTAATTATGGGATTGCAAAGTTTATAAGGGTTTCAACGGATTTACTAGTATTAAGATTTCAAAGATTTGAAGAGACTATGAGATTTTTATCAGGATTTCAAAAATTCCATGCGGTTTTGAAGAATTTTCTTCAATTTCGCAATATTTGGAAGGATTCCATATAGGATTCATAAGATTTTAGGATATTCTAAAGATTTAGTGATTTGACAGAATATTTAAAATTTCCAAACACATCAAAGGATTTCTAAGGAATTGTATAGGTTTAGAGTAAAAAAAATTCAAATTATTCTTCTCATAATAAAGTTTCTCATAAACTATCTTAATAAATTTTCGAAAAATTTCAAATAATTTATTTACAAGTATTTAGGAATTTCGTAGGATTTTAATTATTTTAGAGATTTTCAAATATTTTAAGGATAATCGAAAAATTTTACGACATTTAAATTGATGTCAAGGAATTGTCAACAGATCTCAATACATTAAAGGGACTTTAAATAATTCTTAAGGTTTCAGCGTATTTTTAAAGAAAATTTTAACAATTAGGAACATTGTATTTTGATCACAACATTTTTTGAAATATTTTGAAAAATTTAAGGAATTTAAAAAGATTCCTATAAATTTTCGATATATATAAATAATTTAAAGAGATTTTAAATACCTTCAAAATATTTTAAGGTATTTAAAAAGATTTAAAGGAATTTTAAATTGATTTTAATATAATAAAGGGATTTCAGAGGATTTTTAATATTTCAAGGTATTTTCCAAGAATCCGAAAAATTTTCATGAGATTTGAAAAATATCAAGTCAAATCAAATTAAAAATAGGCTTGTTTTATAAAGAGAATATTTCGGCGAAAAATTAATTTAGAAAGATTTTTAAAAAGTTGAAACTTCTTATTTAACTCCACGTCGATTGAGCCCTACACAAACAAAGGTCCAATAATGGGGGCCAAGGTAGTTTGTGCGAAAGACTGACCTATTTTCTGTTTTTGAGAAATTTTCTATTCTAAACTTACACTCTCTTCATGCTTTTGGGAAGTTAGTAGAAAAATTGAAACTTCGCTAAATTAAAGTCTGATATTTCCTTTTTAAATTGAGAACAAGAACGTCATAAAACATTAAATGGTTCTCGAATTATCATACAAAATTTGGATGTGTGCACAAGACAAAAATTGTTCGTTGGAACGGCAGTCGAGCCTTGTCTTTTGTATGTTCGACTGATGATTTTGCAAGAAAGTAATTCAATCAGAAAAAATTGGAATCCAAAAGATGAATTCTCAACTATAAATATAAAAGTTGATACTTCAACCATAAAAGAAGAATTGTTTGCATAACAGTTTAATTTGCAACCAACAAAATTAATTTCCAGCTATATAGTTTAATTTTTGAAGAAAAAAAGGATTTTCTACACAAAAATTTAGTCATCAACTCGAAATTGGGCATTTTCTACCAAAAAACTAATTTTCAACTTAAAAAACGAATTTTCACAAAAACATTTAATTTTCAAACAAAGAGTTGAATCTTAAACCAGATAAATTTTCAACACGACAAAAATACATTTTTAACGAAACAATTAAATTTTCAACAAAAAAAGTTTACTTCGAACCTAAAATTTGAATGTCTAAACAAATTTTTAAATTGTAAGGCCAAAACACGAAATTTTCGCACCAAATTTATTTTTCAACGCAAAAGTATGACTTTTTAACAAAAAAATGCTCTATTGACAAAATAGTTCATTTTCCAACCTAAGAGATAAATCTTCAACCAAGAAAGATTTTTCAGTTCAGAAAGAAAAAAAATTCAGCAAATCTTCAACCAAGAAATATCTTTCAGTCCAGAAAGAAAAAAATTTTGAGCAAATTGTTGAATTTTCAAGCAAAAGGGATAAATTGTCAATCAAACAGTTGAGTTTTGAATGAAAAATAATATGTTTTCAACAAAACAGTTGAATTAAAAAAAAATTAGTTTCAACTGAACACTATAATTTCCAACCAAGCTTATATTTTAAGGCAAAACGACGAGATTTTGAAAATGCAGTTTATTTTTCGACACAAACTGGCGAATTTTCAACACTATAAATGTTTCTGAACAAAAATAGTCAAATTTATAACCAAAGAGATGAATCTTAAATCAAGAATGATTCTTAACTCAATAAAGAAATAAATTTGAAGCAAATTGTTGAATGTTCAAGCAAAAATACGAAATTTCTATAATACTCTTGAATTTTTAACCCAAATATAAGTTTTCAACCAAACAATACAATTTTCTGTCAAATTTTATAATTTCCTATGAAATTTTTAAATTTCCAAGCCAAAAATACGAATTTGCTGCAAAACAGTTGAACTATCAAATGAAAATTATATCCTTTTAACAAAACAATTAAATTTTCAACAAAATAAGTTAACTTTAAATTTTCTACTTTAATTTCCAAACAAATTGTTAAATTTTCACGCTAAAAGAGGAAATTTCTGCAAAAAAGTTTATTCAACGCAAAAACGTAATTTATCATCAAAACAAAAAACAAATTTTCAACAAAATAGTTAAATTTTCAATAAAACAAGGTAACTTTAAATTTTAAACTTCATTTTCCAAACAAATTGTTAAATTTTCATGCTAAAAGAGGAAATTTCTACAAAAAAGTGTATTCAAGACAAAAACGTAATTTGTCATCAAAACAACAAACAAATTTTCAACAAGAAATTTAAATTTTCTATCAAAAACATCAATCTTCAACTAAAAATGATTTTTCATTTAAGAAAGAAAAAAATCAAGCAAGTTGTTGAATTTTCAAGCCGAAACGATACATAATCTACCAAACAGTTCAATTTTCAACCGAAAATATGATTCTTGAACCAAATAGTGGAATTCTCTACTAAGTTTTTCAATTTTCAAAGAAAAAAAGGAATTTTCTAAAACACATTTTAATTTTGAATCCAAAAAAGAAGAATTTTCAAGAAAAAACGAATTTTCAACCAGAAAATGATATTATTTTGATTAAAAAAAATGTATATGCATTTAAATTCATTTCAAACTTCAGTTTCATAAACTTAAAAAACGGTTTCTTACAATTTGATATGACTGTAGTTCGCAACGTTTATAAACGAAATTATAAAATTTTAAAAATATCTTTTTGTGATTATTTGCACCTGGTGGCAGACAACAAAAAAATTTGTTTAATCGCAATAATTCTTAATAAACACACCTAGGGACACCTAGTTTTACACACCTAGGGACTTCGAAATTTAGATAGAAAATAAAAAATAAACATTTATTTTTGTTTATAAACGTTGCAAACTTCAGCTAAGTAAAATTTGAATAAATAAAAATATATAATTAAAATTAAAGCCATTTAAATGAGATTGATATCAAATTTAAAATCCTATTTAACGTACTATATTCATGTTAATCTGCAAAATTCCAGAAAATAAAATCAAGAATCCAACCACTAAATTTGGATAACTATAAAATATTTCCATTGTAATTTGGAAGAAGAAGCTAGTTTTCATAAAAAAGAAAAGAAAAAAATTCTTTTTTTTTGAAAAAAAATAAAAAAGAGAAAAGAAAAGTGAGAAGGCAACCAACCAAATTTCCTTCCTTCTCTTTTTTATTTTTTCGTATTTTTTATTTTGATTATTGTAAAATCACAATAAAAAAACATTTACAAACAAATAATCACCAAAATGATTATTTTTTACAAATAGTTTTTCATTGTGATTGGCAATAAGAAAAGAAAAGGAATCGCCTTCAATTGAATTTTGCATTTTCTCAGTAAAGGTACAGAATTCTCCAGGAATCGAAATCTGGATTGCTCGCCTTTCAAATATTGACAAGAGCTCTACACATGTTTGAGTGATCAAAGGTGAAGAAATTCGGTCATATTCGTGTACTTGACGTATGTTGGAGAAAATGGAAATTCAGAAAGCTCATCTTAAAATAAATAATCTTAGACTACATCCACCGAAATTGATCGAGAAAACCGACTTCCGATAAAAAATAGTTTAATACTTGAATGTCTCTGATAAATATTTATTTGGATTGTTTTTAAATTAATGATCTAATAGCATTTATTAATAATTGATAAAAGCGATTATTATATGTACAATAAGAATCTTCAACTTTATTTATTCACTCTGACCTTGTTTAAATGTTTATTAATATACGTTCATTTGACATTTTATAAAATGTAAATCAATGTTTTAATTTTTATTGTTCACTTTTGAAGAATTTGCAATTACAAATTTATAATTGAATACATTTATTTTTAAATTTTCAGACTTGGACTATTCCAAAAAAGCATTCAAAATTGGATAATTTTTTTAATGTACATTATATACTGAAGAGTCTTTAAGCACAATTCTTATAAGTTGAAAATTGTGAAAATTGAAGAATTTTTAATTGTAAATCTTCAAAAAGAAGAACTATTCCCAAAAAAAGTTTGATGGTTAAAAATTGATGATGAAACATTTGATAATTATCATTTGAAATTTTATCAATTAAGCTGATTTATAATTGAAAAACCTTTCATTCTTATCTTCCAAATCCTCGAAATTAAAGATTTTTTGTTAATGCCTGTTTACAAATGAAAAATTTTAATCTGGAAATCTTTAATATAGATTTTCTATTACCAATCTTCATAATTGTAGAGTTTTTAATTTTTACTAATTATAATTAAAAGTTAGGAAGTTTTGATGTCTTAAAATTAAAAAAGCTGTCATTTTGAGGCTTTAAATTCGAAATCTCTGTAAATTTTACGATTTAAAATTGAAAACTTTACTTTGGTATTCGAAATCATAAAATATACATTTCTTAAATTGAAGAGCTTTCAATTATAAATCTTCAAAATTGCAATACTTGAAGCAAAAAATTCAAAAATACATCATCTTTTAATATGATAGACATTAAAAGTTGATAGATCTTCAAGATTTTAAACTATAAACATTAAAACTTAAATAAGAATTTTTAATTATAAATGTATACATTGTTTAATATCTAAAGAGTTTTCAATAGTGTAACTCTTCAAAATTGTAGAACTTTGAATTGTAAATCTTATAAATTGAAGAGCTTTTAATTTTTATAATTTATTAAATTTTTTTAAATCTTAAGATTAGCCCTGATGGAAATAAAAAGGGGCTTAGTCTTGTGGAATTTCCGTAACGGCAAATAGTTCATAATAATTTTTATTCATGCATAATTAAAATTCAAGAGTTTTTCATTGAAAAACGTAAACGTTGAATAATTTTAAACTGCAAATATTCCAGATTGAACTGTTTTAAAAAAGTTCCAAATTACTCACCTTTGAAAAAGAATCTTAAGAGTTGAAGAGTTTATAATTATATATTTTCAAAATCCAAGATTTTTCAATTGTGACTATTTGAAATTGCAGTAATTTAAATTGAAGATCTTTAACATCAAACATTTTTTAATATTGACAATTTACGATTAAAATATTATGCAAATTTGAAATTTTACAACAAAAATTATTTAATTTTTATACGATAATGTATAATATTATATACATATAATTTTTACATGCGAAATTTCTTTATTTTTGTAGATTTATAATTGGAAACTTGATTATTTATTTAGAAATTCGTTAAAATCATCCGAAATCAAGCATTTTTTATTAATAAATCTTTTAAATTAAACAATTTTCAATTGAAATCTTGGAAAATTTCAAATTGAAAATATTTAAAACTAAAGAATCTTCAAATGTAGCTCTTCAAAAATGAACCAATAACAAAAGCTCAAATAAAATTCCCTAAAAATATAAATCTTGAATATTCAATAATTTGTATTTTTTAATTTAAGAATTTTAAATTCTTACGCTTCGAAATTTCAGAACTTCGTATTTTAAATATTTAAAAATTGAAGAGTTTTTAATTTAAAAAATTGACCATTGAAAATTCTCTAATTTTTTTTATTTATATTCCAAATTTCTTAATTATGAAGATTTAAAATTGAAATATTGACTTTTGGCCTTCAAAATTATCCAAATTTAAGGTTTTTTATTCAAACATTTTAAAATAAACCATTTTTTATTTTGAAAATTAAAAAATATGCAAGTTTTAAGTTTAAAAATTTTTTAAACTGTAATTTGATGATTTACATTAGAAATTTCTTCAATTTCGAAGATTTATATTTGCTAATTTCTCTAAAATACATTTTTTAAATTGAAGAGTTTTCAATTTTAAATCCTCAAGACTGAGAATTCCACAAAGTCTTTCCAAAACATCTGATTAACATATAAAAACCCTGAATAAATTATTAATTTTTTTGTATTGCTTCTAATTCCTGATAGGATAAAATCTCATGTTTCAATAAAATTAACAGTTTACTGAAAGCCAATCAAATAAAAAATTTAAAGGGAAATTAAACTAAAATTGTATGCAATTCGATTTAGTTTTTTAAACAGTTTTTTTTAATTTATGATGATTTATTTTATAGTACTTTAAATTGACGTATATATTTTATTTTAATTTTATGAGTAGGCAGTCAAAATAAAAAAGTGTAAAAAGTGCACGTATCGAGCAATTATTGCTAGTTTAGAATATTCATTAAATGGTATTGAAAGTAATGTTTAATGGAAAGAATATTATTGATGCGCATTTTTGTCGATAATGTATGTATATATAATATCAAAAATTTATTTAACTAAATTATATTATTTATCGTTGAATAAAAAAAACTGTTGTCATGATTGTGAAGAATAATAATACCACGTGAAAAAATAAACTTTGTTATAAGTTTTAGTTTAAAGCAAAGTGACTAATAGTTTATTAAGTAGTTAAGTTCAATGCTACATCCTCCCTGACTGTCATGGGCAATCTCCCCTTATTTTAACTTTATTGCTGTCATAAACGTTGCTATTAACTCCTGCACTTCCTACAGATAGACATTAGTCAAATCGTTAAATAATGCATTTAATGATATCTAGAAACATTAAAAAAATTCAAAAACAATTTTTTTATAAAAAAAAGATTGACCAAAGCAAAGATTATAAACAAATATTATATGAGATATATTTTGAGAATTTTGTAGACCAGCGACTATTTTTGAGAATTTCTGGCTGTGCTACATACAATGTAAGAGTCGAATTTCAAAACTTTCTCCTATATTATATTTTCCTTCATCAGTTTTTCTTGTTTGTTTAAAACTCGCTCTCGAAAGCTTTGTTTTTATTGGCATGGTATATTGGGAATTCCCAGATGATGTATTGGATATTAGAAAAAATAACCATTTTTTTTAGACCATAAACGCTTAAAGAAGTGATCAATTTTTAATAATCTTGAGAAAAATTATTGTCTCAATTACTATGCTTTCTTTCTCGATTAGGAATGAAAGGATAACTTTCATCCTTATAAAGAACCTTAATCTCAATAGCGTTTGACAGTTGCTTTAATTAGAAGAAAGAAAGGTCTTTAGTAACATAATAGACTTTCTTCTCAATTTGCATGGTGTTTTTTATTTCCAGCTTCTTCATTTTAATTTTTGAAATGCTAAATTAAAAATTAATTATTAAAATAAACCAAATGGGTAAGTGAAACCAATTTAATAACTTACAACTAAATTTAATAAATAAATTAAATAATTTAATAACAGAGTTAGAATTTAATTTAAATGACGAGATACAATGTTTAAAATTGGTTACAGAATCTCATCTGTTGCCAAAAATTAGGTCTTACGTAGACAGCGTTCTCTACTTATGCGCTTCCACCTAAAGTTACACGGCTTCTAATTTTACCGCAACCTTCATAGGAACGCACAAGAATTTCTCCAGAATTCTCCACGTTGTATTTGAATATATACTAAAAAAAAAATGCCATCGAAAAGTGATTCAGTTTTAAAAGTAATTTTGATATAGGAGTATTTAGTCATCAGTATTCAAATCCATCTAAAAAAAATGCTGCACATACAAAAGTAGATCAACCTGATTAATCTGTTTTTGTTTATATTTTTATATTGCAGTTTTTAAAATTACGTTAAATTCAAGCTATTTTTATTATTATTGCTTTCAAGCTATTTTGATTATTATTGCTACCAAGCCATTTTTATTCTTTTTCAAAATATTAACTTATATAATTAGTCTTTGCATCTTGTATATGAAATTATGGTTTACCTAAGGAATTTGTTCTGAATAAAAAAAAAATTTTTTAAATTAAATAGTAAGATTTGGGGCCATTCAAAAACTATGTCATGTTATTTTGAATACTTTTTTCACCTCTCCTTGTCTTCTTCATAATTTATCGAAAAATCTTTGTGATATCATTTAATAAACGCATAAAATAAAAGCTGAAGAAATAGGGTAATTTTTCATTAAAATAGGGAAATAATAGGGGAATAAATTATTTGAAATAAAATTAATTTTCAGTTACCAAATTGAATTCAATATGAAACGCTTATGATTTCAAGTCGAAATATATTGAATTTTCAAGAAAGCAGCTAAATAAAAAAAAATGATTTCCTACCAACAGAGATGAATTTTAAACGAAAAAGCTTACCTTTGAAGCTAGAATATCTCATTTTTGAGGGTTGACTCTTAAACCCGAAAAGATCAACTTTTCACCAAATAGTTGAATTTTCAGACAAAAATGTAATAGTAGATAATTCAACCGAAAAATATTTTTATTTTAAATTTAAAAAAATTTGATTCAACCAAAATACACAGATTTATTTCTTAAGCAAACCAGATTAATTTTTAACCAGTAAGTTTTATTTTTAAGCAAAAAAGATCAAACTTCTACCGAAAGAGAATCCAAAAAGACGCATTTTCTACAAGTGTGGAATTTTCGAACAGGAAATATTTTTTATTCAAGAGAGAACAAAATTTCAACAAAAAAAAACCGTTGAATTTGCAAACCAAAAAGTTCATTTGCAATCAAATTGTTTACTTTCTGGCGAAAATAATAGAATTTTCGATTAACAAAGGCGACATTTTAACAAAGAGGTTGAATTTTCAAGCGAAACAGACGAATTTTCAACAGAAATGTTGAATCTTTAAGCCGAAAATATGTATTTATAATTAAAAAGTTTATTTTAAATCAACTAGTACAATTTTAAAATAAAAACGATCAATTTTAAACGAAAAATGGAATTGTTAAATTTGCTGTAGAAAAAATTGATTCTCAAAAAAAAACTAATTTTCCACGAAGTCCTTCAATTTCCAATTAAAAAAGATGAAACCTGAATGAAAAAAGTGTATTAGTGCAATTTTTAAGGAAAACCTATCAATTCCCAAACAAAAATAACGGAATTACAAGACAGAAGTTGAATTTTTGAACAAAAAGATAACTTTTTAACATAATAGTTTAATTTTAAACTAAAATACGAATGAATTTGGAATAAAAAATTAATTTATTCTATAAGAAAATGTAATAGGTAATATTTTAATGAAACAAATATTTTAATTTTAAATAAAAAATAGTCGAATTAAACTGAAAAGATGAATTCTTAACGAAAAATGCAATAGTAGACATTTTAACTACATAATATATGAATTTAAAATAAAAAAGAAGTTGGATTCTCCCGATTAATTTTCAATAAAAAATTTGTTTTTTTTAACAAAATTTTTTTATTGTTTTATTTTCTACGAAAATTATAAAATTTTCAAACCAAAAATACCAATTTTTAACAAAACCATTGATTTTTCATAACAAACATGAAATACCTAAACTTTAAGTTGAAAACATTAATTTTCAATAAATGATAAAATAAATTTTCAACCAAGTCATTCAATTTGCAATAAAAAAGATTAATTATCAATTAAAAATTTAATAGTAGAATTTTACAGTAAAAACAATCAATTTTAAACAAAAAATAGAATTAATTAATTTTCCACTAAGAAATTATTTTTCAACGAGAAAAAAATGAATTTTCAACAAAACACTTAAATCTTTAACCTGTGAAATAAATTTTAACAAAGTAGTTCAACTTTAAACCAAATAGTTGCTTACTGATAAGCTTTTTAAGTTTAAGTTATCTTAAAAACTTCATTTAATTCAAGATTTTTAAGTACTAGCATTTTTTTTTAATTTTTGAAGTTTGACTTATCATAAAAACTTATTCTTAAATGGCCTAAGTAGATCAACATTTTTTAAAAGCAGAATTTTTATAACTTATTAAAATACTAGACTTAAGCTAGCTCGTAAATTTACAAATCACCTAAATCCACATGTAGTTCTAAAACATGTCTCCGGTCTTTAAGATTCGTCTCACACGTCCAACTGGAAATTGTATATGTCCCACCAATTACTCTCTGCCAAAACACGTCAAACTAGTACAATTTTATTTTTGAATAACATAGTTTCTGCAGAAAATGAATCATTCAGATGAAAACATTATTTAAAGGAAAAGAATTGTGTTAATTAATCATGAATAATAAATGTTTTTAATAAGGCATAAAGAAAAAAAAATTGGAAACTGTGCAGTGAACTTACTCTAAATTTAAATAAGTAAAATACAACTGATTTTTAGTTTAATTCCGCTTATTATTGTAGCTAGAATGCAGTTACTGACAATAGTAAAAAATACTGATTGAATTAGTAATTATTGCTGTACAAGAAATATTGTATTGATTTATATTCTTCATGTCGAGAAAATTAAAAAATTCATATTGAATTTGAAGTCATTGAAATTAAACCACAAATTAAACGGGTCGAATCGAAATTTGTCTCAACTTTAAATATTACAAATAAAAAATGCTCTCTTCCAATTCAGAAAAAATTTAGCACCTAAATTTTGTTTTTTCCAGCTAAATAAAAATGTTAAAAATATAAAAATTTTCCTTTTCCACCTCAGAAAAAAGTCATTCCTGCCTTTCATTTCAAAGACAATACTTAAGAAAAGAGCTTGTATTTTTCCAGCTCGATGAAAATGTTAAAAACAAAAAACTCTCTACGCCAACTGAGCAAAACAATAATAAAAAATAAAATTTGCTGTCTTTCAACTCATTGAAAATCTTAAAAATATAAAAATGTACTTCCGTTAATGAAAAAATGAAATAAAATAAAAACCTCCCTCGTCACATTCAGAAAAAAAATTTAAAATCTAATTGCCTTTCTTCGAATTGAATAAATATTAAAGAATTTTAAATTATGAACCATCTAAATTTAACTGCATATTCCAAAAAACATTCAAAATTGCATTTTAAATATACGAGAAACTTTCTAAATACAACGATTAAATATTAAATACTTTTAATATTAAGATTCTAAAATTAAAACTTTTCTTAAATTGGAATCCTTTCAATTCCAACAATTTCAAGTACAAATGAAAAATGCACAAAATGTAACAAGTGAAATAGAAAAATTAAAAATTGGGCAATTGGAAATTTTAATAATTCGCCATCATATTAAACAAACAATGTGTACTTTCAATTTAAAATGGTTCAATTTTCAATTATTTGAAACTATTATTTTCAAATTTTCAATCTTGAATCATTTGATTTTCAAACCTCGTTTAAAATTGTACATTCTAGATACATTCTAGGCAGTATTTTCTAATTATGAATCTATGTATTTGAAATTATTAGGAGTTATATGAAAATAATTCATTAAGCTTTAATCTAAAGTTTACGATTATTTTACTATTACAGCTTTCAATTTAAAACATTTTAAACGTTTAATATGTAGTATTTTGGTTTATTTTATAAAATATTTAATTAATTTTTATTTACAGTTAATCAAATTGAAACATTTTAATATCAAACTTAAAGAATTTTAGCCACATTTAATTTTTAATTTTCAAGCCATTCAAATTGTATTAATTTTTTTTTATCCAAAGTGAACATTTATAAACGAAGAACAAAAAATTTTAATTCTTTTAAATCATATTCGAACTTTTGGAAAGCTTTTTCTACTAAAAATAATGAAAAATCCCGGTAAAAAAATTAACGGTCATTTCCCTGAATTTCCCGATATCAAAATATTTCTAGACACTTCCTGTTTTTCCGAGACAAATCTAAATACTTAATTGTAAAATTAGTGATAATATGAGAAAAACAGACACGAAAAAGACAACGGTACAAATTGTTAATCGCTTTTTTTTTCTAAAAAATGTACTTTTTGCAAACTTACAAAAATAATCTGAAAATTACTTGACATTACATTTTTTCCATAAAGGCACAAGAAAAGCATTGAAATAGTAAAATAAACTTATGAATCGCTTTCATCTAAAACAATGTTCTTTTATAGCAAAGAATACAAAAATTATCTCAAAATTACGAGATTTATTAAGAAAAAAACTTTCCATTAAAGGATTAACAAAAAATAGAAGGCATTCAGAGAGTGCAATGAACTTATGAAGTGTTAATCGTTTTCATATAACAAAGTGTACTTTTTCTTTAACGATTACAAAAAAATATCTTAAAATTACATGGCTCTTACAAAAAAAAAGTTTCCATGAAAGGCATAAATAAGACGTTAAAAGAGTGCAATGAACTTATGAATCGTTAATCGCTTTCTTCTAAATAAGTGTACAATTTTCTGTAAAGAGTACAAACATTTTTTAAAATTACATGACATTTATAAAAAAACGTTTTCATTACACTCAGAAAAATGTTTATACGAGTCAAACCAAGATTTTTTTGACCCTCTAAATCAATGATAGAATTTGTTTCATTCAAATAAAATTTGTTTTAGTTAAACAATGACGTGTTTGAATCAAATTAATTTGGTCAAAATAAAAAAATATATCTATTTATTTGAATCAATCAAAAATTTGTTTGACCTTACATCAAAGAAAGAATTTGTTTGATTCTAGCATATATTTTTCTGAATCTGAAGACATAAAAATAGCATTGAATCAGTGCAATGAACTTGTGAATTATTAATTAATATCATAAAAAAACGTTTATTCTTGCACAAATATTACAAAAAGAAACTCAAAATTACGTGAGATTTATGCAGAAAAAAGTGTTCTTTTCACGTGATTAAACGCGGAAGATTGGATAGATTTTATATTAGAAACGGCATTTTTTGCGAAGTAGACTCTCTTCTATTGCCAAATAGATAGTGCTAGCTAATTGGCTTTTTATTTAATTCCATGGTCTGCTTTCTTTATTGATTGGAAAAGACTCAGCAGATATTAGCATGAGAAAAATAATTACGCGACATTCAGAAGCGAGATAAAAAATTGTTTAAACGAAAAATTTTAAATATGTTTAATAAAATAAAATGTTATCACTAAAAAATTAAATTTGAACAGATGCGACAGTTACAAAAAAAAAACATTTTTATTCAAAAAGAAAAAACAAAATAGATGATTTTATTTTTAGACAGATATTGACGAATTAGTTGTCCTGCAACGGTGTAGTTTATTAATAACCTAATAAATTTAAAAATCACTTTTATATTAAAGACTTTAAATTCTTTCTTCTATCCCTCTTTTTTCCCCTTTAAAAAAATTATCTTACCCTCTGCTTATAAAAAACTAAAAAGAAACTTCTCCTTATCCCCCTTTGTGTAGTTTTTTGTTAAAACGCAAATTGACTTAGTAGAACCCATTTGGACGATTCTTTTTTATATCTTTGGGTAAAAAGTCTCTGATTATATTTTACTTTTAAAATTCATCTCGTTTTGTTAAAATCGTAATATTAGGTTACAATTTTAATTATTTTATTAGAAATGTATCTATTTCTTTAAAAAGTAATTTTTTTGCGAAACATTGAACTATTTTGTTCAAGGTTGAATTACTTTGTTAAAAATGCATTTTTTCGGTTCAAGATTTATAATTTTATTTGAAAATTCAACCATTTCCTTAAAAAATTTAATATTGTTTTTTTTTCAACTTAAATGTAACTACTCTACGTTTGACTCAAAATTGATCCTTTTAATTGAACATTGATTTTTTTAGCTGAAAATTCAATAATTTGGCTGCGAAATTTTTGGTATGTTTAAATCAACTTTTTTTCTTCGACTTAAACTACTTTGGAATTTTTTTTTTTAAGATTCATCATAATAGATCAAAATTCATATTTTCGGTTCGAAAACTAAACCATTTTGTAAAAACTTCGTATTTTTTTATTGAAAATTTAACAATTGCTTTTAAAACTGAACTGTTTGTTCGAAACATATTTTTGATTAAGAATTCGACTACTTATTTGAAAATTAAACTATTTTTATGAAAGGGTAACAAGTTGCTAGATAATTAACTTTTTTGTTGAAAAATCATATTTCCGGCTATTCCATTTTTTGTAGGAAATTCATCCTGCATAAGTTGAAAAATGAACTGTTTAGTAGAAAATGCAGCTATTTTGTTAAAAATTCGTCTTTTTGTTATAAAATTAATCTCGTAGGTTCAACATTTCTCTTTTTCGTTGAGGCTTTAACTATTTGGTCCAAACTTCTTCTTTTTTTTTACTCAACTTATTAAAAGTTTAATTTTTGGTTGAAAATTAATTTTTTAACTGAAAATTTTTTGAAACATCAGCAAAAAAGGGTAATAAGCCGATTTGATGATTATATCTTTTTTAAGAATATACCATGAGTCATTAAATCTTTCCTGCCAATTTCTAAAAATACTTTTCGAAACCAGTACATTAAGATAATTTATTTTCAATCATTTTCTGTTTTTTTTTTTTAATTTTTGTTAATTTCTAAAAGATTTGGTGTCTTGTAGAATATATGGCCTCGCAAAAATGACCATGAAACTATGTGCAAATTTAAAAAAATAAATAATGTCGTCATCGGTACGTCATGTTGAGATCAGATATGCGACGGAGCTGGAGCATCGACCGCGACTTCGCTTAAACTTAACTTCCTGGTTGCTAAATGGGGCCACACTTGGTAAAACAAGTTTAATTTGTCGTCGCGTTAAATTGTCAAAATCTGCTCTATTTTTTATGATCTGATTTTATCTGGATTCTTCTACTGTAAAGCAAATTTGTCCATTTTCAGCTTAAAAAAACAATGACTTTTAATGTAAATTGAAAAAAAACTAAAAAAAAAATAGCGCTCTCATTACGCGTTTCTTATTTTCATTGTCTAATTATCAAATTGAAATATATATTCTTGAATTTAAAGTACCACAACATATAATTATTATTCTTAAATTTAAATAAATATTAAGATTGAAGAAATTTTGAATTTGAATAATTAAAATTACATAAATTATGTATTATAAATTCTCAACAACAAAAACTTTTCAATTATAAAAATTTACAATTTAAACTTCCGAAAATTTCAGGAACGGTAATTAAAGAATCATGAATTCTGAAGATTTACAATTAAAAACTCTTTTATTTTGTACATGTATAAATAAAAATTATTAAATTTGAATTACATTTGAAACTCCAAAGTCAAGTTTTCAATTATCAGTCTTCCAAATTAAAAAAATTTAATATGGAGCACTAAAATTACAAAATTTTTGAACTGTAAATTATGAAAAGATTTACAATATAGAGTGCTGCAAGTTTAAAGAGTGACATTTGAAAAATCTGGAATTTTAAAAATTTAGCATTGAAAAGTCTCGAATTTTGGAAATTTATAATTAGATCCTCTTTAATTTTAAACATTTATCAATAAAAATTTTTGTATTGGGATGCTTTTGTCAATCAAATGTTAAGTTTTAAATTCTAAATCATTCAAATAAAAAAAATCTAATTTAATGCACGGCAATTAAAACAATTTTAATTTTTAATTTTAATAATAAAACTCTATAATTTTTAAAATTAAATTAATATTCTTAAATTTAGATGATTTTGAAAAATCCAAAATTATGTTTTAAATTCTAAGTTTTCCAAATTAAAGAAATTTTAAACGTGAATCATCAAAATTACAAAAATTAGTAATTGAAAATTACTAAAATTAAAAACCCTCATTTTAAAGACTTACTGGTTAGAGTTCTGCAAGTTGAAGAGTTGCAATTGAAAATAGTTGAATTTTGAAAATATATAATTACAAATTATTAAATTTTCAAGATACATATTTTAAAGGTATGCAGTTTGGAACATTTTTTTGAAATAGTAGAAATTTGACAATTTAAAATAAAAAATTCTTCAAATTTCACGATTTGCAATTTGAAATTCTTGGACTTTTGATGATTTATAATTTAAAAATTCTTTAATTTTCAAGATGAATAATTAAAAATTCTTAGGAGTATTTTGATGACTTTATATGTCAACATTGCATATTTTATTTTTAAATCTTTCAAATTGAAGAAATTTCGAATATAAAACATCAAAATTACAGAATTTTTTAATGTAAAAAATAATACTTTCAAAAGTATTAATAATTAATTGTCAAAATTAACAATTCTTTAATTGAAGAGATTACAAATTTCAAGTTCCAAAATTTTGAAGATTTGAAATTGAAAATTCTTCAATTTTAACGATATGCAGTTTGTAAAAATTCTTTCACTTTATAGATGTGTGAATAAGAATTCATAGATTGTGATCATTTTTACATTTTTCAAAATCATAAAAATTGCAGGATTTTTAATTCTAATACATAAAACTATTTTTTTCAAATAAATTCTATAAATAAAAATATCTTCGATTTTAAAGATAGAAATTCAATGTTTTACATTTTGGAAGAGTTACAATTGAAAAATCTTGAATATTAAAAATATAGAATTGCATATTACTCAATTTTCAAGATTTATATTTTAATAAATGTTTTTTAAATAGTTTCACTTTAAAGATTTGAAATTTAAAATTGTTCAGTTTTATTCACTTGCAAATTTAAAATTCTTCAATTTAGAATTTTTGCAATTGAAGACTCTTCATTATTCAATTTGTATAACAGAAAGTGATGATATTTAAATGTTTTTTTTTGTTGGAATATTTCAATTTTCAGGAAGTAACTTTAGCTCTAATTAGTTTTTTTTAGGATCTGACACAACATTGGATCTGATTTTAATTGATCATAAAGTCACAAGAAAACATGATTTTTTAAATCAATTTTTCGAGATAAGAATTTGATGTTCCAATTTAAATAGAAAAAATTACATTCAATCGCAACAACTCCAAGTGGAAAAAAAATTTATAAGGCAATAAAAATAGGAAGATCGTGCAAAAAATGTTGCTGCAAAAACGCTGATTCCAAATCTGAGGTTGGATTTTCCAAATTCAAAATCGAATCTCAAAATTCAAATTCTAACAATTCAAAATCTAATATGGCAGACATTAAATATAAAAAATGTTTGGATCTGGATAAAAATTGTTGGTGCATAGGTCGATAGGGGGGTGAAATCTTTGGTGCAAGTATTTACCATTAAAATCTACAACACGGATGCCTCAGATTTTAAGTAAGAAACTTTGAACACACTTTAGATTTATTTTTTATTTTTGAGACTTAGGGGTTGAATACGACTGCATTCCTTGTCATCTAGGAACAGAAAACTTTTTTTGCAATTATTCACTATTAAAATCTAAGAAATTTATTTTGTCATGTTTAAGGTAAAAAGCTTAAAACACATTTTAGATTTTTATCTTTTATTTTTTCCATTCCGGCGCTTAACTTGACTCCGGCGACTAGGACGATGAAACTTTTTATACAATTACTTACCTATAAAACCGAAAAAATTTATTTCCTCACACCTTAGGTAAAAAATGTAAAAAAGATTTTAGAGTTTTATTTTTCATTTTTATGGTTTAGGGGTTAAAAATGACTGATTTCTCTAGTTGCTAGGGGATGAACCTTTTATGCAAATATTTACCATCAAAATCTGCAAAATTCGTGTCACAGATTTGAGGTCAGAAACATGAAACACGTATTGAATTTTTTTATATTTTTGAAACTTAGAGGTTTAAAGCGAGAGGCTTCCAACATAGTCAGGGTGATTAAATTTTTTCCCAATTATTTACTATTCAAATCTACCACATTCATTTCTTTATTTGTATTATTTATATTAAGGGGTTGAAAATTACTGCATTCTACGGCAGCTAGGGAGATGAAATTATTTATGCAATTATTTATGATTAAAATCTGAAAACTCCACGTGTCAGATTTCAGGTAAGAAACTTAAAAACATTTTACAATTTTTTTTTCGATTTGAAGGGCTCTGTAATAATCAGGGATTGAAACTGGAAGCACATTTTAGAATTTTATTATCGATTTTTGAGACTTAAGGGTTGAAAATGACTACTTTCTTCGGCAGCAAGGGAAAACAAAACTTTATTGCCATTAATTACCTTCATAATCCACAAAATTTATTTCTGAGATTTCATTTTAAAAACTTAAAACACATTTTAGAATTTTTTAAATGATTTTTGAGACTGAGGAGTTGAAAACAAATGTTTTTTCTGGGCAGCTAGAAGGATGAAATTTTTCTTGCAATTAATCACATTCATAATCTACAACATTCATTTCTGAGATTTCATTTAAGAAACTTAAAACACATTTTAGAATTTTTCATTGATTTTTTCAGACTTAGGGGATCAAAATGACTGCTTTATTCGGCAGATAAGAGGAACACAACTTTGTTGCGATTAATTACCTTCATAATCTTCAACATTCATTCCTACGATTTTTTTTAAGAAACTTGGAAGATATTTTAGATTTTTTTATATGTTTTTGAGACTTAGGGGTTGAAAAAAAAGTTTTTCTAGGCAGCTAGAAGAATGTAGCTTTTTTGAAATTATTCACCTTGAAAATGAAATACGTTTATTCTTGGCGTTTTTTGTAAGAGACTTAAAACAGATTTTATAATTTTTTATTGATTTTTGAGAATTAGAGGTGGAAAATGACGGCTGTTTTCGGCACCTAGAGGGTTGAACATTTTTTTACAAACAATTATCTTCATAATCTTCAAAATTCATTCCTGCGATTTAATTTCAGAAACTTGAAACATATTTTAGAATTTTGCATCGGTTTTTGAGACTTAGGGGTTGAAGACAAATGCTTTTCTGGACAACTAGAAAAATAAAGCTTTATTTACAATTATTCTCCTTTAAAATCTACAACTTTTATTTTTGACATTTTTTTTAAGAAACTTGAATCAAATTTTAGAATTTTTGTATTGATTTTTGAGACCTAGGGGTTGAAAATGACTGCTTTCTTCAACAGATAGGAGGGAAAAAACTTCGCTGCAATTAATGACCTTCATAATCTTTAAAATTCATTCCTGCGATTTTATTTAATAAACTTGGAAGACATTTTAGAATTTTTTATCGATTTTTGAGACTAAGGGGTTGAAAACAAATGCTTATATGGACAGCTAGAAGGATGACATTTTATTTTAAAGTATTCACCTTAAAAATTAAGAACTTTTATTTTTGACGTTTTCTTTAAGAAGCTAGAACACATTTTTAAAGTTTTTATCGATTATTGAGACATAGGGGCTAAAAATGACGGTTTTCTTAGGCAGCTAGGGGGATAAAACCTTTTTTTCAAATAGCTACCTTCATAATCTACAAAATTCATTCTTGCTATTTTATTTAAGAAACTTGGAAGACATTTTAGAATTTTTAAATTTATTTCTGACAATTTCCGGATGAATTTTTTTTTTACAAATATTTGGCATCCAGCACTACTAAATTCATGCTTCAAATTTTAGGTAAGCACATTGTTGTTTTTTTTTCTTTAACATAAATGTTGAAAACTTCAGTTCCATCACTCAAAAATATATTTCAATAATTCTAAGTTCTAATTTAATTAAGTTTCTATTTTTATCTTAAATATTCATTTTCATATAGTTGCTAGTGCTTGTGAATCAATAAATTGTTAAATTAAATTATACGAAATTATTCAATTGTAAGGTGAAAATAAATGAATAAACTTGTTTTTATAGAGTACAGAACGCAAGTTTAAGTCTGATTTGGGTTTCTATACTGTTTTTAGGGAAGGCAGGTGACTATACACTATAAATATCGACTATATATAAACGCAGGGGGTTGACTCTAGGTTATTCCTATTCTGCGTGAAGCCTTCTAGTAAAATACGTGATGTGGAATAACATTTCAGTGAAAATGAAAGCTCTCACTCAGCTTTCAGACTACGACATTAATTTTTGACACGGCAATATGGCTTTCAGCACTCGAGTCATCTTCGCTCCTCACACTTCAATGAAAAAGCATCTATATTTATATGTGGAACACGTGATTATAATTGAAGGGTGGCAATGCAGAACAAGATAACTGTGTAATCATATTACGTGCGATTAAGCGATCATATTACAAGATTACATAGGATTACATTAGATTACACAAGATTACGTATGATTTCAAAAGATTACAAGAGATAACATGAGATTCAATGAAATGAAAATTGAAAAACGTAACAACTGTGTCATATAAATACAAAAATTTAAAGATTTAATATTGGAATTAATGCAGAAATATAATTGATATTAAGATTTTTTAAGATTGTTGTACCGAAAATGAAGTATCTGATAAAATTTTTTATCATTTTAAGAATTTAAATTATATCATCAGCCGTGTATAATAAAAGAAACAACATAATTTTGTTTAAAAAGAATTTAAGACTTATGAAAAATAATTATTTAAAATGTTTGTTGTTGTGATTGAATTTACTTTTACTGACGCTTCTTAACAATTTGAAAAAATTATTGAATCTTAAAAAAACATTATACATTTTTTAGAGAAAAACATAGCGAGTTGCAAAGAAAATTTTCCCCTAAAAATTAGCCATAATTTATTGTAATTCAATCATTTTTATTTTGAATGGGTAAGAATCGATAGCAAGAAAAAATTCACTTGCAAAAAACATTCTTGAAATGTGTTTTTTGTAAGTTATAAATATTTTTCATTTGAAATAACGTTTTTTATTTGAAATGACATAATTAGTAATATTATTCTGATTCTTGAAATTGTAAATTATTTTTTCAAAGTTCGGTTTTTGGGTACGATAATTACCTTATTTTTTTTATTTACGTGATAAATAAACAATTAAGTTTAAATTTTATTTTCTTATTTTTAGGAAAGTAAAAATTGGCAGTTGCATATTTCTTATTGTTCTTTTTCTGTTTGCAATTCAAATATCACTGAAAACTTAATTTCGTTACGTATAAAAATTTGGTTGAAATAAGATACATTTTTTGTTTAATGTTGAAAACGAATACTTTTCTCATTTTTCGCGGGAAAATGAGACTCCCAACTTAATGGGTTCAGTGTATTTTGTTAATATTCTGTAATTGCTTTCAAATTCATTTAAATTCTGCAAAATTTGCCCTAAATTCGGTTTATGTTTCAATTCCATGCAATTGACTCCAATTCTTATGAATTTCATAATTCTTCTGAATTCTCTAGAATCCTTCTAAATTCCCTAACCCTATACTAAATTCAATGGAATTTTTCGAAGTTTTTCCAATATATTTGAATTTTTTAATGCTACTTTCATTGTTTTGAATTTACTCTGAATTCTTATACATTTATTCTGAACTCCTTTAAATTCCCTTGAAACTGTGCAAATTTTAATTGAACCCTTTTTAATTCTTTTGGATTTAGAAGAACATCAGTTACATGCTTGATACACACTTTCAAGTATTATAGGAAACTTTAAACTATAAAAATAGTACTTTTTTTAATTCAAGACTTTTTTTGTCTGCTTTGTATATTCTTAATTTATTTATTATAGAGAATATTCTGTTTATATTGAAGAGGGAAATCAATGCATATTAAGAAGATTAAATTGTATCAAATTACAAATTTTCGTATTCTGAACTTGATAATATCTTAAGCAAAAAACTTTTATTTATCACTCTGATAAACTTTAATAGTAATTTCAGAATGACTGAAAAATCCCAAAAAACAAAATTTCCGTCACTGTAAAATTTCCAAATAATAAAATTCCTTAATTATAAAATTCCCCTATTCGAAAATCCCCGATTAATAAAATTTCCAAACTGTTGATAATATTACTAAAATTGAAAAGTTCCGGAAAATAAAATGCCCGACCAAAAATTGCGGAATTATAAAATATCCCAACTAGAAAATTTCGGAATTTAAATAATTACATTATTTTTAAATATTATTGATCAAAAATACAATGATATATTTTTATAAAAAATTATTTTTAATGTTTAAACTTTCCAAAATTATTGTCTGAATTTTTGATTTTTTAAATTAGGGAATTTTCTAGTTCAAATATTTTATAATTTACAATTTTCTGTCGAGAATTTTATCATTATGAAATTTTCAATTCAGCAATATTATGAATTCCTGGAATTTTATTGTTCGGGATTTTTCAGTCGTCCCGTAATTTTGATCATTTTAATTGTAATCATTTTTTTTTTTTTACTATTTAGAATGAGATTTGCGTATTTTTCGCCGCTAGAGTGCAAAATACCAGTCACTTCTATTTATACAATTTCTCAGTAAGAATTCGAAACTATTAATCTTAGAGATAAATTCAGACGACATACGCATTTAAATTTTTTACGTAAAGTGGTCAAAGTGGGACAATTTTCGAAAGTTGTTCACTCCTTTTCGCATACCTGAGGTAAAAATTTTCTTTTTCTCTTTTTTTCCTCCTCGTGTGAATGCATTTACAAGTTGATCAGAATGTAAGAACAGTGTCTTCTTTATAAGGAAATGAAATTAATCTTTTCAAGCGCAATTGAGCTTTCTCAAAGAATGTTTGTCTCGCGAAATAAATGAGAAAAGCCGACGATGTGTGTAAGTCAAACTTTCTCACGACAACATACTTTATTTTAGATCTTGACTTTTATTTACATTTTTTGTATCTGTGACTGTTAACAATTTCGAGAATTTTTCCTATACTTCAGCATGGAATATTCCTAAATTTTTTCAGGGAAAATAATATTCCCGAAGTAATAGGTAATTTTCCCTAAGTTTCGGAAAATATTTGGATTGATTTGGAACTATTTTCGAAAAATAAAGAATAATTCGGAAATTTTAGGGAATTGACAGAACCATGTGAAAGACGGACATTTTTCATCCTATCGGAAAATTTTCTTATTTAGGGTGGCCACTGGACCAAGAAACCAGGAATTTTATGAGAACAAGAAAACCCGGGAAAAGACCGTGAATTTATTTTTTGACCGAGAATTTTATAAATGTTTAGAAAAAATATCCTTCCAACTTTGATTATAACCGTTTTTTTAATAAATAGTTTCATTTTTATCTTTTTCAATTATGATATCTTTATTATGACAACTATCAATAAAATATTCTAAGCTCAAAAAAAACCAAACTTTGAAGTTTACAATTCCAAATATTCTATTTAACCAAATTTAATGTGTAAGATGAATTGTTAATTTTGATGTATATATAACAATTGAACATCTATTATTCTTAGAAAAAAATTTGAGGAAGTTGAAGAGATATTTAGAAGATTTGAAAAACTTCAAAATTACTTAAAAATTAAAAATAATTTCAAATAATTTAAACGAATTGCCTATGTGTACCGAAAAAATTTGACAGTTTGTACAAAAATTAGTGTGCAAAGAGCCCAAGGCATAATTTAAAACAAAATATAGATTTTCGCAGATTTTAGAACAAGAAATGTATTTTAAGAATTTTGACATGCTTCAGAAGACGACAAACTATTTCCTAGGTAAATTGAAAACCATTTTTTATTTTAATAAACTAATTTTAAGAGAATGTTTAAAAAGATTTCAAAAGATTTACAAATTTGTTAAAAATGAATATGGAAGATTTTAATAAAATTTCTTTAATTTGACAGCATGAAAAAAAACGTTGAAAAAATATAAAACAACATGTAGATGTTTCAATATTTTCGAATAAAGTTTCGAAGAATTTAAGGATTTTAAAACTATTTCAAATAAAAATAATTCAACTTTTAATTTGAACTGGGAATTTTCAGTTTTTTACAAATTTATTGTTGGAACTGGAAGTATTGGAAGTTTTCGAAAAGGAAAACAAATTCTGAATTGGAACAGGAACTTTTGCCAAAGACTTTTAATTCTGAGTTGAAGTAAGGAATTTTTAAATTTCTGACAATTCTGAGTTGAAATTGGTATTTATGCAAAAGAATTATAGTTTTTTATGGAACAGGAAATTAAAAAATTAAAATAAATTCCGATCTGGAACAGGGATTTTTTTAAAAGAATGAATTCTAATGCTGAGTTGAAACGGGATATTTTCGAAAAAAATTATTATTATGAATTTGAACAGGTAATTTTACAGAAAAATTCTAATTCTTACAATTAGGTGAAATGGAGAATTTTCGAAAAGAATAGAAATTCTGGATTTGAACAAGGAATTTTTCTACAAGAATTAAAATTTCCTATTTAAACAGGGAATTTTTAATCAATTCCGAGCTGGAATTAGAATTTAAAATTTCTTAAAATGGTATAAATTTCAACATTTTTAAATTCATTGATTCATTCTTCAATTTAGAGAATTGAATATGATAGCGTGGGAAAAACTGGGAGAATCCCGGGAACTAACCGGGAATTTTTTTCTTTGATTAAAATGGCCACCCTGTTATTCTTTTATTGGAACTATTTCAGATTATTTTCACGATGTGTCAATTGATAATTTCAAAATTACACTGACCAAAAATTGAAATAGCTAGACTGCGGATTGCGATAAAAGATGTAAAATCGTTACTTTCAATAGAAATTGAAATTGGTGTCCTAAATATTGGTTGAAATTTTACAGACTTTGAAAATCGGCTAAAAGTAATGTCAAATTATTCATTAAAAAGAAGTATTAAAATTTCGATAGATTCCCGAATTCTTGCGAAATTTTCCATGCAATATTTTCGGAAGAATTCCGTAACTTTAACGGAAATTTTTGTACTTTCGTGAAATTTCCTCGTCTATGTGGTAGGAACAAAGTTCTGTAAGGTGAATTTCCAAATTTCACCTTCAGTTTTGCTAGAAAAAAATGTCTTACTCTATTTAAATTTCCGAACTTTTCGAAATTTTTCCTGCAGTTTTTTTGGTTAAATTACCTACATTTTATATAATTTCCTAAACTTTTTCAAAAACTTTACCTTTGAAGTGTTCGGGTAAATTTTCAAAATATAATGCTTATTAGCTCCCAGACCATTTTTGAGAAAATGCCCAGATAATTTACACAGTGAAGCTTATTGTAAAAATTATAAATATTAATGTTATTATTTTCAGTAATTTTTGACTCACATGTCCTTCTTGTGACAATGTGACATTTCTAGATATTATTTTCTCATTTGAAACAATTGATATAATTTAAAGATTCACTTAGAAAGCACATTAACTTAACAGATTAGGAGCCATCCATAAATACTTTTTCCCTTTTTTAAAGAATTCTTATCCTGTTCCCTGTTTTCAACAAGCTTTTCCGCTTTCTCGTTTTTTTCGCTCAAATTTGAACTGAATTAATAGAAACTATTTAGAAAATTTAACTATTCTTCGTTAAAAGATAATTTTTTGTTTTTGAAATGTCTGTCATTATATTTTTTGTACGTAATTCATCCCGTTTGGTGAAAAATGCCTATATTTGGTTAAAAATTTAATCAATTGGTTGTAAATTCAACTATTTTGTTAAAAGGTGATTACTTAGTGAAAAATTCATGTAACTGTTTAAAATTTAAACTAATTCGTTAAAAATTCGTTTCATTTTTCGCTAGCAGTTAATTATTTTAACTGAACATTTAACTATTGGATTTTTAGTGGATAATTTATCTTCTTTACTTAAGAAATCCAATTTTTCCTTGACGATACATCTCTTTTGTTTGAAATTCAAGTGCTGTTTAAAAATCCAAATTTTTTGTTGATAATTCATCTTTTTTCTACCAAATTAATCTTGTTGGTTGAAAAATCAACTTTTTTGTTGAAAATTCAACTCTTTGGTTACATCTTGATCTCTTTTCTTAAATATTCATTTTTTAATTCTTTTCGGTTAAAAGTGAAACTGCTTGGTTGTAAATTAATCTTTTTTGATTGAGGATTAAATTATTTTGTTGAAAATTCGACTTTTTTGTTTGCATTTAACTGTTTTTGATTAAAAACAAAAATATTTTCATGTTGAAATAGTATCTATTACGTGTCCTATAGATGAAATTTGGTTGCAGCTTCCCATAGAATAATAGAAAAGTGAAGCAGGCACGTTCGAGGGATCTGTTTACATTATTAGATGTAAACATTCCTAACCGAATTCGAATGGAGCTCATAAATGGCTTTTAGCATTTATTTAATCTTCAAACATTGTTATTATTTAAATAATTTTCATAAATGGCTCTTCTTTAAAAAATACGTTTAATTTATTATGTTGCGTTGTAAATTTACAAGAACTATTAATTATTTAAATACTTTTTATTTAAAAATTAAGAGTTTGACTTTTTTGTACGGGTGAATTTGTTCACAGAGTCAACTCACTCTTTTCTATGTTGATTTACAAATGAACTAATAATTATTTAAACAATTTTAATTTGTTTTCTAGGAGTAAATTTGTTTTGCGGAGTCAACTAAGAATGTCTATCGGATTACTTTTTTCTATATTGCTTTTTCAAATTTTCAGAACTATTAATTATTTAAACAATTTTAACTAAAAAATTAAGAGTGTGTCCTCTTTTTCTACAAGTAAATCTGTTTACGAAATCAACCAAGAATGTCTATCCGATGAATGTTCTCTATCTGGCTTTGTAAATCTACAAGATATATTAGTTATTTAAACAATTTTAATTAGAAAATTAAGAGTTTGACGTTTGGCCTAAGAGTTAATTTGTTTTCGAAATCAACTAGGAATGTCCATTCGATGACTCTTTTCAATTTTGCTTTGTAAATTTTCAAGAGCTATTAAATATTGAAAGAATTTCAATTGAAAAATTAAGAGTTTGCTTATCTTTCTACGAGTAGGCTTAATTTTTTACCATAATTAACTAAGAATATCTTTACGATGATTTTGTTTTCTCTGATGTTTTGAAAATCTACAACTATTAATTATTTAAGAAATGTTTTTCAAAATATTTATAGCTTGGCTATTTTTCAAGGAAGAGGCATAATTTTTTTACGGAATGAACTAAGAATGTCTTTCGAGGATCATTTTCCACGTTACTTTGTAAATTTATAAAAATTATTAATCATTCAAACAATTTTCATAAACATATTGAGAGTTGGGGTAGTATTCAAATTTGTTTACGAAGTTAACTAAGATTGTCTTTGTGATGACTCTTTTTTATGTTATTTGTTAAATTTACCAGAAGTATTAATCATTAATTATTGAAAGAAGTTTCATAAAAAGTTTAGAATTTGGCTATTTTTCAACAAATAGAGTCAGTTTTTTTACTAAGGTTTAGTAACAATGCAGCTACATACGAGTTTACTCGATGTACTCGCATTTGCTTAAACATTTGGTCAAATGAGAGGAAAACTGTAGAAAACCACCTCCCGAGTTCAGTGGGGTTTTCAAAATTCGAGTACACAACCCGGTCTTTCGTGGTATATGGTACCCATGCGAAGTAGTTTATAAATAGAAGTTATTAAAGTAAAACCGATTCATTTAGCATCAAATAGTTATATTTTTAACAAAAAAAAGAGTTGAGTTCTTAACCAAGGGAGATTTTTCAGTGAAGAAGGAAATACAATTTCAACCAAATTTTGAATTTTCTACAAAGTGTTTGAATCTGCAAACACAAAAATGTGATAAAATTTCTTTATTATCATAAAAACAATTAAACTTACAAGTATATATTTTAATTTTCAACCAAAAAATATCAAATTTCAATCTAAAGTGACAAACTTTTGACAAAAGGATTGAATTTTTGTCCAAGGAAGAAACAAAGATTCAACCAAATTGTTGAATTTTTAATCAAATGGTTCAATTTTCTCCCAACACCTGAATTTTCATCAGAATAATTAAATTTTCAACAAAGTAATAGAATTTTTAAGTAAAACAGAGAAAGTCTCAATTAAAAATATAATAGTAGAATAACTATTCTACAAATAAAATCTCATGATAGTTGAACGTAAAAATTATTGGATTCGTTTAAATGTTTAACTGCTCAAACGCAGAGCACAATTTTATTTAAATGTAAATTTATTTGGATATTTAGCTTTTTTCTTTCGCTTCAGGTAAAAAGCGTAATTTTCACTGATTGTTAATTTAAATAACCTCATTCTATTTCTTAAAAGGTTCCTTTACAGTTCAGTTAAAAGGTTCCTTTACGGTTTTCTTCCGTCACGTTTTTATATAGAAATCATTTTATTTGGAAATTATACGTAAAATTATTTTTAGTCATTCAAGTTTTGAATTAAAAATATCCCTGAATAATATTTATTAAAAACGCGACGTAGAGATTTTTAAAGAATCTTTCAAGCAATAGAATTATCTTTGATAAATTAAAATTACATGAAAATTACAACATTCGTCTAAAGCTGAAAAACACTAATATTCAAATAAATACATTTAAATAAATAATTATAACTTTAACTATTTTTTATTGTTTACAATAAGGTTTCTTTTCTAAAATTTATTTTAATACATAATGAACCCTTTTTTTGTGAATTTTATAAACCGAGTTAAATATTATGTAATTTGCAACTTAATTCTACACTTAGAACATCATCAATGAGATTTTTCTATTTATAATTAGATTAATTGATATATGAGTTAATTAAATCAGAAAATCTGATGGGCTTTTTCGAAGAAGAAAAAAGTCGAGGATTTGTGGAGATATTTTGAAATCGGGTCAATGTTGCGAGGACGATATACTTAGCTTGATTTGCAGAGACAATCGACATTTTAACGACCAGCCTCGCCCTTTCGATCCCAGCTTTTATTTCACAATAAATTCTGTATCTTTACGACCTTTAATTCATTCGTGTAATTCAATAAAAAAGCTTTGTTTCAGAAAATTAAAATTAAAATGATGAAGGAAAAAAATAGACAAAAGCATAAAATGAAGTTTATTAATTTCATTTTCGTAAATAAGTTATTCCCTCCTTCCCTTCCAATCTTACGTAATTTTTGCGGACTAAATTTTTTTCGTCAATTTATTTAGGATCATGCCAAAATAACGTAAGACGATTTGGTTGGAAGGGAGAGTTTTGGTAAAATCTTACTGTTTCTTAAGAATTAAATTATTGGTTCACCTTTCAACCAAGGAGTTGAATTTTTGACCAAAAAGATCAATTTTCAATAAAAATGTAGTAGTTGATATTGTGAACAAAAAGATTTATATTTAATAGAAAAAGCTGGGGTTCCATAAACAAAGATGAATTTTTAACAAAATACTTGAATTTTTAACCAAAACAGATTCCTTTTTAACTAAAAAGTTAAATTTTTAACAAAAAAGATTAAATTTCTATCGACAGAGATGAAATCACAAATCGAAAGGATGAGTTTTCAAGAAGAGTTGAAATTTTAATGAAGAAAGATTTTTCAGTCAGTAAAATAAAAACAGTCCATTCAAGATGTTGAATTTTTAAGCCAAAAAGACGAGTTTTGTACAAAAAAGATGACAGTTTAACTAAAAAGATTAATTTTCTACCAAAAATACTGATTTTCTTATAATTTACACACCAATTTTTAAATGAATAGTAGAAATTTTATTCTTAAAATTATTAATTTGCAATCAAACATGAAATGGTTAAATTTTCATTAATAAAAATTTTTTTATTTGAAAAACGAATATTCTACAAAACGGTTGAATTTGAAAAAGACCTATTTTGAAGAAAAAATGTAATAGTTATTATCTCAACCAAAAAATATTTCAATTTAAAATCAAAAACAGTTAAATTGAACCGACAATGACAAATTTACAACAAAAAGCTTGATCCTAAACTAAAACAGATTAATTTTTGACCAAACAATTGCATTGTTATTTATGTCAATTTTTATCAAGTTAGTTACGGTTTTAATCAAATTAATTAATTATATACCAAAAATACGAATTTTTTACAAAATGAACGAATCTTCAAAGGCAAAAAAATCATTTTCAATCGAACAGTTACATTGTTAGACAAAAAAATTGATTTTCTACAAAAAGATTTTTTTTGATACATACATTTTGATGAGGATAGTTGCATTATGAACCAAAGGTATTACCTTTCTACCGAAAGCTATACATTTTCAACCAAGTTCATAAATTTCGAAGAAAAAGCTACATATTCAACCCATAGGACTAATTTTTGACTTATAACGACGAATTTTCAACAAACGACATGAATTTTGTACTAAAATTCACAAAAAAAAACTAAACGAATTTACAACAAAATAGTTGAGCTTTAAACAAAGTAGTTCAACTTTCGATCAAATAGTTGAATCTTCTTCTAGACTGTTGAATTTTCAATGTAAAAAATCTGCCCGCCACGCGGGCACATTCTCATCGAGCGCTATGCGCCCGGCTCGCTTCGCTCGCAAGTTTGAGCGCGCCTGGGGCGTGCGACTGTTGGTTCTCGCGCTTCGCGTTCGATGATGTATTTACCTCGCGTTACGCGCTTAGTCATTATATTTTCGCACATTCTTGTGCAAATCTTTTAAAATTAAGACTCAAAACATCCACCACTGTAATTTTGTGATTGTGAATTATCTTTCGTTACAAGAGCTTAGCTCGAGAGTTTGAGCGCACCTACGGCACACGCCTGATGGCAATCGCACTCCGCGCTTGGTCTTTGCATTTCTCCCGCATTCGTGCACGGACCTTTTAAAATCAAAGGTCAACTGACCGACAACTGATATGGAAGCTTCTAATGTGTCCCCTAAGGGTTTACATTTTTCTTACACCGTCTCTATTCCTTTGCACACCCTCCACAAACTTAATTGGTGGTGGAATGGGGACCTACAGTTTAAGGTGGGTTCCGAACCACCAAGAGCAACAGCCTTAAGTACTTAGAGAAAACCTTTTTCTCTAGAGGTACCGGTCCCACGACTCTCCGGAGGTGAACAACTCCCTTGCTAGGCTAGTGTTCACCGCATGGGCCACCGAGACTCTTCCAGAGTGCGAGGCACACGTATCTCATGCTTCGCACTCGCTTTTGTCTAACATGTCAACTTTTCTACATTATACACAACACTTTTATATCAATTATAATACATTTTTTATGTAACTCTGCCTGGGATTGCTTATTAAAAAATTGCAATATAAAGAGCAAATTGTATTTATCATGATTATTTTTATATTTGTTTCTTATTTTGCTTTAAATTGTATTCTAAGCTGCGCAGAAACATTTATCATTTCAATTACGCCTTTTCTGTGCTTTTTCCAAAAATTTAATTTTTTTACTTTTAATTTTATTTTTTAGGATTAAAAGAAAATTTACTCGTCCTATCGAAAAATTGTTAATAAAAAATTTATAGATCTGTTTAGGTGGACAACTTCTGTCTGTTAATTTCAGTTCATACCTTGTGTCGTTTTTTTTTAAATTAATATTTTTATTTTGAATGTTATTTTTTACGACTAAACCAGAAACTACGTATCCTATCAAAAATTATAACTCTTTTTTGGATGAACAATTTTGTCTCATTTTTCGTAGCTTGTGTCGAAAAGTGATTCATTATAAATTTGTATTTCTTGTATAGCTTTCAAAAAGCAACGTTTTTATTCTTTTCACGTTTTTTATATCATGCGTTGTTTGGCTTAAAATGTTCACTTTAGTTTGTTTTTTTGAATTTTGAAAATGCGCTAACTCTCATCATTTTCTTTTCATAGAAAAAGTGATAGGGATAAATTGTTTGACTTTCTGAGTACTATGAATAACCGTACATAAAATTTTTAAATCTTAAAAAAATGTGGTTTCAAAAATTTTGAGTGCTATCAAATTGATAATTTTCAACTTTTCGAACAAATTAAAAAAGTTGTTATCACATGGGCGTAGGAAACAATTTTCATGCACAGTTTGTCGGTAAAAATGCTCGTGCGCATAATCAAATGGCACATCGTAAGATGGCGGCTCTCCCCACTCATGGAATTCTCCCCCCTCCCGTGGATTCAACCCTGCTCGCCCAAGTTAGGATGGCATGCCTAGTCCCGTGTTTCCTATGTCCATGTGTTATCATAATATTGTAGGGCTTTTAGAAAGCAACGTTTTGCTCCTCTCGACTTTTTTTCGTATCATGCGTTGTTTGGCTTAAAATGTTCATTTTAGTTTGTTTTTTTTGGATTTTGAAAATGTTATAACTCTGGTAATTTTTTATTTTTCGAAAAAAGTCATCAGAATAAATTGTTTGACTTTTTGAATACTATAAATAACCGTGCAGAGAATTTTTGAATTTTGAAAAAAGTGGTCTCAAAAATATTCAAAATGTGCCCACTTTTTTCATTTTCATCCAAAATGGCTGAATGACGAAGTTGACCTTTAGTTGAGGACATTAAACGAGTGTACCAAAGGGCAATCTAATAGATTAATTTTTTCAAAAGTAATCTTGTTTACAGACAGAAAGACAGGCAGACAAACACACAGACAGACACATTCATAAAAACCTGTTTTTCGGATTCAGGGGATCTCAAAACGTAGACATTTGATAAAAACTGGGGGGGGGGGGTCAAATTTGACAAAAATCTAATACCTTCCCTGATGAGAATGTAAAAATGTTTTTGACCCATTCGTGTGTTAATATTGAGTATTAATTAATTAATTAATTAATGGGATATATAAAGATAACATTCTCTTCTCTTTCTTATACCCTAGTGCGAAAAAACCTATAATTTTTTCTTAATACATCATATAAATAAATTTATATTATTCTTAAGTATCTCGCTTAAAATGATTATAATTATTTTCAGGATTAATTTATTACCACCTCATTATTAAATAAAAAAAAATTTCAAATAGAAACGTGAGCCATAGTCGATAAAAATATAAAATGTAATTCCATATCTCTATTTTCGTAAAAACTTATTTAAAGTTTAGAGAAATTGGCCGTGTTAATGTAAAGTATAAATTGATTCGTAAACGGGTTATAATGAAAACACCCTTTCCTTTTTTTAAATACCCAAGTGCGATAAAAAATAGGAATCCCCTAATCTTCACTAATGTGGACCTTTTAGGAAAACTCCTCAATATCTGTCACATTATACACACAATCTATTGATTTAAAACAGATAATTGCGAATCACAAAAACATTACTTTTGTGCATTAGTTTGTTAATGGCATCACAAAATATTTTTTTTTCACTCTAATTTACTGGAAATTATCCACATTTTTCCGGATGAGAGTTGCTGCAATTTGACTTGCCGCAAATGTGACTTGCTGCAATGTGACTGTATCTATTATTGCTAATTTTGTGTGGACTTCATGTTCTTCGCAATGAGAGTTGCTGCACTGTGACTTTCCGCAAATGTAACTTGCCATCAATGTGACTTGCCTCAAATGAGACATACTACAAATGTGACTTGCGGTGGCGTAACTTCCTTACCGCAAAACCCCGCATTGCGGGGGGGGGGGGGCTCCTTCTGTGAGGGGGCCCCCTACGGCCAGTGGCAAAATTATATTTTAATTTCAATTTTATACATTCTTGTGCATTTTGAACGTATTATTTATTTGAATTATAGAAACTCGAAAGAATATATTAACCATTTTTTAATTATTTGAACAAATCTAATTTATTTAAACAACTCAGTGTGTCCCATATTTATAGGGCCACCCCATTTTTTAAGGATAATTTTTTTTCTATTGGAGCAAACTGCACCAAAGTTTTTGGGTGAATAAATGAGTCGAGTTAACGATTTTTCCTAAAATATAGAGCTCGCAATTCCATTCGTTCATTTATTTGCGCATTTTTTCGAAAAAATCGGTGTCCCAAATTATTAGGGCCACTAAAAAAAAATTCAATTTTTCCGAAAGAATCCAATTTATTCAACAAAATACGTACATATAAAAAGATTTTATTCACAAAATTAGTAATTAATAGTATTTCCGTCATTTGTGAATACCATTTTCATTCGCTTTACCATCGATTTATTCAGATTTTCGAGACTTTTCGCGGTGACGTTGTTCGATGCTGATTTGATCGCTTCCCTCAACTCTGCGACCGTTGTGTACTGCTTTCCGTTGTCATACAGATCGCGTACCATCATGCCCCAAACATTTTCCATTGGGTTAAGGTCTGGAGAGATCGCTGGCCACGCGAGTACGGGGATCTTTGACTTTGCCAAACAATCCTT
>NC_046666.1:54726673-54730900 GCF_010883055.1 Belonocnema kinseyi
TCGTGCGTCCAATGCAGCTTCTCTTCTGCAAAATTGTAGCGTGCCTGCATATGATGGGGTTTCAGTTTAGGCGCTTTTTGCATTTTTTCACATACTAAATTACGGGAATCCTTCAATACTCGATGCACTGTACTTTTAGACACTTGAGCAGCCACATCATTTTTTATTCTTCTGCATCCCTTAGTTGTTTGCAAGGCGGCGACGACTATTTTTCGTTTGTCACGATCTGTGTTCTTCGGCCGTGGTCCATGTTTCTTCTTCACTATTTGATTACTTCTATTCTTTATATACAGGTAAATAACATTTCTCGATCGGTTTATAAGCTTCGCTATTTCACGTTGTGATTTTCCACATTTTCATACGCCAGGTAAAGCGAGAAAAACCCGGGAACTCCCGCTACTTACGGGGATCCCCGCAATAAAAATAGGAGAAATATTTAATTCGAACATATTGTGCGAATATACACTTTTAAAATAGAAAAAATACGTCGATAATCCCCAAAAAGAATGTATGTGGGAAAGTATGTATGTGAAAAATCCTCGGGAAAAATTTAAATTTTTAGAAAAACACAACTGTAAATTACTTTGGGAATTCACGCACAATATTTAGTTTTTATACATACATATGTATATATTTATGGCATGTAAGAAGTAAAATTTTAATATTATATATTTTAAATTGCATTATTTTACGAATTATTTATTATTCTTCAAAAAAATTGAAGTTTTTTTTAGTGGCCCTATTAATTTGGGACACCTATTTTTTCGGAAAAATGTCCAAATAAATTAACGAATGGAATTGTGAGCTCTATTTTTTAGGAAAAATCGTTAATTCGACTCATTTATCCACTCAAAATATTTGGTGCATTTTGCTTCAATAGAAAAAAAATTATCCTTAAAAAATGGGGTGGCCCTATAAATATGGGACACACTGTATATATATTAGAACCGAATTTTATGAATTAAACTTAACATTCAATTATTATGAGAAGTAGTCAATTCTGCTAAAAGCTTTATGGTCATGTTTATACAATTAATTTGCTGTCCTTCCACATTTCTTTTAAATTGAGCATGGATTTCTTACGAATAAAAATTGTTTCAACATTGACACGCCGTTTTTAATCAAATTTACTACTCGAAATGATTCAATATTGTGTTTAATTCCGTATTTTTAGCGCAATAGTTTTCAGAATCATTCAGTATAATTCAACGGATTTTAACATTTTTCAATTTTAAGAGAATACTTAAAACGATTTTAAATCATCACATAAGATTTCCAAAATGACCAGAAACAAATCTCGAAGATTTGAAGACAATTTCATGGGTAATTAAGTTAGTTTAAAATACATTTCCGAATGTTTTAATTTTAAAATAGATAAAAAACATTTTAATACTTTTAAAGGTTTCTGAAAATTGAATATATATTTAAGTTTTTTCCGAGGTTTGAACGATCCTATCAATCTTCTAAACTGACTTGAATTTTTCCTCAAATTGTGTAATCCCTTCTCAAATAAACGAATTTTATTTAAAATCACGCAGAAAATATAGATTAAAGTCGTGGAGTTAAAATCCCAAAGACTGCAAGGAAACATTCGAAAAATTACAAACTTGAGTATGAAAAGTGTAAGAAAGAAGGTACACAAATGGGATATTGAACCAGTCTTTGTAGCAAAACGGAAACCAAAGCGTAAGAAGCATATTGATATTAGTGAAGAATTTTTAGAAATCAACGTCTTTAATTAAACCTTAAGATGCCTAAGGTCTGATTAGACATTGTGAATACATAGCTGTCAGAGAAATTACAGATTTCATATTATTATAATTTCACAAAAGAATTCCCTTGCAAGTTCCTTGCAGGTCCGATGAGACGTGAACAGTAAAAGATGTTTTCAACACTTTACTCATTAACTACAGCTTCATGGAATGTGATTTGTTAGAATTAATCCCTTAAGAATTTATTTAACTCTGCATGTTACAGTATAGTAACTTGCGAAAGGACGTTCAGCAAATTAAAAATTATAAAATCCCATTTACGGAATAGAATGCAGCAAAGTCGATTCTGAAATCTATCTCTACTGACAATCGAACTTGATGATACAAAATAATTGGATATCGACATTGTTATTTTTAAGTCAGAACTATGTATAATTTATGATATAAATTGTCTAAAATAAAATACAATTTTTAATATATTATGAAAAGAATTATGTGAGATATTTTATTGTTTTAAATGTATTTCAGCTACACGTATACGCTGTTTGCTTTCAGAGCGGGGCACAAAATACCTTAACTACATTGCTGAAATACATGTATTTCAGCACCATGTAGTTGAAATACATCACGGGCAAAATACAATTCAGCTGATGTAGTTCAAATATAACTACAAAATACATACCAGTACTTTTAAAATATTATTTGAAATACATGTTAGAATTGTATTATGTAGTTGAGGTATTTTGTGTATTATTTTGAAAATACTTTCTAATATCAGCACATAAAAATTAGTTTAAAAATCCTTAGAGTATGTAATAAGCATAGGAATTTTATGATCAAAGAGTGGGAGCGCAAAAGAGGGTCAAAGAGAGGAGGGAATAGGGAGAAAGAGAGAGGAGAGAATGTTGATGCTGATGCGAGGAAGGGCTGTAAGTGGGACTTGGAGAGGGGTTGGAGGAGAGAAGAGCGAAAATCAATCTGGGGGGGGGTCCTACAATACGATGCATAGCGCTGCGCAGAACCATTATGTGGCACATTAGGTTGCGCAGTAAAGTCCTCTAGTTTATAGGATTGCGCAAGAATGCCCTCCGCAGGCTATAGGATTGCGCAATAGAGATTAATAATGCGTAGAGCTGCGCAGGATACACTGCAGTCAAGTTGGCGCATTGGAGACCTCCGATGTGTAGCGGTGCGCATTAGAGATATATATCTTGTACGGGTGCGCAGTACAGTCTTCATGTAAATATAGCTTATCGTGCCCTTATATGGTTCATTAAACTGCGCAGTAGAGTTATGTGATTCTCATGGCTGCACAGTAGAGTTATGTGATGTACGTGGCTGTGTAGTGGAATTCTTTGGTGCGCACGACTGCGCAGTGAAGATATGTGATGTACATGGATGTGCAATAGAGCTCCATTGGGCGCGTGACTGGGCAGTAGATTTTGTGATGTTTACGGCTTCGAAGTAGAGCCGTGCTGTACGCATGGCTGCGCAGTGTAGTCCTGCGGTGTGCGTGGTTATGCAGTAGAATTATGCGATACAGTTGATTGCGCAATATAGTCCTGTGATGTGCATGGCTGCGCAGTAGAATTATGTGATGCACATGGTTGTGAAGTAGAGTTCTGCGAAGGGAATAACTGCGTCGTCGAATTATATGATGCGAATTATTTCACAGTCGTGCGCATCGCAAAACTCTACTGCGCAGCCGTCTATGTCACGGAACTCTACTGTGCAGACGTGCACGTCACAAAACTATACTGCGCAGCCATGAGCACCATATAACTCCCCTGCGCAGCCATGCTCATCACATATCTCTACTGTGTAATCAAAAAGACTGGAAGACTCTAATGCGCAACCCTAAACATTTCATAGTTATAATGCGCAGACATGCGCATTGTATGACTCGACTGCGCAGCCCTAAACACTTCAGGTGCCTAATGCATGACCTAATAGTTTCATAACTCTACTGCACAATCATGCGCATCATATAACTCGCCTGCGCAATCATGTTTATCATATAACTCTGCTTCGCACACATGCGCATCACATAACTTTACTTCGCAACCACCTGCATCGCATAACTCTACTGCGCAGTCATGTACGCCACAAAACTGCATTGCGCACCCACACATGCCACATGGCTCTACTGCGCACCCGTGCACATCACATAAAGCTATTGCGCAGTTATGCGCGTTACAGAACTCTACTGTGCGTCCATGTGCATCACAGGCCTCTACAGCGCGGCCATGTGCATCACAGACCTCTACTGCGCAGTCATTCGCACCACAGAACTCCACTGCGCAACCATAAGAATCACGTAACCCTATTGCGCAGTTTAATGGACCATATAAGTGCACAACACAGCTATATACACTTGAAGATTGTACTGCGCATCCGTACGAGCCATGTATCTCTAATGCGCACCGCTACACATCGGAGGTCACCAATGTGCAACCTTGACTGCAGTGTATCTACTGTGCGCCCATAAATGAAGTAGGCTTTTACGGCGCAGTGC
>NC_046666.1:54730910-54731755 GCF_010883055.1 Belonocnema kinseyi
TTTCGCTCTTCTCTCCCCCAGCCCCTCTCTAAGTCCCACTTACCGCCCCTCCTCTCATCGCCATCAACATTCTCTCCTCTCTCTTTCTCCCTACTTTCTCCTCTCTTTGTTCCTCTTTTGCACTCCCACTCTTTGATCATAAAATGCCTATGCTTATTACACACTTTAGGGAGTTTTAATCTAATTTTTATATGCTGATTCTAACATGTATTTCAAATAATATTTCAAAATACTGGTATGTATTTTGTAGTTGTATCTGAACTACATCAGCTAATTGTATTTTCCCCGTGAGGTATTTCAAATGTATTTTGTTTCAATGTAGTTTGTATTTCAGATACCTCAAACACAATTTTTGGGAAACACCGCCCAGCTCTGTTTGCTTTTTAATTTTATAAGAGGGGCTTCCTAAGAATTTTTGCGGTGGGGCCTACACGGTTGTAGTTACGCCACTGGTGACTTGCCTCAAATGAGACTTGCTACAAATTTGATATTCCACACATGAGACTTGCCATAAATGTTGCTTATCATAATGTGACTTGCTATAAATGTGACTTGCCGAAATGTGACTTTTTCCAGTGTGAATTGACTTGCTCAAACGTGACTTGCTAAAAATATGATTTGACACAAATGTGACTTGCTACTAATACAATTTGCTAAAAATGTGACTAGCTACAAATATGACTTCCCGCAATGTGACTTGCCGGTATGTGACGTGCCAGAATCCATGATCCAAACCCCCCTTAAATAACTGACATTCTTTCCAAAATTTCCTTTTTTCAGATTCCTTTACAAATTTTACTGTCGGTTGATTCTTGTCCAAAAAAGTACTTTTTCCCTTACTGGTG
>NC_046666.1:54731767-54741013 GCF_010883055.1 Belonocnema kinseyi
GGGGGGGGGGGTCAAACCATTTGTTACGACTTATTACATGGGGAAGAGGTGGGTTAAAAAATTGGCAAAACATGTGTTACGCAATTTATGGATGGCGCCTGAGAAGAAAAACCACCTGTAGATTCTTGAGGCAAAGAATTTGATGCTCCTTAAATGTTCTGCTCTCCTACGAATGAGGTGGCACCAAGTGTTCAAGTAAGAAACCAATCGAAACAAGTACGAGTTGATTAAGGCGTTACAGGAAGGTCTTTTTGATTTCAGTTTAAAAAAAATGAAAGAAATGAAGAAAGAACCCAGAACAATATTATTTATTTAATTATTACTAATTATTATAAAATTATTATTAAATTACTATCAAACTAATAACTAATCATTTTGATGAAATGACTCCAGGGATTATTGTTAAGGAAATATGTTTCAGAATTCAGAATTAATAAGAGTTAGAAAGGAAAATGTTTATTTATTTTGTTTTCGGAAATGATTAATATTTAAAAGAATAATAAGAAAAAGGATCTTTTGTGAAAAAGTAGAAAGTTGAAAAAATTTGTTTAATGGTTTTTTGTTGTATATCGTTTCCAAGTTGTGTTAACGTTGAGTACAGAAAGGATCATGTCTCCTTGAATTTTTTCAAATCTCTAGAAATCCCTTGAAGTAAAATTTAATTTATTCCGTAAAATATTAATCACTTAAAATCCCTTGAAAATAAATTAAATTAAACTTCTTTGCTAAAGATCTCTAGAAGAAACGTTAAAATCTCTAGAAATTTCTAGAAATCTGTTGAAATCTCTTGAAATCCTTGAAAATTTAATAAAATCATCTAAATCCTGTAAAATTCCTTGAAATAATTTTAAATCTCTTGAAATCTGTGAAATTGTAAAGAGCCCCATGAAATTCAATGAAATTTCATTCATTTTCCAAAGTTTTCTAGAAATCCCTTGACATATTTGAAACTGTAAAATCTTTGGAGACCCTGCAAAATTCTTTAAAATTCTTTGACATCATTGAAAAACGTAAAAATCTTCTGAAGTGCTTTAAAATGTTTGTAAATTCCTTGAACACCCATTAAAGCTTTCAAAATTAGTAGAAATATTTAGAAATCCCATAAAGTCCCTCGCAATTGGTGGAAATCTTTTGGAATCCTTTAAAAACTCCTGATATGTTGAGAAATCTTTTAAATTCCGTAACATTTTCAGAAATCTGAGAATATTTCTTAAAATTTATAAGTTCTCTGAAATTAAAATAAAATTAAACCTATTATCGAAGTTTTCTCAAAAAGCAAAACATTTAAATCAATATAAATCTTTGAATTCTTTGAATCTTGTTAAATTCCTTTAAAATAACTTTAAAGTCTCTTGAATTCTTTGACATCGCTTGGAATCCTTATAATTTAATTCAATCCATTTTCCCAAGTTCTCTAAAATTAGCTTTAAAGATTTAAAAATAATACGGAATTCTTTGAAATTCTTTGAAATTTTGTAGATGTCTTGATATTCTTTGGAGTTCTTTAAAATTCCCAGGAATGATTGGAAATATTTAAAATCCCCTAAACTCCCTCGAAATTCTTTGAAATCCATGGAAATATTTTTAAATCTTATTCAAATCGACTAATTTTTCCAAAGTTATTTGAAACATTGAGAAAACCCTTAAAACCTGTGGTTGGTCAAAAATTAAAGATTCAGTTGATTAAAATCCTTGGGAATCCCTTAAAATCTCCTGACATTTTTGGAAGTATTCAAAATGCAATGAAATTTTTTTTTAAATCTTAAAAAATCGTGAAAAATCAATGGAAATTCTTTTGAATTTTACGAAATTCCTTAAAATTTAAAACAATCTTACATTAAATAAATAATTCGTTTATAGGTTCTCTATTTTTCACACCAACTTTTTCAATGTTTTAACATTCTTTATAATATGCTGATGTTCTTATAAAGTTTCTCTATGATTATTTTTTCTGTAATTTCAAAATAAATTGTATAAGAAATTTGTTATAGGAAAATCATTGTAGACCTATACTGATATTCTATAATATTCTTTCGTGAGGGTAATTAATAGCCACGTTATTAATAAATTTTGTAAGATTCATTGATTTCGAAAAGCAATGTAGAAAATTGAATTTCTTTCAAAATAAATTCACACCTACGCCGCAAATGCAAAGAAAGTTTTATTCGGAAAGTACGATAATTTAATTTGCATATGAAGATGAGGGTCATAATTCAGAATCTTTAATAGCTTTCTACAACATTCTTGATCTTAAATCAGGTTTTTATATCAGATTTTTAGGTAATTTTTACAAATCTCACGTATTTTATTTGTTTATATTTCTGGAAACGTTTACACAAATAAGAAAATTAATCGTCAAACTCGGGATGTCTGAGATAAGAATAATGGAGACATCTCAATTAAAGATTCTTAAATCTGAGTATTCAAAATTATTGAGAAAAAAGTTTCATTGACAAATTGCACTTTCGAACGACATACAGAATTTCGTTGAATCAATTAAACTTTGATGAATAGTCCCTCATTTCGCAGAGATTTTTCACTGATGAAGTTATCCGGAAGTGCGTCACTTATACAAATTTGGAAAGTGAGTATAAATATGGTAATGATTATTGAAAAATGGATTGTTTAAAAATGAAATTATATGAAAAATACTGGAATAAATCAAATAAAACTATAAAATAAAAAGAGGAAGTATATTGTAAGGATAAAACATAAACTTGAGCAAATAATTATAAATTAATCAAATTAACTTTATTTAATTTGTCTAATTATATTTCAATTTGTTTAATTTTTTCACGCATTTTATTAGTAGAAACACTTTCCTAGATTTGGCATAGAGCTCAACTCAATACTTAAAAATGTCTATTTTGCTCAAAATCCTTTTACTTAGTGTACGAAACCTATAAATTATTCATTTTTGTTGTTTAAGATTACCGTTTTTTCTCTTACCCAATTTTTAAATAAAAACATGAAATTAATATTGATACTAAATTTGTATGTTTCATAGTATATATTATCTAAAATAATAGAAGGTATAAGCAAGGATATTATTTTTGATAATTGATGAAAACTCATATCTTAAATTTTGATAATTTTTTATTTACAATGTAAATTTTAGACAAAAAACACTCACGTAACGTAACAGCAGATTGTTCAAGGTTCTAAAACTTCATTTGGATCTTATTTTATTAAATTTCCGACAAGAAATCGTACAAAAAAGGTGAATTAAATGATTTTTAATGATAATCTAAAGAATAATTTATTTAGAAAATTGTTCAAAAATTGTAAATTTTGTTTGAAATCTTTATCGATCTGTTCAGCGAAACCCACCGGCTTAAATGACAGTTGTACGGAAAATATTATTATTTTCTAAAATCTAATGATTATTTAATAAAAAATACCGATTTCCATTTATAGCGTCAACATAACCTAAAATTTCGAAAAAGTTGTAAAACTTCTTTGAAATCGATTTTTTTATATTAAACAAAAAATTTACGACGAGAAACCCTAACTTGACGCAAAATTATTTAAAAATTCTAAATATTATTTAAATTACATTAATTTTTATTTGAAAATACCAATTTTCGATGTAAAAAGACAACTTAACCTAAAATTGCTGAGAAGTGATGAATCTACTTTATAATCTATTAGTTTTTCAAACAAAGATGGTAATTAATGAAAAAAAAAAAACACTAATACAATCCGAGGTTATTCAAGTTTGTAAATTTTATTATTTTAAACAAAAATCTTTGGATGTAAATCTAATTTTGTTACAACATTTTTTACGGAAATAGTCATTTAAAAATTATCAGATTTCAAACATTTACAATTTTTAATCATTCTTGGTTACGTTATCGTTTAACACAAGAAATCTGTTATTAAGAAAAAACATTAGGTTTAAAAAATGTATAATTTTCAACAATTGTAGGTTATGTATGTCTTTTTTCTATTTTTTATACAAAAAATGGTCGAATTTCAAAGATAAAAAAGTTTTTGAACAACTTTCGTTTTTCAGTTATGCCAGCGTTTTTTACCAGAAATTGACATTTTTAAGGAAAATTCATTAGGTTTAAGAAATTGGCAATTTTTCAAGAATTTTATGTTTATAATTGGTGTTGGTTTTTTCTCTATACACGATCTTAAATGAATATTTTTTAAATAGTGAATAGATGTAGATGAAACAAATTTAGGTTAAACTGTCGTTTTACATCAAAAGTTATTAATTTTAAAGATAAATAATTATTATTTAAACAATATTAACCATGTTTAAACAATTTTGTATAACGGTAGTATTAGTTTAGTTAGAAACTTGTATTTTAATTAAAAAATTATAATTCAAAGAAGAAACCTAATTTTGTACTCGTAAAACAATTTTAATTTATTTTATCGTTTTGATCAAAAATCGGTATGGATTTTAAAGCAGATTTTTAAATTTAGAAGAAGATAAAGGTTTATTAACCTGTTTCACCGAAAATGGATTACTGTAAACAAAAATAATTAAATATCAAGGAAAATGTGCAATGTTTAATACATTCTTGTTACGTTATGTCATTAATGTTTTCAATTGGAAAAATTTGTATTTTTATTTGAAGAGAATTAGTAGCTGTTATGATAGATTCAATATTTTTATACAATTTTAAGTTATGTTGGTATTTTATACCGCGAATCAATGTTTTTATTAGAAAATCATTTAATTTTAAGACCGATTCCAACTTTTTAAAGAATTGAAGGTTACGCTCCTGTGTTTTTATTACGATTCGATATAGATTTCAAAAAAGATTTACAATTTTCGAGAAATTTGAAGTTATGTTAAAATTTTTCAGCGATAAACGGCGATTTTCAATTTTAAAAGAACATTCAAAGAAGAGTTAACATCTTAACAAATATTATTTGTTTTAATCTGAAAAATCTTAAGGAATTTGAACGATAATAAACTATCTTAAGGTTTTTCATCGGAATTTAGTTACTTTAAACACCGATCGTTAGACTTTAATAGTAAAATTTGGAATTTCAAGCAAGCTTTTCTTTTCTATTGTTTTTGATAATAGATAATACAAGATACCAAATTTTTGTATTGATAACAATTTTATATATTCAAGTTTTAAAATTGCGTGATATAAAAAACCATGAATAATCAATGCGATGAAATAAATATGACATGAAAAATAATGCAACAAATAAAAAATAAACTGAAGTGATGATATTTGAAATTCGGTGAAGTAATAGTGCTGCGAGTGAAAAAAATGGTCGATCGTGAACGAGCATACACTTGACGTGCTCGCTTCGCGCGCGCGGCAAATATGGGGGTTCACCATCAACAATTCTCCCCGAGTATCACATACTATTTTATCCAACACCTACACGAAAGAGTTGCCTTTTTTCGTCTGAAAATAGTGGACACTGATATACATTAGCTCTGTTAAAAAGCGCCCATCTGAGTCTTAGATAACGCCACAAGATGGTTTATTCAATCACACATTCACGAAGAGCATCACTTTCTCTCACCGTTCCACGTACTTTTTCCCTCTTGTTAGGAAACTTTTCCTAACCATTTGGAAAAAATACTATTTTTCAACGCTCACATCATTGATTGAGAAATCCTAATTTTTCTCAGTATTTTCAGACGAAAAAATTCAAAAGAATCTAAGTTGGTGTTTTGTCGATTTTAGACGTCATCGTAGACTAACTGGGCTTTAGTGGGTTTTAGTACACTAGGGAACTAAGCAATATTATGCGCATCCGCCGCGTACCCCTTCTTCTCGCTTATCCGATTCTTCTCAACGAGCATAGTCGCACGTTTTGGCCTGCGGAAATTGGGGAAAGTATCGTGTGCTACAAATAGGATATGTCGATTACTAACTCGCATGATTCGTCGCGCTCGCTTCGTTCGCGCAGCATGCTTCATGCTCATTGACAATCGATTGTGTATCCCACTTGTTCCACAATGCACTATTATTTCATTGTAGTCGCAGAGTGGTGACTTGACCTGGAAACTAATTCTAGTAACCCAGGCATTTGGTAGTTTGATTCAAGAAAAAATCCTACTTGCAATGTTTTTAATGAGAAAGTTTCGTTAAGGGGTCCTTTTTGGAAAGGAAACAAAAATTCTGAACAAATTTTGTTGAAAAAATAATTCGCTAACTTCTATTGGTTCCGAGTTATGATATATTGAAAAATCCCCATTTTTTTATTTTCAGCGAAAAATCACTAAATTTTAAAAAACACTGTGTACCTTCGCACATAATTACTGCACGGAAAAGCATTCCACAGGTGAGTAAAACTAGACTCAATTTGATGTAATTACAACAAAAAAGAACAATATCCGACCTATGATAGGTCATGAGTTATGACCCCTCAATGTTGGCCAATTGAACCTATTTTTACGGGCAAAAAAGTAGACTTTAGTTTTTTCCAAATAAATCCTGTCAAGTTTAGTTTACGTTGGTTGTGCCAGAAGATGAAATAGAGTCTACAAAAATCTGCGTATATCTAAAAAAAGTCTTTTAAACCTATTATTTTGGAAATTGTAAGGTTTCAAAAATTTAATTTTTGTTGTGCATTGTTTACTAAAAAAGAAGAAGTTGTGTTTTTGGAAAACACCTCATTTTCTATGGATTCCACCACAAATTTCCTACAGAATAAACGAAAGTGGAGCCAATTTGGCGTAAGACAAAAAAAAGTGTCCTAGCCTAAATTGGTCCCGAGATATGACCTTGGAAAGTGCACTTTTCATGCATAGAGGCACCTGAGCGTACCGTAAAGTAGAACTACGGTTATATTTCGAAATTTTTGTCCCAAATAAGTGTATATGATTCATTTATCATGTAATATACCTTTTTTTGAAATTGATAAATAAATCATTATTAATAACAAAAGCTTGCTATCACTACTTATGATTACTTTTTGGCCATTTTTAGCATTTTTGTGGCAAAAAAGTCATCGCAATTTATGACAAATGTTTATTATGTTTTTTATCTATAAGCAAACATTTGTATTAATATTTTTTTATAATAATATATTGCTATGACCACTGTTGAGTTCAACAATACCTTCTAATGAATACTTTTTCTGCATACAATTCCGTACTTCCTCCAAGGCGCTTGTAATTCGTAGTGATTTCTGTAAATTATACAAAATTTGCTGTGACCATTTTTTGGCATTTACGGAAATTACTGAGTATTACGAGTGTCTTAGAGGTAAGTATAAAATTGAATGCAGAAAAAGTACTTATTAGCAAAAATGGTTATAAACAATGATTAAAAAAACGATATATTCATCGATAAAAAATATATATCACATTTTTAATCAATGATAAGTACTTTTTTGCCACAAAAGTAGTCAAAAAGTACTCAACAGTGGTTATAGAAATATTTTAATGTAAACAATTATTGATAAAAGTATTTGCTAATGGATACAAAACGTATTACACATTTTTAATCAATTACCATGACTTTTTTGGTACAAAAATGCTAAAAAATGGCCAAAAAGTAATCATGAGTAGTTATAGCAAGCATTTGTTATAAACAATTATTTATTTATCAATGTCAAAAGACGTATTATACATGATAAATGAATCATATACACTTATTTGGGACAAAAATTTCGAAATATGACCGTAGTTCTACTTTACGGTACGCTCAGGTGTCTCTATGCATGAAGAGTGCACTTTCCAAGGTCATATCTCGTGACCTATTTGGGCTAGGACACTTTTTCTTTTATCTTACCGCAAATTGGCTCCAATTTAATTTATTCTGTAGGAACTTTATGGTGGGATCCACAGAAAACGAGGTATTTTCCAAAAACGCAAATTCTTCTCTTTTAGTCAGAAAAGTAAAAAAAAACGAAAATTTTGAAAACTTACAATTCCCAAAATAATAGGTCTAAAAGACTTTTTTTTAGATATACGCAGATTTTCGTAGACTCTATTTGATCTTTTGGCACAATCAACGCAAGCAGAGCTTCACAAGATTTATTTGGAAAAAACTAAAGTCCACTTTTTGCCCGTAAAAACAGGCAAAAATGGCCAACTTTGAGGTTGACCTATCATAGATAGGATATCGTTCTGTTTTTTTTTAATTACAGCAAATTGAGTCTAGTTTCACTCACCTGTGGTACACTTTTCCGTACAGTAATTATGTGCGAAGGTATTCAGTGCTTTTTATAATTTAGTGATTTATCGCTGAAAATCCAAAAAATGGGGATTTTTCAATATATCATAACTCGGAACTAATATAAGTTAGCGCATTATTTTTTTAGTAAAATTTGTTCAGAATTGTGTTTCCTTTCTTTTTTCTCTTGAACATTTTGCTCTGAAATGCAATGGGAATTATCAGTCCACGCAAAAGTAACTTTTAGAACTGTTAAAAAAAAACCCGGTTTGGCAATTCATCTGTTCTAGCATTTTTGATCTGTCAAAAAGAACCCCTTAAAGAAACTTTCTCATTAAAAACATTGCAAGTAGGATTTTTTCCGGAATTTCACTCATTATTCCGACATAATGCCTGGACTATAGAACATTAGATCTAATATTAGTCTAAGAAGTTATCGAGACCAAATGTTAGAATATTATGTTTCTAGTTTAGATATAAGATCTAAGTCATCGAGAATAGTTTCACAGTAAATTCACATCCCTGATCATTAAGAGAGATAAATTTTACCTGGTGATAAGATCAGATTTGTTGTAAAGATAAAATATCTACAAAAGTCAGTCTGTAATTTTTGCCATAAGTTATATGAAGATGCTATATATGTGTTACTATTTAGAGGTCAGAAATTATTTAGAATTTCATCAATAACTAGCAGATTGAAGAGAATTGAATATTGAGTTTGGTCCTGCTGAGTGTTTTGCAATTTTCTGAGATCCTGGTTCTCTTCTCCGCTGAGGTTCTCAGACCCATTGTCCAGGAGCGGTCAAGCGTTCTTGACCCATGGAATCCCTTATGGGAATCCCAACAGAAAAGAAATTTATCAATTCTTTATTCTTATTATTTTATTTTTTATTTTATTATTTTTATTCTTATTATGCTTATATATTCTTGATCAATCAAATTTATCTATTACTTCCTAGATCATTTATATACACTATACAGTTTTTATTCCAAAATAAGAAACCAATTGCAAATTATTATTTTTTATTTCATGTCTATAGATTTTTGTGTACAACGAACATCAAAGTCGTTTCTTAACAATAAACTTGTGTACAACTTACAGAAAACAAAATATAGGATATTTTGTTTGCATTCCTGA
>NC_046666.1:54741113-54747740 GCF_010883055.1 Belonocnema kinseyi
AAATACTGTTCCTATAGATTTCTTTAATAGTTTCCCAAGAAAATGTAACTACTTTATTGAAAAGGAATTTTTCAACTAAAAATTTAACTATTCCAGTAGAAAATTCAATTATTTTTCTAAATATCTGATTTCTTCGGGAAAAAAATTAAATTTTTTAAGGAAAATCCAACCAATCCATTTTTGGTTGAAATTTGATATTTTTGGGTGAAAATTCAACAATTTGGTTGAAAATTGATGTTTATTATTTAAAAATCAAACTATTTTTTTGAAAAATCATGTAGTTTGTGGAAAATTAATCTTTTTTGCAGAAAATCAATCTGATTGGTTGAAAATTTATATTTTTGTTAGATATAAAATTCAACTATTCCAATTGTAGATTCATCATTTTAGTTGAAAATTCACCAGTTAAAATGAAAATTAAATTTTTGACTAAAAATGTAACAATTTCATTATCTGTTGAAAATTGATTTATTTCGAGTTAAAAATTGAATTCTTTTTCGTGGAAAATTGAAGTGTTTCAGTTAAATATTTATAATTTCAGTTGAAAATTCATCTTTAAGGTTTGAAATAAATTTACTTGGTTAAAAAATAATCTTTTTTGTTGAAAATTACCTTTTTGTTATTGAAGATTCATCAATGTACATAAAAATTCAATTCTTTGGTTGAATAATGAGCTATTTTATTGAATAATTGTTGCTTTTTTGTTTTTGGTCTATAAATGATTTTTTTTAGTTGGAAATTCGTCTTTTTTGGTCAAACATTGATTTTCTCAATTTAAAATTTGATTTGATTAAATTCTTCTTTTTCGGTGTAAATTCAAGTATTCCAGTTAGATATTTAACATTTTAGTTGAAAATTCATCATCCAGGTTAGAAATAAATTGTCTTACAAGACCATTTATTTCTAACCTGATATTTGGTTGAACAATGAGCTATTTTATTGTATAACCGTTGTTTTTGTTTTGAAAATAATTTTCTTTTTAAACTGAAAATACTATTCCAGTTTAATATTCTTTAATTTTAGTTAAAAATTCATTTTTTGTAAATGGAACATTCATTTTTTCACTCAAAATTTAATTATTTAATTTTTGGTCAATAAATGAGCTTTTTTAGTTCAAAATTCGTCTTTTTTGGTTTAACATTGATTTTCTTAACCTTAAACCTAATTATTTAAGTTTCGATTGACAATCATTTTTTTTAGTAAAAATTATTTTTTTCTTCAAAAGTTCAACGATTTCAGTTGAAGATTAATTGTTTTAGATGAAAGCTAAATTTTTTTGGATTCAACTATTCCAGTTGTAGATTCATCATTTTAGTTAAAAAGTCATCAGTTATAAGATGAATTTTTATTTTTATTACTAAAAATGAAACTATTCCATTTTCTGTTCAAAATTGATTTTTTATATTTGAAAATTCAACTATTTCGATCAAATTCATGTATTTTGTTGAAAAATAGTATTTTTTGGCAGAAAATTAATTTTTCTTCAAAAATTAAACTTATTGTTTAAAAATAGATCTTTTTGGTTAAAAATTCAAGTATTTTAGTTGAAAATTCATGCTTTTTTATACAAATTTCACAGTACTTAAACAGAGCTGGGAATACTTTCAATCCCACAAAGTTTTTATAATTTAAAATATTCATTTATAATTAATACTCAAAAACTTTCTTTTTAAATTTAAATTCTACAACAACATTTTCCATATTTATTTTTCATTACTTGTAACTAATTAAAGTTGATAGTTTTTTTATTTTCCTTAACCAACGAAAATAATAAAATAGAATAACAAATAAATAATAATAATAATATATTTTAAAACATTATAATCTCTAAGTGGGACGCGTATGCAAATAATTTCAAGAACTAGCTATGTGTAATAATTTATTATGTGAGAAAAACAAAACAATTTTGAAGTTAAATATGAAATGACAATGAAAATCTGGAATGCCATTGCAATTGAGAACATAGATTCCTATTTTAAATTACTTGATGCATCACGCAATAATTTCGTCATATTGTTATATTTAAAAAGTATAAAACCTTTTACAATTTTCTTAAACTATTTAAAATTTTTAAATAAAAAAATGATATTTTTTATGGCTTATTTAAATATCTTTACGTTTACATTTATGTTGACATGAAAACGGACATTTTAGGCAAAGGAAATCAGCAGAAATCTATTAATTACAATTTACAGATCATTATTCATTAAAGACAGTGAAATAGATTAAACAAATTTTCTGATAATATTTCGTCTCATTAATTTATTACTAAAAAGCCTTAGGCATATTGGATGATGGATTTTCAAAAAGCCCCAATGATTTAGAAATGATTGGTAAAGATAAAATTTGAAAAATCAAAACATTTTTTGCTTTTTTCTATTAAGGATTTTTTTTAAACTTTTGAAAGTGACTGCAAAAGTAAAGTTTGGCCTACTTTTTTTGAAAAATTAGTAACTTTTTGGATTTTCACCCCCAAACGATGAAATTTGATTTCTAATCATCTCAAGTGGTTTCCAAATGATTTAATATTAAAACATATGATATTGTAAATAATTTTCAAACAATAAATTTCAAAGGTGCCATTCTTCAAATAATATATTTTTTTATTTAATGAAAAAGTGCAATTAGATTTTCATTCATTAAAATTCTATGCCATTTCTTCTGATGATTTAATAAACCAATAATCAGTTAATATTAAAAAGATATATACATTGGTACAAAAGTATTTTAGGTCGATGTATATACAGCTATGAAAAAAAGCTGTCATTTTTTGATAACTAGAAGGTTATCTTCAAGAGTTGATAAGACCTAAAACAGGGTATGTCCATACATATGCGACGAGCACACTTTCAAAGTCTGGGGCAATTAATGTGTTTTAATTCTTAAATAATCTCTTTTTTATATAGATAAATACTTACTCAGTAAGAAAGCGAATGGTGCCTTTTCCTTCATCTTCAAACATAATTTTGAAATAATTTTGTTTAAACTGTAATTTTGCAAGAAAAAAAAACGAGTGAAAGAACGAGGTATTTCAAGAAACTGAATACTTGGAGAATGAGAAAACTTGTTACTGTCAAAACATTTTAAAACTACATTTAAAAAAAAAACATTTAAAAAAACATCTGCAAATATTAAAAAGTTTATGACTAAAGCATGAAACAGTAATAAAAATCTGGAATATTATTGCGATTTAGTAAGTATAAATAGTTGAAATTTCATAGATAAAAGTCTTTTTGGGATAAAAGGAATTAGTTCAATGAATTAGTTTAGTCAATCATTATTTACTTTGAATAATAAACATGAGTATGATAGCATAATAATAATAATAACAATAAATTATAATATTACAGGCCAGCCAATTGTTTATTTTTCTAAAATATTAAATTAATCTTTTAATGAAAAAAAAGTTAGAATTATCTAATTAATCAAACTAAGTGCTTTTATCAAGAAACACCTTTATTTCTATTATTTGTACTCTGCTTTATTTTTTGACTGCATAAACATAATTAATAAACAATAGAAGGAACAAAGAACTATATGATTAAAAATATTTTTGCGATATCTCATTTGTATTTCAAAAATCACGTTTTTTCTCTTTCTTTTTTTAATGGATGCAATTTTGTATTAATTTCTGTGTTCGTTCTGAATAATATTTAAGATCGTCAAATGAGATGTGATTATCAAATTTTTATAATCATAGAATAAAATTATTGTCTGCAGACGACTTTCTGTTGCATTTGTTTAAAATTGATTATAGCGTATTTCTTCAATTTTCAATTAATATTAATATTAATATTAATAATTTATCTTACAGATAATAATTCCCGCCATAGCGATTTTTTTCTTATTTCGTTCCTTATATTAATTTTTTTTTCTCGTATGGGTATATTTTATCTGAAAGAGCGAAAATTTTAGAAAAAAACATGAAATATGAATTAAAGTTTGAATTTTATTGTTATTTAGTACTTATTTTCTGCTATCAACATGCGGCACAAACGCAAATAATTTTAAGATCTCTTTATGTGAAATATTTTTTTATCTGAAAAAAATCAAAACATAAAATACCAATAAAAAGCTTGAATTTTATTGCTATTCAGTACGTAGTTTTTTATTTTAAAGGCGCATGTGCAAATAATTTTAAGATCTCGCTATGTGTAATAATTTTTTATCTGAAAACACGAAATAGTTTAGAAGTAAAATACAAAATAACAATAAAAATCTTGAACTTCATTGCTATTTAGAATCTTTTTCCTTGCTAGTATAGGAAAATCCAAGTCTCGTAATTCAAATTTGAAATGAAGAATCATTCCCAATTAAAAATATATAATTTTGTTTTAAATTCATACAAAATAATGGAAATTTTTACAATTCATTTTCAAACTTTTAAAGTTATAATTGAACAGTACCATTTCAGGGACATCTTTCACAAAAGTCGCAAACTTTGTTAAAATTTATCATACACCTTCTTAAAACTATAATTTTTAGCGCTACCCTCTCCCCTTAAATTGGTAACGTAGTTTAATGACGGCCCCTAGTTATAAATATAATTTTGATTTTCGAATTTTTGTGTGCTAATTTTGTTCATGAGAAAGTAAATATCTTTTTGATTTCAAAAGAACAAATAAAGTAATTGAAAATTTTCAATTTGGAATGGATTAAGATAGATCAGTTATTGTTCGCGTTTTAGGGATCCTCCAAAAACTACTTTATCACTTGGGGGTGGGGGGCTACGCTTAGTGACGGTTACGGGGGCGGGGGTCTCCTGACAAAATAAAGTTGCACGTTACGTTTTAGAATTTTGAGAAATTTTTTTCTAAAAATACGTACGATAACGTTTTTAGTACTTTTTCAGATCATGAATGTTTTTGGTAGAAAATTAATCTTTTTGTTTGAAAAATCATCTTTTTTAGATGTAACTTCAACATTTTGTTTGAGAACTCTTTAATTATGTTGAAAATTCGATTTTTTCAATACAATATTAATCTTTTCTTTCTTAATTGACTTTTTCGGTTAAAAATTTAAAAACTAGGTTTTAAAGTTGAACTACTTTCTTAAAAATTAAAAAAACTCTTAATTCTTCAAATTCAACTTTTTGATGGAGAACTCTTAAATTTAATTAAAAATTCGACTTTTTCTGTACAAAATTAATATTTTTTCGTTAAATTCAACTTTTTGGTTATGAATTTTGTAAATTTATTGAAAATCAATCTTTTTTGGTAGTAAATTAATTTTTTTGTTTATAATTCATCTTTTTTCGTTGAAACTCCAACTTTTTGATTGAGAACTCTTGCATTTTAGTAAAACTCTGTCTTTTTGCTAGTAAATTAATCTTTTTGTTTAAAAATTGTTCTTTTTTTGTTAAAAATTCAAATTTTTGGTTCAGAATTTTCTTTCAAAAATCGAATTTTTTGTATTAAATTATTCTTTTTGTTTATAAATTATATTTTTTGGCTGACAATTCTTCAATTTTATTGAAAATTCATCTTTTAGGTAGTAAAATAACCTCTTTGTTTAAAAATTCATCTTTTTAGTTGAAAATTCAACTTTTGGTAGCGAATTCTTGAATTATGTTAAAAATACGTTTTCTCGGTACAAAATTAATGTTTTTGTTTAAAATTTTTCTTTTTTTGTTGAAAATTCAACTTCTTGATTCAGTATTTTGTTTTTTAATCGAATTTTTTGTCAGTCAATTATTCTTTTTGTTTCAAAATTCTTCTTTTCAAGTTAAAAATTCGACTTTTTGGCTAAGAATTCTTGAATTTGATTGAAAATTCGACTTTTTGGTAGTAAATTAATCACTTTGTTTAAAAATTCATCTATTTTAGTTGAAAAGTCAACTTTTTGGTAGGTTTTAAAGTTAAAATACTCTCTTAAAAATGTATTTTTTGGTTAACGATTCAAAATTTTAGTTAAAACTTCATCTGTTTGGTTGAAGATTGAAGCTTGTTTTTTATTGCTTTTTTTATAAAAAATATACTTGGGTAATTGCAAATTTTCCCATTCCATTTTCTGTCGAAAATGGTTCTTTTTAAGTAAACATTCAAGTTTTTGTTAAAATTCAACTATTTTGTTAAATTTTTTTAATTAATCAATTTTAGTTGAAAATTCAACTTCTAGGTTGTAGAGTTCTTGCACTTTGTTGGAAATTTGTCTTATTTGGTACGAAATTAATTTTTTTTTAATAGCATTTTCTACTTTTGCTTTAATAATTCAACTGTTTCTAACAGGAAATTCGTCATTTTGTCTTGAATGTTCAATAATTTAGTAAACAAACTCAACTTTTTTCGTAGAAAATTCGTTAATTTTTTTTTAATTTAAAATTATTATTTTTAAATTAAAAGTTTAAACATTCTATTTTTGGTTAAAAATTTACCTTTCTTAGTTAAAAAATTCAATCATACCCGGATTACATATCACATAAAGTTCAATTAGGCATATTTCACTGCTTACTCTGAAAATCACTTTTATTTGATAAAATTATAATTGAGACTCCGGATTCTATAACCACGCATAAAATTTGCCTGTCCGCTTCAGGCCGCTCGAGTTGGCCCCTGATGGCTTGAAAATCAGTTTTCGAAAATTCAACTTTTTAAGATATCACTTCATAGGAAATTTCATGGCGCATCT
>NC_046666.1:54747840-54766150 GCF_010883055.1 Belonocnema kinseyi
TTTCGAAAACTGATTTTCAAGCCATCAGGGGCCAACTCGAGCGGCCTGAAGCGGCCAGGCAAATTTTATGCGTGGTTATAGAATCCGGAGTCTCAATTTATCACATGGTCACATAGTCAATTTTACAAAAAAAAAATAGAATAAATCGATATTTCCAAATGACAAGGTGCCATCTCGGGAGAACCAAATAAAAAGGTTCCCTGCTTCAGAGGGCGTTGGTGTTCCCAATACTATTAATACGGGATTTTTAAGCTTACGTGTTTCGCCACCCGAGTTGGCACCTTTTTATTTCGTCCTACAGAGATGGCGCCTCATCATTTGGACACGTCAAAATGTAAAATCGGGTTTTACCTAAAGACTACGTTACTTTCGAGGGGGTGGGGGGAATATAAATATCAACTGTTGTTAACGTGGGGGGGGGGCAGTCCAAAATTGGTAACGTAGTTTATGGATGATCCATACGAAAGTAAATTTCATTTCGATCTTAAAAGAACAAATGAAGTAATCAAATTTTTCAACTTGAAGTGCATTGAGGTAGATCAGTTTCTGTTTACGCTCTGTCTCGCGTTTTACTATAGGAAGTCACTGGCTTCTATGCGGAGTGTGCGTGGTCGTTCAACACATTTGCAGCGAATAGTGCTTACATAGATAGGTTGGCATACCTATGGAGGCAGAACAGGTATAGCGTTTTAGAGCTATCCTAACCACGCTTAGTTCAACTGTCTACCTCCTCGCTTCTCCTGTTCGCCGCCTCTTTCTAAACTTAAGTTTACCAACAAACGACGGATAACTAAGGACGCTTCTAGCTATTTTGCTCTAATCCGCTTCCTAATCTCATGCTTAGGAGGGACCAATGTGACTATGCTGGCCATGGTCTGGTGGTAGTACTCATCAATTCAACCTAACTGTGTTAGTGTAGAATAGTCTGTAGGTGAAGCTTGTATCTTCACTAAGCTTCTCCTACCTTGGTCTTCATTGTGGAGTCACATGAATGGTCGGCATAACGAAAGGAAGGTTTCATGAATGTTGGTAATTCACAGACTCTAGCTGATCATTTGATGAATTTTCAATTGGATCGCTATTTTTAGAGAAATTATAAAGAATTTGCTACTTTGGAAAGCTAATTTTTTCCTCTAATCAAAAGAGTAATCAGATAAGAAAGATCGAGGTATGATCATTCTTCTGATAAGTTTAAACACGATACTTAAGTGGATTAGATTCCAGACTAGTCAGGAGAATTATGTGCCAGATGTTCCTAAAGGAAATTCCGATTATAATCTTCGAATCATTTCGGATTCTTGGATGAGAATTTAGGATTAGGAGGAGGGTGCAGTTGACGTAGCAAAGAGTGTCTCATACTAATTGACAATGATGTGAGTCGAATTTGGTATACCAACTGATTAGAATCTCCAGCCTTAAAATCTTATAAGAGACTTTAGAAACTAATAGATACTAGACTATTTTATGCGCGCGTTAGCTTTTGAATTACTTTTTATCATTTACCCAATTTTTAAATAACTATTGATTTGTTAAAATTTTCTGAGTACTTATATTCTTTGAAATTCGAGACTAAAAGAATGAATTCAGTGAATCCATGTGCCGTAAAATTTGCGAGTATTATTATTAGGGAGCGCTTAAATATGACTTAACGTTGTTTTTTACGCTTTTACCCCCCCCCCCCCTAACTGTAATCACTTCACATTTTTTGTATTATTTTTAAAAACTTAATGAACGTCTTCTAAATAAAAATTATGGTTTTTAAGCTGAAGTGCGGTGTAGAAATAAATAAAACAAAATTTGGTGTAACAAAACAATTTTTTAAAATATTTTTTTAGTCGCACACAAAGATTGAAATTACTTACAAGGAAAACGAGTTTTATAAGCTTTTTTTTAGAATTATATAAATATAAATTTTATCAATTTCATGAGAGAAATTAGGAAAGATTTTTGATTATTTCAGATGTACTAAAAACGACTAAAAATTTTTTCAATATATATATATATATATATATATATATATCTTAAAATTTTGAAAAATTATTTAAAATGTAAAAAAATGCTTTAAAATCTTTCAAATTTTCCTAGAATGTTTAATCAAATTTATTTATTCACTTGAAACCTTTCAAAGTTCTTTTGAATATGTAATACTTTGTCATATAAGTATTAAGTTTTTCACACTTTTTATCCATAATTTTTTATTTTTTAGAAAAATGCTATTATCTAGGCGTTCACGTTTGTTACGTCTGTGTTTTTTAAAATTATTTTTTATAAGCTTTAACATAAATCTGCATTTTGTTAAATCTTCTACAGTTTAAAAATCTTCCTCATTCTCTTCAAATCTTCGCAATATTTATGGAATTTATATGTATCATATATTTTTTATTTTTTTTTTTTGTATTTTATAGTGTTACCAAATTTTAACATTTTACTTTAAAATATTCTACTCTTTTTTTAAATTTTAGGAAATAATTTGAAACGTTTTGTAATATTTTCAATGTGCTCTTAGAACTCATTAATAAAAAAATCATTTTAAATTTTCCCATGAATTTTAAAAATATATTTTTCACTCTCTTAATTGACGCCCTGCAACATTGAGTTTACCTAAATTTTGTGAAAATCCTAAAAAATTAAAAGAATTGTCTTAAAGTCTTCTATATTTTTCCAAAAGCTTTTTATGTCTTTAAAACTTAAAATTATTCTTTCAAAAGTAAACATAACTGTTTAAAATTGTTCCACATATCTTTAAAAAATTTAATCTCAAAATCTTTAAAAATTATTAAAAAGCTTCTAAATTTTTGTTCGAATTCGTCAAAGTAATTTTTCCCCATAATTTGATTTTACTTATCTCTTTGAAAATGTAAAAAAGTTCAGGAAATTTAGTATGGTAGCAAAATGTTAAGAATAAAATTATTTCGAAATATTGAACAATCATTTACTATTTAACCCTTTCCGGCATACATTTTTCAGGGAAACGAGTTTTCATAAAAATTGGCACATAGGGGTTTTTGGGGTCGCTGATTACGAATCTGAACTCAGGTTTTGAAAATTCAAAATAGCGGGTCCAATATGGCGGCTAACGTTTGGCATATTTTTTTATTTTTTCTGAAAATTGGTATACGGGGGTTTTTGGGATCACTGATCACGAATCTGAACTCAGATTTTGAAAATTTAAAAAAGTGCATTCAATATGGCGACTTAAATTTGAAATATTTTTGGATTTTTTTTAAGAATTGATATACAGGAATAAATTTGGATTTTTTTTGAAAATTGGTGTTCAGGGATTTTTGGTATCTCTGATCACGAATATGAACTTAGATTTTGAACATTCAAAATGGCAGGCCAAAATTCAAGATATTTCTAAATTGTTTTTTGAAAGCTGGCACAGGCAGGAGGTCGCTGATCTTGAATCTGTATTCAAAATGACAAATATTTAGAATATTTAGGCTTGAAAAAATATAAGGCTACTCACCTAAAACATGGATTAGTACCAATTTTCTGAATTTTCAAAATCTAAATTCAGATTCGTGATCAGTGACTCCAAAACTCCTTGTACACTAATTTAAAAAAAAATCCAAAAACTTTATTATTTTGACCGCCATATTGTATCCGTCATTTGGGATTTTCAAAGTCTAATTTCAGATTCGTGATCAGCGACCCCGAAAACCTCTGTATACCAATTTTCAGAAAAAAATCTAAAAATATTCCAAGTTTCGGGTGCCATCTTGGATCCAACATTTTAAATTTCCAAAATCTGAGTTCATATTGGTGACCACTGACCCTAAAAATCCAAGCATACCAATTTTCAGATAAAATCAAAAAATATTCCCAATTTCGGCAGCCATATTGGATCCGACATTTTGAATGTTAAAAATCTGAGTCCAGATTCGTATTCAGCGACCCCAAAAACCCTTAAGCACTCATTTTCAAAATAATTTCAATTTTCTATCACCCTACGAGCATGAAATTATATAAAAAACCTGCGTGAAATCTAATAAAAACTACTCTGAAATTGCAAAAAATTATATGAAAAGACGTGGGAATACGGTATTCCCACCATGCCGCAAAGGGTTAAGCGTGCTCTTTTACCAGCAATGTTCAGAAAAATTTATAGACATAAATTTTATGACGAAGTAAAATCGTTTATTTGAAAATTTCGACATAGAAAATTGACGGAGCAGTAAAGACACAATTCCTTATTAATATATAAACAACTTGAAAAGAGTCACTGTCAGTTTTATTTACGCAGTGCCGTAACCAATAAGGTTTTCGACAACAATGTATTGTATATTTTGGAGATATTTAGTAACATCACTTTTTTTAGGCAATTAAAAATGTTATGTACTCGATTCACCCCCCCCCCCCTCCTTAATTCCACATAACACACCGTTCAATCTTTATATAGTTTAATATTCCGAAAAAAATTAATCAGTAATCAATTCATTAGTTTACAATATAAAAATCAACAAACAATTATTTTAATTGAAATATCCTTCTATACTAATTTTTAACAAAATAAAAAATAATAATAAAAATGTATGTACAATTTAAAAAATTGAATTCAGATACTCCTTTCACAACATCATAAACATTTCGGAAACTATATTGTAATAGAGATAGGTTAAATATAAATAAGATTTTATTATACGACTTTATATCCAATATCCAATTAATTTACGTTACTTAATATAGGAAAATTACATTTAATCTTTAGGTAATGTAATATTGTAAACAAATGAATCAGCTAATAATTGAATGACCTGTTCATAACATAAAAAGCATTCAGGAATTATTTTAATTGAATAATTCAAATAATTTTTTACTTTGTATTTTTCTGAAAATTTTAATTATTATTAATAACATTTTAAACTATTCAATAAAAAATTTAAAATATATATATATTCCGATCATATTAAAATCAGAATTCAGATACTCATATCATTACATAATACAAATTTACACAAATGATATAATTGTAAAATAAGTATTTTTAACATTAATAAAGACATCCATCATTCATGAGAGAGATACATTTTATCTGGTGATGAGATCAGATTTGTTGAAAAAATAAAATATCTACTAACGCCAAGTGAATAATTTTTGCTAAGTTAAATGAAGATGCTAGATAGATGTTGGAAATACTAATTGTCATGCTTGATTTAGTAATGATTAGGCATGTTTTTTAGGAAATAAACTCATTGACTATTTGAATTATGAAGTTATCGATTCTTGAATTAGTATGATAATAATTTTTTATTTTCTAAAATATATGTTACTAATTTAAAACCTCTAAGCTTTAGAGGTTAGAAATTAATTAAAATTTCATCAATAACTAGCAGATTGAAGAAAATCGAATATTGAGTTTGGTCCTGCTGAGTGTTGTACAATTTTCTGAGATCCTGGTTCTCTTCTCCTTTGAGGTTCTCAGCCCCATTGTCCAGGAGCGGTCAAGCGTTCTTGACCCATAGAATCTCCCATGGGAATTCCAACAAAGGAGAAATTTACCAACAAAGACTTTTCTAGTCAATAAACTTGCTCACAACTTACAGAAAACAAAACATAAGTACATTTTTTTTCATTCTTCAAATGCAATTCATAAATATGCATACACTGTTCCTATAAATGTCTTTAATAGTTTACCAAGAAAATTATTTTTGAAAACAACTTAGGGTATGCCCAGGTGGTGGCAACTTGCCCGGGAAACTGGAAAAGACCGGAAAATTATGTGGAATTTAATTTAAAACCCGGGAATTTACCTTTAATCGCAGTAAGGTTCAAATGTTCATTATTTTCATCATTTTTGTCAATCTATAAAAGTGATTTCTACTTTATTATCTCAGTTTACTCGCTTTAAATCATAATTTATTATTGAATTGTTATGGTTGAAAATTTCTCTTTTTAATATAAAATTCAACCATTGCAGTTGAAGATTTATCATTTCAGATAAAAATTTGTAGAACATTGTTCTATTTTTTTGTTGAAAATTAATCTAATTGGTTGAAAATTCATATTTTTGGTAGGTATAAAATTCAAACGTTCCATTTTGGATAAAAAATTGACCTTTTTGAGTTGAAAATTTAACAATTTTAATATAAATTTGTCTGATTAGATTGATAAAATGAATTCTCTTTGTTAAAAGCTCCCGTATATTTAGTTTTAAAAAATCGTCTTTTTTATAGAAATTTTTTTTTTTTATAGTTTTGATAGATAAATTTACTTGTTTGAAAAAAAAACTGTTATGTTGAAAATGATATATTTTTTAAAATTAAGATTCACCATTTTAATTTAAAATTCATTTCTTTAGTTGAAAAATGATTCATTGATTGAAAACTTGTTTTCTCTTTGAATTAAAAGGAATTTTTTATCTAAAATTTAAATATTTTATTGAAAATTTGTTTCTTTTTTGACTAAGCATTGATTTTCTTAACTTAAAACATAATTATTTAAGTTCTGGTTGACAATTTATTTTGTTTCGTAAAAATTATTATTCTTGAGGTTGAAAGTTCATCTATGTTAGCTGAAAATTTATCAGTTAAGATGAAAATTAAATCCTTTACTAGATGTGCAACTATTCCATTTTCTGTTCAAAATGGGATTTTTTTCTACATCAAAAGCTGAACTATTTTCTTTAAAATGTGTCTTCTTTAATATAAAATTCAACTACTTCTTTAAAATTCAAGCATTCTGTTGACATTTCTTTTTTTTTTTTTGTAGATAATTAATCTTTTTGTTTGGAAATTATTCTTACAGTTTAAAAATTCATCATTTTTTAATGAATGCATGATAAATTAATAAGAATTCATGGTGAATTCTGAAAAAGTCAGGTCAAATCTCTTCAAAGCTTTGTTAGCCTATGCGAAGTATCCCACTTGTCATGAATAAACTCTTTAAAATTCACTAAATTTACAGATTTCCATAACTTTCATGAGTGAAATAAATCGAAAAATATTTTTTAACTCACCAATGAAATAATGAATTATGTATACTTTTTAGAGGTTATGTTTTTATTTTACCAGGTACTCAGAAATTTTACGTTAGATGGGATTGTCATTAATTTTTTTTACGCCTCACTCTTGCAGACTTGCGACTTAGCTCTTTTTCTTTTGGTAACCTTTTCTGTTCTTTTAGAAATTTTGAGAGTGGATTCCAGTTTTGACTTTCACTTTTGGATATTTCGCTTTTTATTTTTTTTATTCAAAGTAGAAACACAATAAAAATGTTAAAATGGATAAATAAACACCATTTCGAAGAAATATGTAAGAAGTTTACACTGTTTATTTAATTAACAAAATAAGCACAATTTCCACGAAACATTCATAATAAATTGTCGACAATCGTTTATAGTTTTAACTAAGTCGGGGATCGTAACAAGTCGTAATTATAGGTATTTCAGGTTGAGTGGGCGAAATGCAAGACTTTAAGATGTGTGCACGCCGTGGGCCTTACAATGATACCCATTGCATAAGACAAAACTTTATGGTGAAAAATAAATTTTGCCCATGTTATACATAAAAAAAAATATGTATCGTCTCATGCAATTGATATTATTGTTTGGTCTTCGGCCTGCAGACATATTTTCGGCTGACGTCACAACATGAAGCGTCATTCACGTGGATGTACACCGAAAAAATTGTTTAGGTATATTACCTAGAATTCTTTCTATCCCAGTTAGAAAGTATCGCCGGATTTCGTCTTCCTAAATAGTCAGTTGTATTTTACAGATTTTCTTGTAGGCAAAATATAGGTGCATTATCCAGAAAATTCAGCTGTAATGTCTATATTTCTATTGCTAAACAAGTATAGGTTTCACACCTAACCAGGTTCAGCTAGATATTCTAGGTGAAAAATATAGCTAAACTTGACAGCATATTTAGCTGCATTTTCTGGCTTAAGTGCCTATAATTTTTTCTAGCTAATAGGCCGATATATCTTTAGGTATAATGACGCAAAAATATCACACACACACACACACACACACATAAATACTTAAATCTTTATTATCTATTAGATACATACATGACTTAATTATTAAAAATCTTAAATTGAAAACAGTTATAATCAATACATATCAATATGTACAATAGGGCGTATCAAAAAAAGTTGTAAACGAAGATTTTTTGAGGTTATACGCGTACTGATAAAAGAATACTCACTTTCTTTGAAGGCTTTAATAAAATTCTGGAGGTTACAGCTAATCTAAAAATCTCTTATTTCCATATTTGGTTTCAACATTGTCGTTGCATTGCTGTATATTTTATTCATTTTTTAACTCTCGCAAGCCACACGACACGAGGAACGAGCTTCTTGTATTTACGGAACAGTCGGGTTAACAGTGTTGTGCGAACTAATGCAAGGCGGTACATTTTTTATGCGTTTCAATTTATAGGCCTAAAACTGATGCTACAATTATTTTAGGTTAGAATTTTTAGCTGTATGAGCAAACTAATTATAGGAAATATGCTGTTTGATCATGACTGCTAGAATGTTTAGCAAATAATGATAGAATTATCTGCCACATTTTCTGTCTGCAGGAGGCAGACGGTTCATATACCTTAGCTATCTAGTTTGCAGTTCTACCTAAACTTTATTGCACATTCAGCTATATCTCCCCAGCAATATATTTCTAACTACAACAGCTATACCCTTTTTTTCAGTGTAAAGTTCTAAAGTAAAATAGATTGAGAAATCCTTTGGCAAATCATTTTCTGTCGCTCTAAACCAAATTTTAATCTTTTATCCAGTAACTTTTGTTGTAAAATGTAAAATTTGTTGCTAAGTTACGTCAATGAATATTTAAAAAAATACGCACATTTTTGTTGGCCGTTTTTTTTATTCACGGAGAAAGTTCCAAATGCTCCTGATGCTTGCTACAAACTTATAGGCTACTCATTTTGACAGTAGAAATACTATGACTGAAGTTAATCAGTTATCCCGTAACTGTTGTGAATCAATTAGAGACTTAAAATGAATTGATAGAGTAACAACTTCTTATTAAAATTTTATTTATACTCAGCATTATTTGTAATACTAAAGTATGTGTCGGAATGAAATATCATGAAAGGTAAGTTTACTTTCGAAATTATAAAATGTTTACATTTTATAAGGAACAGTTTATTTTCATTGAATTCCAAAATTAACTTATATTTCAAATACAACATTTTAATAAATACAAGTTATAGCTATTCTTGTCTATCTTATGATAATTATTAATTTTCATTACTAGAATTATTTCCAATGTCCATTTTGAATTCCGCGCTAACTCCGCGACCCTAACGCAAACACAGTAACTCAAGGCGACGAACGACAGAAACGCGGTGAACTTGTACAGGGGTAATTTTGGTGAGAATACAAAATCTTATGAAAAGCCAAAAATTACTTGTAAAAATTCTGCATTGACGATTTAACAAGATTCTCGGTAAATTGATTACGCTACACGAAGACATTTTACAAATTTAGATAAAATTAAAAAGAGGTGGGGAATCTAAATAAATTTTTACAGCGTACATATGAATATGATTTTTTTACAGTTGTTTTATTGAATAAAAAATGGCAAATTTAGAGCAATTAATTTGCCAAGAATTTTGCAAGGAATTGCTATCATTAAGCATCTGCGCAATAATGAATTTGTCAACAAATTGAAAGGTAATGTGAGTTTCAAAATTTTTTATTGAATCTTTATGCAAATAGTAAGGCCATATTTAATCGGAATTCTGGTTGATTTAACCAGACATTTTTTTGAGTGTATGTATGCTTATACCTGCATACTGTAGCCACGCTGACTTTAACAGGATTTCTTCAATCGTGTGAGCCTTGGATACACTTTTCAAAGGTCCCAAACGGAAGTATAAGTTTATGAACCAGATATTTACAACCAGAATAAAAAATGTTGAGCATTTTTGAAATTTAAAAATATTTTTCTCACTATATATCAAATATATTTAGAAACTATCTGAGTTAAATTTTTCAAAATTTTTTAAAATTTGAAACAAAATTTTTTTAAGCGTTTTAGATAATTTAGTCAGAGTTCTTCGCTCTAAACAAAAGACTCGCGAATTATCGCAATGGCATTTTTAATTTCGATAAAAATTAAAATAGCCATGTCCTTTTCAATATTTTCAAAAATGTTAAAAAATCTCATATAATATTTTTACATTCTCATCATTTATGACTGAGAAAGTATTAGAATTGTCGGAAATTTGACATCACACTTTTTAAACGGGTCTCCACGTTTCGATACGCCCTGAATCCGAAAATCAGGTTCTCATGATGGCGTCTCTCTGCCTGTCTGTCCGTCCGTCCGTAAACACGATAACTCTAGAAAAAGTGAACGAATCCAATCCATCTTTGGCACACTTTTTCTAGGTCCTAAAAGAAAGGACGAGTTCGTTAATCAGCCATTTTTGATAAAAATTCAAAAAGTGAGCGCATTTTGAAAATTTTTGAAACCACTTTTTTCTGAATTTTAAAATTATATGTACGGATATTTATAGTATTTAAAAGAACAAACAATTTATCCTAATGACTTTTTTAAAAAAAAATTCTCAGAGTTATAGCGTTTCCAAAATTTTTTAATCAACCGAAAATCAAAATTTGAAGTCGAAAAACGCACGATATGAAAAAAAGTCAAGAGAAGAAAAACATTTCTTTTTGAAATCCCTACAATACTATCATAAACAATTTTTGGATTTTCTTCAAAAATCGAAAATTCCAATTTTGATTGCACAAAAAATAATGGAAAATAAAAAATTCCATTTTGTGGACAAACTATGTAGGATACAAAAAGGAGGAATTAACAAAAATGGTTATCCCAAGAAAGATCCACAATTTCGTTAAGAATCACTTCTTGATAGGTCGCGTACTTTTTGTTTTATTCGTGAAAAATAACGTTAAAAAAAGTAAAATAAAAAAAAATGTGTGGAAAAACGACGAAAGTTACGAGAAAAAAAATCCAACAAAACCTGTTTACAAATGTCTGTCGGAAATCGAGCGCGCAGCGCGAGTGTCACAATGAGAATGTGTACCTCAAAGCCTACAGAGCTTTGAGAAACTTAATCTTTGACTATACATAATTAAGTAGACAAATCAGAATATGAAGACGCATATAAATACTGCCATCTAAAAGAGATCTTTTTGATAAATTTCTTTTCAAGCATTCCAAATGCAAAGAATAAACATCCGAGCGCGAAGTGTAACTATATTCGAGCGCGAAGCGCGAGGTAACCTATTATCGAGCGCGAGATTCAAACGTAGCGCGCCCTAGGCGCGCTCAAACTTGCGAGCGCAACGAACCACGCGCATGGCGCGCGACGAGAATTGATATATTGGGAAATACCGATCTAGATGGCTACTAAATACAAAGTATATTTCGAAACTATGCTCATAAAACTTTTTAATTGGACCAAAATTCGAATAGTTAGAGCATTTTCAAAAACATGCAATTTTATTTTTAAGATGTATGCGTAAGGTTAGAGCGTAATTTTCTTATATTTTAACCAGATTAAAAAATTATCTTGATGAAATTTTTCAATTGGACACAAATTAAAAATATGCTAGATTAATTATGAATGTGGAATAAACCGTTTGACATTTGAAAACGAAACGTCAATATATTTGGAACATAACCTCTACAAGTAAAACTGATGAATCAGTTGTTTCAATGCTGGTATACGAGGTGTGTTCAAAAAATAAGGTGACTTTATGGTTTTCTAAAAAAATATTCTTTTATTCCTCAATATTTATGTTGTCCCCTTCAAAGTAATCCCTCTCAGATATAATACAATCGTGCCAACGCTTTTTCCAATCATCGAAGCACTTCTGATAATCATTTTGTGGTATAGCCTTGAGTTCTTTCAGCGATGCAGTCTTTATCTCCTCAATCGTTGAAAATCGATGTCCTTTCATGGGTCTCTTCAGTTTTGGGAAAAGAAAAAAGTCACTGGGGGCCAAATCCGGTGAATATGGAGGCTGAGGCATGACTGTGGTGCTGTTTTTGGTCGGATCTTTTGATCAAAATTAAGCAGTTTTGGAACAAATTTTTCTGACACACGTCTCATGCCCAAAACGTCTGAAAAGATAGCATAGCATGAGCCAACCGATATGCCAACATCTTCAGCAACTTCTCTGATGGTAATTCGGCGATTTTTCAACACCATTTCTTCCACTGCTTGAACGTTTTCATCTGTTGTTGACGTGCTGGGACGTCCAGGACGAGGTTTATCTTCGACATCCTCTCGGCCTTCTTGAAACAGCCTGTACCACTTATACACATTTGTCTTACCCAGAGTAGACTCACCCTATGCAACTGTCAACATTTCGAGAGTTTTAGAGCACTGGATTCCATTTTTCACACAAAATTTAAAGCAAACTCTTTGCTACATTTTTTTCGAAAGAAGAAAATCGCCGAGCACACCAAACCCTTCTAACCTTTTACGCCTCTGCCAGAAAAACAGCACGAGCTATATAGTAAAAACTGTGAACATATGATCGTGACGAGTGTACCAACACAACAAAACAAAAAATTTAAAACTTGAATGTACGTAGCCCGCGAAAATTGAAAAGTCACCTTACTTTTTGAACACACCTCGTATATAACTGATTCAAATAGTAATTTTTTTTACTAATCCAATTAATACAATTCTACTAATTGTCAGTGACTCAATTTTAGCTACAGAAATTAGTATGATTTAACTGAAAATCAGTTATATTTTACTAATTCAAATTTGGAGAGTATATATATATTTAAAACTGATTAAATATAAAATAAAAATAAAATTGATATATACATATACATATATATGTATATATTGAATATTGGATTTCAACGACTTTTCAGGGAATAGATGTTGTACAATTATGTATTTATAGCATAGCCTAACCCCCTCTAAGCAACTACATTTCATGACCTCGCAAGTAACAATGAACGAATCATGATGTCTATAGTGATCCACCGTACAACCTCTTGTGCTTCATTCTCTCTTGATGCCTTGCACGTTTTTTCTTTGTTCAACGTTTCGGAATTTACCACCCATTATCGTGTTTCACTGGCTCGCCGGTTGGCTGGCATACTCGTACTGAGCATGAATTTAATAAGGAAAGGCAAAAGAGAGTCCAAAAGAGTCCGAATTATTCGAAAAGGATGGTGAAAGAAGGAAGTCTGGTTATACATGCGTTACGTGCATATGTAGCATTCGACCATCTCATGGAACCCTAGTAATGTATGTACTGACAAGATGACGATATGTGCGTATCATGTGGTTTGTTCGTTTCAGTGCACATGCACGAAAATCCCTTCTTGCATTCTTATTTATACACGGAAAAAAGATAGAAATATTTCAGTAAGTTTTACTTATGTTTATTTTACATAAGTTTTACTCAAGGACTGTACTTATAAATTATTACGAACGGGTTATAGGCCCTCTTTATGACCCCTCTCCCGCCTGTAACAAACCACAACATAATATTTCTACATCATGTACATTCAACTGCCACAATTTTAATCATGTAATATTTTTAACATATAATTTTTCATAAAAGGAATAAAACAGCATTTCATATACAAATTTAAAATGTTGAAATTTATCAATTTCCCTTAAACAACAAAATGTCTTTTCTATTATAATATATGGGTTTTTAAGAAAATACTTGAATTTTGAACAAAATTCATCAATTTCTAACATAATAGTTGAATTTTCGACAAAAATATGACTTTTCAGCAAAAAATTAATTTTCTACGAAACTGATGTATTTTTACCCAACAGACATGACATTTCAAATCAAGAAAATTATTTTTTTACATTCTCATCAGAGTAGATAACAGATTTGTGTAAAATCCCCCCTCCCTCCCCCGTTTTTGTCAAATTTCCACGTTCTGAGACCCGCTGAATCCGAAAAACAGGATTTTACGAACGTGTCTGGCAGTCTATCTGTCAGTCTGTCTGTCTGTTCGTGGATGGTTTTTTTGTTAGAACGATAACTTTCGAAAGAATTGACAAATTGGATTTGCCTTTGGCATACTCTTTTAGTATCTTATAATAAAGGTCAAATTCGTTAGCCAGCCATGTTGGATAAAAATTCAAAAAGTGAACACATGTTGAATATTTTTTATACCACTTTTGTCAAGATTAAAAAAATTGCTCTACGGATATTTATAGTATTTAAAAAGGTGAACAATTTATCTCAGTGACGTTTTTTGATTATATAAAAATTTACCAGAGTTACAGGATTTACAAAATTCCAAAAAACACGCACTCGAAAAAAAGTCTGGTGTAATCAACCAGAATTCTGGTTAATTCAATTAGAATAGAGTGTTAAATATGCCCTTACTATAAATTCTGGTTAAAAGTATCAGTCAACATAACCAGATGTTCTGCTAAACTTAACCAGATGTTCTGGTAAACTCAAGCAGATGTTCTGATGTCGATTTTCAACTATTGAATTGCGACACTCTTCTACCTTCATGGAGTCTTCCTAACCCCCTCTGAAATTAAAAGCACTACATGTTACATTTTCCCAATTAAAAATAATCCAACAAAAGTTTTCGACAACCTAGTGCAGCAACTATGTTCCGCTTCGCTATAATGTCGCCTCCCTATAATAATATATGGCAATAGATACAACACTCGAAGCAAAAGTAGCGTATATTGTTGATGCGTTCTGTTTCTGAAACTATTCGTTAAGACTATTTTGTTCGTGATTTTACATCATATACATGTAGATCACTAGGTCAATACCCAAATTTTCGAACATTTACTTTGTTTATTTATTTTCACAATGTTAATATTTTAGAGAATACTTTTCAAAGACACCAAAAAAATCTGTACAGAGAACGCGAAATTTCTTCTTATAACACAACTAAATTCACGGTTTACTATAATTATTTATACTTATATAACTGAAAATACAATTAACAAATCGCGATTTTTCGAGAAATGGACATTTACGGCAAAGCATCAATTGACACATTCAGCAAAATGACATGAGACAAAAGACATATTTCTGGAAATCGACAAAAGATAGCGACACTTCTGTTACCAGAAATATTAACCAGAACAGTTTTAACCAGAAAAAATGAACAAGAGTTCATTAACTAGAATTTTTTACCAGGCACGTCTAGTAACTTTAACCAGAACCTTTTTTTGAGTGCACGAAAATTAACACTTTAAGCCAAATAACACACGATATAAATAAAAGTAAGGAAAAGAAAAATGTTGCTTTTTGAATTCCCTACAAGATGATCATAACAACTTTTTAAATTTTCTTGAAAAATCGAAAATTCAAATTATGACAGCATAAAAAAATAATGGAAAATCAAAAATTATATTTTGCAGTGTAACTATGCAAAATAGATGAAGAGATGAGTTTAGAAAAATTTTGGAATTTAAAAAGATCTACAAATTTGTTATTAAGCACTTTTTGATATGATGCGTAGTTTTTGTTTTAATCTTGAAAAACATCCTTAACAGTTAAAAAAATCTGCCCGCTGCGTGGGCACATTATCATCACAACCTTTGTCTTTTAATTTCTTTTTGTCTCGTATGTGCGTTTGAAAAAAAATTACTAATACTACTTTTCATAATTAAAACAAAAAATAGAACTATCAAAACATTATTCATGAAAAATTAATTCATTTTTACATTCTCATCAGAGAAGGTATTAGATTTGTGTAAAATTTGACCCCCCAGTTTTTGTCAAATGTCCAAATTCTGAAACCCCCTGAATCCGAAAAAGAGGTTTTTGCGAAATTGTCTGCCAGCCATTTTGGATAAAAATTCAAAAAGTGAAAACATTTTGAATATTTTTAAGACCACTTTTTTTAATATTCAAAATTTTTCTGTACGGGTATTCATAGCATTCAAACAGATGAACAATTGATCCTAATGACTTTTTTTGATGAAACCAACATTTATCAGAGTCATAGCATTTACAAAAATCCAAAAAACACACGAAAATGAACATTTTAAACCAAACAACGCACAATATGAAAAAAAGTAAAGAGAAGAAAAATGTTTCGTTTTCAATGTGCTACAAGTTTATCATGATAACTTTTTGAATTTTCTTAAAAAATCGAAAATGCAAATTTTGACAGCATACAAAAGTAATGGAAAATCAAAAATTAATTTTTTTCATTTAGCTATTTCACATTATGTGTTTTGAATATATTATTATATATATTATTATATGTAAATGAGACTATATGAACTCCAATCTAACACAACGCTGCTGAAGGTTGGTGACCTTCTGAGCATAAAACACTAACCAGCTATGACTTTTAACTGAAACAACCCCCCCCCCCTAATCTCTGATTAATCGAAGTTTCGTGGGACTGTTTTTGTAACTAGAGTCTCCACCGTAGAAGCTTCGAGAGACTCTTTTAGTGAATTATTATGAGATGAAGCAATAGGGCACCACAACTGCGATGTAGAACACGATTCGGTAGAAAATTCAATTGCCTAAGTATGGGTCACTGTGGTTAGAGATATAATTTAGAAGTTGAAAAAAGGTCAGGCTGATGTGTAGACCGTATGTTGAACGTTTAAATTGTATACATAAAATTGGAAATGAGCAAATTCAGTTTTTGAAAAAACGGGAGAAGTTGCAATAAAATTATTATTTTTTTTTAACGAGACAATGAAACTAACGCCTGTTTTAATATCAATGCATGTTATGAATTGTAATATTGTACATTTAGGGAAATGATATACAAGTTGAAGGAAAAATTCGAGTGCGAAGCACGTGATGCGTGATGAGAATATGTTCGTTAAAGCCGAAGGGGCTTTAATAAAAGAGAATTCATTGTCACTAAATTACTGTTGTCGATGCTTTGACCTTTAGCTTACAAAAATTCTTGCACATGTGTGGCAAATATACAAAGACCAAGCGCGAAGCGCGAAAACCAAGATTCGCGCGCCCTAGGTGCGTTTAAACTTGCGAGCCGCGCGCGCGTTGAGAACGTGCCCGCTAGGCGGCTGGATTTTTTTTTACTAAAAAAGGAGAATATCCAGCTAAAAAAGACGATTCTTTTTAAAAAAACGGAAAAGTTACATTTTCAGTAATATAATGAATTTTTAACCAAGAAAAAAAAGGTTTTTCTGCTAAACAGTTACATTTTCAAACAAAGACTTCAATCAAAAAGCTGAATTTACAACTAAAAATATAAAACTTCAAAAAAAAATGATTTGTTAACAAATTTATTCAACTAAATCATTCAAACTAAATAGCTTAATACTCAAACGAAGAGAAGCATTTTCAACCACAAAGTTGCATTTTCATAAAAAAATTCTATTTCTACTAAAACAGATGAATTAAAAAAAAAGAACCTTCAAAAATAGTTAAATTTTTATCTAAAGCATATTCCAGTTCACTTTCCAACACCAAAATAAGAATTGTAAACAATAAGTTAATTTACTACTAAATAGTCGAATTTTTAACCAAAAAGTGTGGCCCAACAGATGCATTTTTGTACAAGAAAAATGAAATTTCTAATAAGACAGGTAAATTTTTAAATCAAACAGACAAAATTTCAAAAAAAAGTTGAATTTTCATCAAAAAGATTTCAACTGATTTTTCAACACAAAAATAGGAGTTTTAAACAAAACTTCAATTTTCTAGGATATCGTTTAATTTTCAACAAAACAGTTTCATTTTTCCCAAGAAAGATGCTATATTTATAGTAGAAAAGATATACTCTTAAACCAAAAAGACAAATTTTCAGAAAAAATTTTTTTTCATCCATAAAAGATTTGAGTTGACCTAAAAGTAACAAAATATGGATTTTAAGCGAAAGGTTAATGTTGTACGAAAAGAGCTGAATTTTGAACCTAAAATACAAATTTTTAACAAAACAGTTGAATTTGCAACCAAAAGGGATCGTTTTTTGAATTTTTTTTTATTTTTAACCAAACAATAAAATTTATGACTATAAAGATAGTCTTCAGGAGAAAGTTTTTGCGAATTTGATAAAATTACGTGCATGAATGAAGGACTCTGTTCTTCCTATCGTAATAAATTGTAACATCCTGCTCTCATAATAATTGTTATGTTATTTTTAAACATTATAAATTAAACTTATGTTCCCCTAATTTTTATGTTTATTAAAACAATTCTACACGACACACAAGCTTTTTGGTTATTTAAGTGTGGTAACTATAATTTTTCATTTTTGAAACTTATCCTCTTAAATATTTATAATTTCACTTGTAACTATTACAAATATAAATAATTACGAGGGTAGTTCAATAAGTCCTTAGAATGACCAACAGATGGCGCGCGAATCGCTCCAAATCATCTGTTTTCAGTCAGCACCACTCCCGACTAG
>NC_046666.1:54766250-54774038 GCF_010883055.1 Belonocnema kinseyi
ATTGCCTCTGTAAGTGCTTATTTTGAGGAACTTCCGAAAACGCACTTTTCTGAAGGATTAAAAAAACTTGAAAAGCGATTGACCAAGTGTATAGAGCTTCAAAGAGATTATGTTGAAAAATAAAAAAAAATTTACCCAAAAAAAATTGTTTTTATACTTCATTCTAAGGACTTATTGAACTACCCTCGTATTTACAGAACTTTTACATATCAACTTAAATGGAAAATAGTTTTCTACTTTTTTTTAAATTCATTTTAATGAGTTACTCTGACGATGAAAACAGTGCGAGTTTTCGAAACGTTGGGAAAATTTTTTAATAAAAACTTGTCCGAGAAAGTTGTAAGCAACTTCTGTACGTTGCTCCTTTTTGTCCAGCCTATTTAGATTATTACATTTTCCAAAAGGAAAAGATATAAACTAGATTCATGCATTTTTAAATTTCTAATATTAAAATTCATTATTTTTACAAAAATTTAAATAAAGACTTCTTTTAGGAAATTGAGATAAAATTATTTTATGTTAGTATAAGTGAACTATGCTAGTAAGTTAATAATGTTCTTGATATTCCTAATTAAAAATAATACTTAATTATTTAATTTATATACTATGCTCATCCTGTAAGAGAAGTGAAACAAATTGTTGCTTTCTGTACTATCTTGCAACTTATTTTTAAAAAACTATCTAATTTCACATTTTTTAAACAAATTGTTTACCAGTAGTCAGTAAAACTACCACATATTTTATGAAACGTTTAAAAGAAATTAATTGTTCTTCATTTTACCTGAATCTAAAGCCTAATCAAAAATATATAACAGAAGAGTTAAATTTTTAACTAAAATAATGAAGCTTCACCCAAAGAAGATTAATTCGCAATGAAAAATATAATATTTGTTATTTGAACCAAAAAATTAATTTTTAAATCTAAAACAGTTGAAATTAACCAAAAAGGCGAACTTTGTACAAAATAGTTATATTTTAAATCAATGAGATGCACTTTCGAATAAAAGACGAATTATCAACAAAATAGATGAATTTTCAACTAAGAAGATAAATTTTCATTCAAAAATGGATATTTGAATTTTCTACAAAAACTGGAATTATTGTAATCACATTTTTCGTTGGAAAAATTAATTTTCCACGAAAACAGATGAAGTCTCAAAGCAAAGAATGGTTATTTGGGCCAACTGTTTAGTTAATTAAGATATGGTACTGCTATTTTCTTAGTTGAAAGTGCTACTGAATTTCTTGGCATGACAATTCCATTAGTTACAATGACTATTAAATTATCACCAGTAACTAGAAAAATGGTTGTCCCAACTAATAAAAGAGCAAGCTATAAATTCACCAAAAAGTATTTTAATATTTTAAAAAATAGTTAGATTCAACCAAAAAACGAAGTTTGAATAAAAGAGATTGATTTTTAACCAAAAAATATTCGTCAGGCAAGAAGGAAATAAAACAACCAAATTATTGAAATTTCAAACCAAAAAGGCGAATTGTAAACAAACCAGTTGAATTTTCAACCAAGCAGAATGATTTTCTATCAAAATTATTGAATTTTGCACGAAATAATTAAATTTCAATATTTTATTAATTCCAGCCTCCAGGGTTGAGTAGAATTCCAATTTTCTTATATTGGGCGTTTAATCTCTATGACTCTGAAAAATAATTTTTTTCTTTCTGAGAATGGTGTTGTAAAATTATATTACATGTATTGTGAAATTACATTACGTTTTGATAATATACTTCCATTACATTTATTGCGAAATCGAAAAAGAAATTTTTAACAGTGTTGATATAATATTTTGGTAAAGTTGGAAACGTATACAATATTGGGAAAAATGGTGTTTTTAACTATTCTATAAAATAAAAGGGTAAATACATATTCTGGAATAAAAATATACTATTATAAATATGCAAGCTTTTAATCTTTCATATTCAATATACATTTTCTTCAGAATTGAATTCATATCTGCAGCAGAAACTTAAAGTTTGAAAACAATCGACAATTTGTATGCAAAAAGCTGTCAAAATCACTAACATAACCTACACAAATACACATAGCTCACGAAAAGATTACATGCGCTTTCGTAGGTTATGTTAGAGATTTTGACAGCAGTTTTCATGAAAAATGTCGATTGTTTTCAAACGTTAAGTTTCTGATGCAGGTTATATTATTTCGCAAGATAAAAATAAAAATCAAGACATACTAAAAGTTACTACGAAAACACCTACTTCTGTTTTTGGCGTTTTTGCTTTCCGATAAAAAAAAATTCCCTAAATTATAAGTTTTTATTCTGTTTCTGAAAGAAGTCTATATCGCGCTAAAACCTTAGATTTATTATAAACATATACAAACTCACCTTTTGCTTCACTTTTAAATAAATTATTGTATTCATTGTGTCCGCATTTTTAACAGTGTAGGTTTTAACAATAAACCTCACACCTATCCTTCTGATTTTCAAAGAAAAAAATTTTATTTAGCTCTTTTGAAAGGGCAAATAATTAGATCCAAGTGGGAATTATTTACCCGACTTTGGCTGATAAAGCCGTTTATGATTAAAACACGATTTAAAATGATTTAAAAGCCGATTTAAAAGTTTTAACTTTTGGTTAAAACGTCTAATTCTATCACTTTTGTTGAAAACATAATTACGAGTATTTTGTGTAAAATTAGTTCTTCTTTTTAGAAATAATTTTTTTAACTAACAATACAGCTATTCCATTTGATGGAAAATTCATCTTCTTTAGCTGAAAATTTAACTACTTGGTTAAAAGTTAAACTAGTTTATTACAAAGTTCAGATTCTATTATACAGTAACTATTCCATTTATAGAAAATTAATCTTAAAGGTTAAAAATGATCTTTTGGGTAGAACTATTTTTTTTCTTCTTGAACATTCTTTTTTTTCCAAGATTCATAATTTTATTTAGAATTTTATCTCTTTGGTTTAAAATGTAAATATTAAATTGAACATTTGTTCGCTTTCTTTGGTTGATAATTTATTTTTTTAACTATAAATGCAACTACCTATTTAATTTTCAATTGAAAATGGATATTTTGTATTCAAGATTGATCTTTTCTGTTCCAAATGTCTGTATTTTGTTTAAAAAATGTCTTTTTTGGTAAAAAATTAATCTTTTTGATTGAAAATTCATCCTTTTGGTAAAAAATGCAGCTGGTTGGTTCTAAAGTAATCTACAGTTTGGTCGAGGATTTGAAAATTTGGTAGAAAATTTAAACTATGCGGTCCGAAATTTACTTTTTGGTTAGAAACTACTATTTGTATAAAAATTCATCTGTTGGGTTGAAAATGTACTTTTTTGTTACAAACTAAACTATTTGGTCAAAAACTCTTCTTATTTAGTTGAAAATGCACCTACTTGGTTAATAGATAAACTAGTTTATTAAAAAATTCAGATTTTTTAAGATTCACCTCCTCGATTGAAAATGCAACTATGCAATTGATAGAAAATTAATCTTAAAGGTTCAAAATTATCTTTTGGTCAGAAATCTTTTGTTGAAAATTCATTTTTTTCATGATTCATAACTTTAGTTAAGAATTGATCTCTTTGTTGAAAATGTAAATATTTGGTTGAAAATTCCTTTTTTTTTTTATAATTTATTTTTTAAATAAAAATGCAACTATTTAATTTTCAGTTGAAAATTGATTTTTTTAGTCAAAATTGATATTTTCTGGCTCAAATTAATGTCTTTTTTTTAAATTCGTCTATTTTTTGGCCGAAAATTAATATTTTGGGTAGCGAATTAACTCTTTTTTAGTTTGGAATTGATAAATATTTGTTAAAAATTTGTCTTTTTTGTACGAAATTAATTTTTTCATTTAAAAATTTATATTTTTTAGTTAAAATTTCGATTTTTTGGTAGAGAACTCTTAAATTGTATTAAGAATTCGTCTTTTCAGGCAGTAAATTAAACTTTTTGTTTAAAAACTCTTCTTTTTTAGTTGAAAAATCAACTTTTTGTTTCAGAATTCTTGAATTTTCTAAAAAACTCTTCTTGTTTGGAAGTAAATTAATATTTTTATATAAAAATTCATATTTTTCATTAAAGTTTAACAATTAAGTTTTAAAGTTGAATTACTTTCCTAAAAATAAAGGAATAATAAAAATTTCTTTTTTTCTTAAAAATTAACCTTTTTGGTTGAAAATTTAACTTTTGGGTTGAGAATTCTTTAATTTCAGAGAAAATCCATCTTTTTAAGTTTAAAATTCAAACTTTTGGTTGAAAATGATTTAATTTGGTTAAAAATTCGTTTTTTTTTCGGTAAAAAATTAATCTTTTTGCTTAAAAAATCATATTTGTGGTAAAAATTTAAACTCTAGGTTTCAAAGTTGAGCGACTTTCTTAAAAATTCATTTTTTGGTTTGAGATTCAAAATTTTAGTTAAAAATGCATCTCTTTGGTTGGAAATTCATCTGTTTTGTTGAAATTTTTGTTCCAGTTGAATAATTACTTCGGTCATTGAAATTTTACCCATTACATTTCTGGTCAAAATCGGTTCTTTTTTAAGTTACAATTCAACATTTTTTTAAATTGTAATATTTTATTAATAATTCACTTTTATGTTGAAAATTAATCTACTTTGAAAAAATAACTTTTGGGTTAAGAGTTCTTGTATTTTTTCGTAAATTCATCCTTTTATTTGTTATAAAATTTACTTTTTGATCAAAAATTCATATTTTTTATTTGATATTTAAACTGTTTTGTATTTAAAATTCGCTGTTTTGTCTTTAAAGATCAATAATTTAGTAAAAAGAAATCAACTATTTGGTAGAGATTTTTTTATAATTAAAAATTATTCTTTTTAATTGAAAGTTCAAATATTCCATTTTTGTTTAAAAACGTACCTTTCTTATTTAAAAAATGCAATAACAACCGGATTGATTGTCACATAAAATTCAATTAAGCACATTTAAACACTTACTCTGAAAATCACATTGCTATTTCAATTGTTGATATGGGCATATTGGCAACTTGACTCGCTATAAACACAAAGAAAAATCAGTATAAAAATGAAATCGGGTAATACCTAAATGTTACTTGGGGGGTGGAGGGGATCATAACCAAATCAACGGTGCAGAATTCCTGAAAATAAAACCAAGAATCTAACGACTAAATTTAGACAATCACTTAAGATGTTCCTATTGCAATGTGAAAAAAATTCAATTTTTTTACTAAAAAAGAAAAGAAAAAAATGTATCCCTGTGGATAAAAATAAAAAATAGGATAGAAAAATGAAAAGGCAACCAACCAAATCTCTCTTTTATTTCTTTCGTCTATTCTGTTTTCATAATTATTAAACCACAATAAAAAAAATCATTTATAAAAAATAATCACCAAAATTTCGACACTCATACACTCATATCAAACAAACAAAAATAAATAAAAATAAATAAAATAAAAATTCAAGCCGTTTTTTTTTTCATTATGGTTTGAGAATGATAAAAACAAAAAATACGAAAGAAATAAAAACAAAAAGAAGGGAGGATGATTTAGTTGGTTACCTCCTCATTTTTCTTTCCTCTTTTTTATTTTTGTCCGAAGGGAGAATTTTTTATACTTTTCTTTTTCCGAGGAAAAAATGACTTTTTCAGATTGCAATAGGGACATTTTATAGTGATTGTCCAATTATTTTTTTTTTGTATTGTAGACAATAATAAATTTGATCGTTGTATTCTTGGTATTATTTTCAGGAATTCTGCTTTAATCTCATTTAAATTTCCTAAATTTTCAAATCAACAGTTGTCAATGAGGGTGGGAGAGGGGTAAAAATTTCCCAAAATTGGTAACGTAGTTTATGTGTATGACCCACTCCAGTAGTATATCAGAGTAGCGGCTGAGAATCCATGGTGTTCATGCGTTCCGTACACAGTTGGACCGCAGTCAGGCAACGTAACGTGGCTCGCCCAAAAAGGAGTAAAGGAGGAGCAGCAGGACAGATCATGCTTCCCCGATAACCTACGTCCGTCCGGCAGTGCGTGCGTCTGTCAAGTCCCACATAGGCCTATATCTCCTCTCGCTGCTCTGCATGTGTGCTGCGGCTGCGAAGCCACACCTATGGACAACACCATATTGCGGTGCATTCTGCAAGTGTATGGCATGCATTCCACTCGACTCGCACTCGACTGCATTGCAAGTGCATCGCAGGTGAGCTCCTCCGCTTGTGCGTCGGGTATTCTCGGGCCCTTCGTTCACCACCTGCGGGGGCTGTTGCCTTGGTAAGACCACGCACTGCCCCTTAGGCCCTTTGTCCTCGAGGTCGAGGTCAAGGAAACCGGTGCACTCGAATTGAGCCAATTGTTAGAGCTTGACCTGAGGATTGTCTCCTTGCAGGATTCTCTTTATTTTTCACCCGAATTGAGTCAAATCTGATCCCTCTTTTCTACTCACGTATTTGTTGGTGCTCCTTCTAGGACTTAGACAATGTTTTTAGAAAATTCATGAAAATTGAGACCCTTTTTATAAATCATAAGTTAAATTTCACGCAATTTTCATTGAAAGTGATTCTCATGATAATTCTACCTACGGTGAGACTTGAACAACTTCAACCCTCATCACTTTCATGGGGTCAGACTAAAATTTTAATAGGACCGCGTTTAAATTAGGACCTGTGCTGCCATTTGGTAAGAGTTTGATACATTCAACATGCTACCGTGCATCCAAACCGAACATACATATACGATTGTTTTCCTAACTTCTTCAATTTGATATTTTAACATTTTCAGTCACAATATAGTGTCCATCGTGCCAGCGTCGAATGTATGCAAACCATCGCGATTCATTGTCCCTTGAATGTGTAGACAAAGAGTAAAAATACAATTTTTTCAGTTATTTAATTTATTATACTGCTCTTTTAGATAAAAATGTTAACCTGATTAGAAACACTTGCATATGAATAAAAATAGATCAAAATATTGAATTTGTTATAAGACGTTTATTATTTTTTTTTGTCTAAATATGTCTCCCATTCGATCTTCAAAATAATTATACTTTTTAAATCAGACTTACCTGTACGTATTTTTTATTGATACACGATATTAGAAAAGTAGCCAAAACAAATTTTAGCTATAAATAATAAAAATTGTGAAAGTTATGAATTTTTTAATGAAAAGTTATTTATTTTGTAACTTTTAAATTTTGAGAATTTTTGTATACGCCTCCAAATAATTTTCATTTAAAAAACAATCAGAATCAAATTTTTTTATATTAAATAGCGTCTCTGAATTTTTTCAAGTTAAAACCATGCATACAATCATTATGACAACGTTTCAAAGTCAGCTGGGGTTAATTTGACCCCATGTAAGTAATATGTCATTTTTTAAAGGTATAAGTAATACGGGTTAATCTACAGATCCTTAAAGTTATATGATAAGGTAAACGAACCATTACTGGGACAGTTACGAAAAGCTAACACACATAAACACCATTTGAAAATGGTGAAATGGAATTTTTGGAACAAAAACCATTATAATAAGTGGCTAATACATTATTTGATCGATTATAACAACAATTATAATATGATTAATTTTATTGTTAATGGGACAAGCGAAATTCAATGTGGTTTATCAAAATAAAATGGTATAAATTATTTACAATTATAGAATACATCAAAAAGCAAGAATGGATTATGATAAATCATAAGGAATTTATTTGTCTTTATTTTTAAATAAAATTCATATCAACGTGTTAACATTTTACTTCAAAAAATAAAAATATCATACATATTATATTAAATAATATTAAATAATATTAAAAATATTGTTT
>NC_046666.1:54774138-54778825 GCF_010883055.1 Belonocnema kinseyi
ACCTTTTTCAATGGATATATTAATTTTAATTAAGATAAATTCTAAATAATAATTTACAATCTAACAGTTGAATCTGCAAGTATATATTTATAAAATTAATATTATCGATTTACTTGCAAATTCAACTGTTAGATTGTACATTTTTATTTAGAATTCATTTTAATTAAAATTAATACATCAATTGAAAAAAGTATCTAAAAAATTTCAATTATTTTTGGTTAAAAATGTTATTATTTGGTTGAAAATTGTATTGACTGAAAATTCTTTTTTGATTAATATTTCAACTATTTTGTTGAAAGTTGGTATTTTTGGTTCGAAAATTTATCTTTTCAATTATAAATTTAATCTTTATTGAGGAAAAATGCAACATTTTGTTGAAAATTAATCTGTTTAGGTTGAGTCTTTAACAGTTTTTTGAAAATTCGTTGTTTTTTTTTTTTAATTAATTCAACCGCTTTCAATTTGTAATTAAAATATTTTTTGGTTAAAATATCAACTATTATATTTTTTGATAAAAATTTATCATTTTAGTAGAAAATTAGCACTTTTATTTTAAAATTCAACAATTTGTTAGAAAATTGAAGTACTATGTTAACCAAAAAAGGTGAATTCTGATCAAAAAATATAATAGTTGATATTTCAACCAATAAAGATTTTAATTACTGAAAAAAGAAATTTAAAATTAAAAAGATAAATATTCGATCCAAAAAGAGGAATTTTCAAGAAAATAGTTCAAACCTTAATCAAAAGAGGTTTTTCAGTCAAGAAAAAAAACTTAAGCAAATTCTTGAATTTTCAAGTTAAAAAAATGAGTTTTCTTCAAAACAGTTATATTTTCAACTCGAAAATATACATTTTCAACAGAAAAGTTAATTCGCTTAATTTATTCGAAAAAGTAAATCGATAATGTTAATCTTATTAAAATTTATAATATTTAATATTAATCTATAATGATAAATTTTAATGCATACTTACTAATTTTTATTGAAAAATTAAATTTATGAGTTACTATTAAATTACTTATCTAAGCAGCTGGCAAAATATGAGGTTAGAATTGGAAGTTGCAGTAAATTACTTTTAATAAAACTTTTAGAATAAATTAACAATTGAACGGAAAGCGTAGATATTATAAGCAATACCTTTGAATATGCAACTAACACAATACTGTGAAATTTAATTTAAAACACGGAGAAAGTGACCCTCCAAATGTGGGCCATTAAAATATTGATAACTTATCCAATAAAATCGCTAAAAAAGTTATGGATTTTATTCAAAAATTTGAGGAGTATTTTTTATTATTTTTTAATCAAATTTATAATTTATCAAGATAAAAATAAATAGTGGTAACAAATTCAAAACAACTACAAAAATATTAGAAAATTTTTACTTTTATGATTTCTATTGGAATAGAAAAGATACTCAACGATATTTATCATTGTCCCAGTATTAAACATACTTTTACGTTGTCCCGGTAATGGTCGGCTTGCCCTATTTATTAGATACTGTTTTATTTTGCTCCAAAGTCTGAAAGTATACTTTACCAACCAAAAATTTCCCAATACAATTTTTTCCATTCTCATCAAGAGAAGGTATTAGATTTGTGTAAAATTTTCCCCTCCCCCCGTTTTTGTCAAATCTCCACGATTTGAGACCCCATGAATACGAAAAACAGGTTTTGACGAATGTCTGTCTGCCTGTGTGTGTTTCTGTGTGTGCCTGTGTGGCTGTAGATTTTTAGTTTTTTTCAGCACGATAACTTTCTAAAGAATTGACAGATTGGATTGGCCTTTGGTATAGTATTTTAGAGTCCTAAAATAAAAATCATGTTCGTTAGCCAACTATTTTGAGTAAAAATTCAAAAAGTGAGCGTATTTTGAAAATTTTTGAGACCACTTTTTTTCAAAATTCAAATATTGTCTGTACGGATATTAATAGTATTCAATCAGATGAACAATTTATCTTCATGACTTTTTTTCTATAAAACCAAAATTTACCAAAATTATATCAGTTACAAAATTTCAAAAAACACTTGAAAATCAACCCTTTTAGCCAAATAACGCACGATATGGAAAAAAGTCAAAAGAAGAAAATTATTTCTTTTTTAATACCCTCCAAAACTTTTAAACAACTTTATGAATTTCTTTAAATAATCGAAAATTCAAATGTTGACAGCACCAAAAAATAATGGAAAATCAAAAATTACATTTTGTGGTTAAACTGTGCAAAATAGGTAAAAAGATGGTAAGAAAAAAGTTCTGCATTTTAAAAAGATCTACAAATTTGATTTAAATCACTTTTTAATAGCATGCTTATTTTCTGTTTTGATTGTGAAAAACGATATTATCAATAAAAGAATCAGCCCGCTGCGTGGGCACATTCTCATCACAACTAATATTTTTTAATTTTCTTATTCGTCTCATGTGTGGGTTTTCAAAAAAATTACTTTTTTTTAAATGTTCTTCATGCTATTTTTCACGATTCGAACAAAAAACAGAATTGCCGAAACATTATTCATGACAAATTAATTAATTCATACATTATCATCAAGAGAAGGTATTAGATTTGTGTAAAATTTGACCCCCCCCCCCCTTTGTCAAATGTCCACGTTTTGAGACCCTCTGAATCCAAAAAACAGGTTTTTACCAATGTGTCTGTCTCTCCGTCCATGGGTGGTTTTTTTGTTAGCACGATAACTTTTAAAAGAATTGACTAATTGGATTTTCCTTTGGTAAACTCTTTTACTATCTTCAAATGAAATTTGAGTTCGTTAGACAGCCATTTTGAGAAACTTAATTTTTGACTATACTTAAGTAGACAATTCAGAATATGAAGACGCATATAAATACTCCCTTCTAAAAGAGATCTTCTTGATCAAGTTTTTTTCAAGCATTCCAAATGAGAAGAATAAATATCCGAGCGGAAAACGCGGGGTGTAATTACGAACGAGCGCAAAGCGCGAGGCAACCCATTATCGAGCGCGCCCTAGGCACGATCAAACTTGCGAGCGAGATTATACTGACCCTAGATGAAAATGATCGATGGTAATAATTGTTCTGATTTCATATAAAAAATATCCTAATACTGGAATAATAATAGCACTTGTAACTCAAAAGACGAACTTTCAACAAGAAAGTTGAATTAGTAAGCCAAAAAGATATTTTTTATATGAAACAGTTGAATTTTCAACCCGATCATATTAATTTTCAACAAAAAAGTTCATTTTGAACAAAACAGTTAAATTGTAAACTAGGAACTATAAATTTTTAACTGAAAATGGAATAGTTTAACTTACAGTTAAAGAAATTTATTTTCGAAAAAAATGATTTTTCAACAAAATATTTTAATCTTCAACCACAGAGATAGATTTTTAACAAGCAAAATAAACTGTTAACAAAGTAGTCCATTTTTCATCCAAGTAGTTAAATTTGTAGTGAAATTAATTAATTTTCTAACAAAAAGGAAAACGAATATTAAAACAAAACAGCTGAATACAGTAGTTTAATTTTCAACTCAAAATCGGAATTCTCAATGAAAAACTTAATACTGGAGTTTTTAACGAAAAACGATTAATTTTCTATAAAAAATGGAATTTTCCAATAAAAAAATAAATCTTTGATTTTAAAATTGTATTTTTAACGAAACAGTTAAATTTTCAGCCAATAAAATGAATGATTTATAAATTAGTTCAACTTTCAATTTAATAGTTAAATTTTCAACCCAAAAAGATGAATTCCTAATGAAAAATTTAATATAATTGAATTTTCAACTAAAACGAGAAATTTTAAAACAAAAGTGGAATAGTACAATTTTTAGTAATAAAAATTAGTATTTAAAAAAATAGTGAAATCTTAAACCACTGATACTAATTTTTAAGAAAGTAGTTTAACTTTCAACCAATAAAATGAATTCTTAATTACAAATTTAATATTAGAATTTTCAACTAAAATGCTCAATTTATATCAAAAACTAGATTAGCTAAATATTTAATTAAGAAAATGAATGCTCTATTTAAAATGAACGAATTTTTAACACGATAGGTAAATCTTTAACAAGATAGTAGAATTTTTAATTAAAAGAGAAGCATTCTGAAACAAAAATGTTAAAGTAGACTTTTCAATAAAAAATAATTAACTTTCAAAGAAAATTAGTTGGATTGTCTTATTTTGTTCTATTGATTTCGTTTGAATTGAAACGAGAAAAAGGAAAAGTTTATTGAAAACAGGAAAGAGAAGAGGAATTCTTTAAAAAGGGGGCGGATAGAGAAAAGGGGTAAAAAGTGTTTTATGCTCTATAATTCATTGCTTTTTATTATTTTGTAATGAGATTTTCTGAACATCTAGAAAACAATATTTATAGGATATACATCATCTATTCTTTTTAAAACTTTAAAAAAAATTTATAAATTTGGATAAGAAAATTAGTAAAATTTTTACCATTAAATAACTGTAAAATCCATTAGTTATCAATTTATGAAAAAGACTTCTTGCATATCCAGACGATAGGAAAGTAGTCCGCTTGTGCGATACATTCACCTGCAAAAGATAAATAAATTTCATTATTTTAATTTAAAAAAATTTAATTTAGTTACGAGGGTGGATTGATAAGTTTCCGGCCTGACCAAGAAAAACAACGTTTTTAAGAATTTTTTTTTTTTATTTCTCAACATAATCTCCTCCAAGACTGATAC
>NC_046666.1:54778925-54794170 GCF_010883055.1 Belonocnema kinseyi
GCTATCTAAGGATGGTACTATAGAACGCCACCTCAAGGTAGGCCTAGTGGCGCCATCTCTTGGTCAGGCCGGAAACTTATCAATCCACCCTCGTAAATTTTCAAATGAATTTTAATTATTTAGCGGATTTAGCCCATTGATGTAACATTTAATTAAGAAATTATCACAGACAAATTTACTTACGAATGGCCCCTTTCTTGTCGAAGAATTGTGAACTGTAATTGGTACATATGTAAAAAACTTGTTCAGCTATAATCGCACCGCAAAGTTTAGAATCAACTGAAAATATATTTTATTTCATAATCGAACTTGTACAGTTAATTATCTCAAGAACTTACATGATAAATAGAAAAATTAAACAATATAAATTAATTCTAATTAAAAATTTTTATGAGTACCTTGAAACCTCATTTTTATTATATTTTTTATTTATTAAAAATTATTATCAAATGGAAATTATTAAATTATGAAATAATCACAAATATTTTCATATTGCACAAAAACGGTATACTCACTCTGAGAGATCTCTTCATGAGTAAATAATCCAACCACTTGTGCATTACTGCATCTAAACATCCATTGTTCCTTAATACACTTACCTATAAGAAAATATAATTTTGTAATTCAGAAGAAGTTAGCTTTTTTAGCGAATATTTACAGAAGTGAAAATTTTCAATCTTTCTTAACATATCCTAATTCTACGAATATTAGAATTAACTAGCAGGAAACGTTATTTTGCACGCCTTGGATTTTTATTTCCAACCATTAAAAACATGAAAAATTTGAAAATCCATAATTAAACAAATTTTCAAATAACAGGTTTTTGGATTAGGCAAAATTTGGAAAAAAATATACTATTTCGAAAATAATGAAAAAATTGATCTTGTGTCGTTTATGAATAAAAGTTTTTGAAATTGTGTAATTTGAAATTGATAGTGGTTAAAATTGAGCAATTTTTAACAAAAGATCTTAATTGAATAATTTCAGACTCCAATTTCGAAAATAGGTCAATTTCATTTAAAAAGAGTGGAAATGGTATCATTTCTAATTTTAAGCCTTCAAAATTAAATAATTTAATTTTGAATTGAACAATCTCGAAATCGAATGATTCCAAATTAAAATGTTGAAAACAAAACCATTTCAAAACGTTAAAAATTGAATATTTTCAAATCAGAATATCGAAAATTGCATTATTCAAAATTCGAAGAAATTTATATTGGATTATTTCAAATGAGTTTAAAATTTAATCAAAATGGAACAAATTAAAATTGATATTTTTAAAATTAAAATGAATTTAAGTCCGAAGAAATAAAAATCTGCAGGCGCAACCGCTTCTTTTAATACATGGTTTTTGCGCCCCTGAAAATTTGTCAATTTAAAGTTTAAAACTACATTGTGTGTTTAAAATTTAAAGCTTTTGAAATTCTAGAATTTTAAATTGTTATTGTATGACAAAATTATTATTTAACATAAAAATGTATCAGTCAAATTTCAAGTGGAAAATTTGTCTATTATAAACTTTTAAAATCGAATTATTCTAGAAAAATGTGTAGAATAAAAAGTAGTCTTAAGTGGGAAGCTGTAAAATTGCATCAAAATTTGTTCCGAACGTTGAAAATTTGACAAATCCGAACTTCATTTGAAACTGAAAACAATATAAGTGGCCAAAAATAGTAATAATAAAACTTTTTAATACTCAAACCTTTTAAAATTTTAATTATTTTAAGTAAATTTAAATCGTTTGGAAATTAATAGTTTCAAAATCGTTGATTATACTTTTTAAAATGTAATGATTTTAACTAATATTTTTAATATTTTTATTTTAAATAAACTAAGTTTTAAGTTTTTTATTTTTAAAAGTCCCTTCAGAATTATCATTCGTTCTTGAAATTTTGTAATCAAAAATTTTTCAATTTAAAATTATTTTTTTTTAAATCTTCAGCTAAAATTCAAACAATTTTAATATATTATATTGAAAATATAAAATTAGGAAATAGAATAAAAAACAAGATTTTTAGATGATTCCGATGTTTAAAAATGAAAAATACAACCATTTCAATTTAGAACTTTTTTTGTCCTTAAAGTTGAGTCAAAAACATTTTACATGTTGGAACATTTTCGAAACAAATTATTCAATTTTCAATATCTGGTTCTCAAATCTTGTCATATTTAATGAGGCTTGAATTTGAGAAATTACTATCTTAATTTGTCATTATTTTTAATTTATTCTAGAGGTATTTAATTCAAAAATATTAATTAGTACAAATTCTGAAACTATGAAATCTTTTCGTTTAATATTCTATGATGCGAATAATTAAAAAAAAACAGACAATTTTATACGTTAAAAATTGAAACCAAACCACTCAGAATATTTAAATCTAAAATTATTTAATTAAAAACTGTCTATAAATGCTTTTAATATAAAAATTGACAATTTAGAAATATTTAATGTTCAAATTATCCTGAATTTTTTAATATTTAAGTACAAAACTATAATATTGTGAAATTTGAAATTATAATCTTCTAAAAATTAAACAATTTCAAACCAAAGATTTTCGATTTTAAGGTTTTGAAGAAAAAAAACTTTTTACAATGTTTTAGGATTGCGCATTTAAGAGCATAATTTTAATTGTATAATAAATTTTAATTATAAAAACAATTTATAATTATAAATTACATAATAAATTTTTACAAGTGACATTCAAAGAAATTTGATAGATTTTTTCACCAAAAAATGTAATTTTTCTCAATAACAGAAAATCATTGCCATTTTCACTATTTAAAATTAAAGAATTTTAAATATTGCGAGGTTTTGAAGTTGAATTATTCTAAAAACTTTGAAAACTCTATGCTTTCTAATTGGAAACTTTCAAAATTAATGTATTCAAACTTGAAGCATGAAAAATGAAACAATTCATACTTCGTTTAACAATGGAAGGATTCCTAAATTACGATGCTGAAAGTAAGTGGTAACAAATAAATCATTTTCAAATTGTGCATAATGATTTTTTAAACGCAGCCATTTCTATCTAGATTGCAAAATAAATAAATTGAAGATCAAAAATAAGGCAAAAATGACGTATAATAGATAATAAGCTGTCACATTATAATAATGTATGGGGTATTTTCCTAAAGTGGGCAATGAAACCTACAGTAGACAATCATTAATTAAGAACACAAATAAAAGAAAAATAATAAATTTAAATTTATTAACACGTAAAGTGTCCTAGTTATTCATTTAATAAAATTAATTATTTCACATACATTAGTATTTTTAATTATTGATTATCCACTGTAGATTGCACTATCCATTTTAGGGGGCTAAACTTACTTTCAGCTTCTTCTATTGTTTCATATGTCAGGGTGCCGTTTATTAGTTTTTCTGCGGATGCAAATTGAAAGTTATAAAAAATGCATAAAATGCACAGTAATATGAAAATGGAATTTCGTTCAGAGTACATGATTTTATTCTGACTGAAAAATTGTTTAAGGCCATGCAAACATAAATGCAGAAAGATTCTTACGATACCGACGTATCTTTATTGCTTGATAAGAATTCTGCGTTCTTTTTAATTTATGTCATCAAGAACAGAAAGAAATAATTGACTTATGTGTTTAAGGTTTTAAAATATTTGTAATAAAATCCAGACCAATTAAAAAAATAGTTGAAGTAGGAGCCTTGCTCCTACAAAAAAGGGTTTTGTACACTAAGAAAAAGGTTTGGTTGACGTAATAAGAGTTTGGTTGTCCCAACCAAATTTTATGGTTGCGTTTGGTTGAACTAACCCCCAAAAAATTGTTAAGCTGAACAAAGATTTTTTGTAGATTGAACTAACTTATTTGATTAAATTAACCATATATTGTTTAGCCCAACACAATGATTTTTTAGACTTGACAAAAATATTGTAGATTTTACAAAATAGTTTTGCTGAGCGAACTAAATATTTGTAATCACAACAAAGTTATTTTTTGTCGAGCGAACTAAAACTTCGGTATACTTGAAAAAATAGGATTGTTAGAGCTGTACAATTTTTTTCAAGCAACAATTATTTTATTAAGGAAAAATGTATTTTTCAGATTAAAAAGAAAATATTTTCTGTATGAGAAATAAAGTAGAAGGAAAAAATGTATTGATTCAATAGAAGGTGTTTTATTTGTAGGAAATTCGTTTAATTAATCAAGAGATTTCTCTTAAATACTCTAAGATACTTGAAATACTTATTTAATTAGTATCAAGTACTCAACAAAAAGTGCTTAACAAACTTTTTTGTTTGAGTCAAAAAAATTTTTTTTGTAACTCCCAACTACTTTTTTACGAGCCCCAACCAAGTTTTGGCAAGAACAACTAAAACTGCTGAAATAAAGTATTTTTTTGCTGTGACATTTTTCTCATTTTCTCTACGCCAGTGATTGTTATAATGTATATTTGCTTTTAATTTTTTACCATTTATTAGAATATTAGTACAAATTTAAAATTTTGATTAGATATAAAGGTCTAATTTTTAACTACCCTGTCCTAATTTATCAATTAAAATTATAAAATTGCAAACATTGAAAAAACAATGGATATTAAAGGAAAATATATCTTTCTTCATTCCTGAAAACAAATCAGCAAAAGGTGCTTTATGTAGCAAAAAATCATATAAAAAAGCAAGAAGACGCAATTAAAGTCTTCTTAAAGAACCTCAGTTTGTTAAAAAATAATTGATTAAAGCAATAATGAATGACAGCCATCCTTTTGTACAATTAATAGGAGATTTTAATCATCTTCATGTTTTAACAAAAAATGTTCTTCACTCATTTATTGTTCATTTCAAATTTTATTTTTATTAGACTAGCATGTATATTACACTTACCCGTATCGAACTTATTTCAACAAATATTTTGCAAAAATCTCTCAAATAATTGCACTCTACAAAAATTAGTTATCCTCATAAAAATGTAAGTAAAAGCAAAAGAAAGTGTTTGCGACAGTATTACTAAATGAAAGATAAGATTTCGAAAGCCTTTCAATTTTAGATTCTGAACTCCTAACTTTTAAAGCTATTTATATTCTTTTTTTTAAATATTGATAAAAATTTTTGAAGATAAAAAAAATATTTTGGAAAAGAAACTTGAGGATTGTAAGAAACCTTTTGTAATTTTGCGCAGTATTTGAAGAAATTAAAAAAACATTGATTTAGTTAACAATATATTTAGAAGTCTTACAAGTTTTCAAAAGATTGAAAAATAATTTTAATGATGAGAAGATATAAAAAGTTTTAAAAAAAAAATAGATTTCTAAAGATTTCGAGGAACTGTGCTTTTAATTAATTTTATAAGGTTTCGGAAAAATAATGTTTTCACGAATCTTGAGAAAAATGTTAATGATTTTTTATTAACAAAAAATAATAATTTTAAAAGAATATTTAAAAAGATTTTAAAACATTTCAAGAGATTCTATGAAATTATAAAAAAAAGGACCTTGAAGATTTTAGAACAGTTTTGTTTATTTTGCAGTTTTAAAAAAATTGTACGAAAAATTCTAATACTTTCCAAATACATTTAAATTTTTAGAGAGAATTAAGAAAACAAGAAACTTTTCTTAAGATTTCTAAGGACATTTTATATGATTTTTCCTTTCTAAAAATTAATTTTTAAAGATTTCAAAGCATTTCAAAGATTTCTAAAATTATTAATTTTAGATTAAAAATAAAAATCTGCAAGATTGTCAGGTAATTTTTTCATTTTAAAAAGATTGTTCTAAACTTCAGGAATAATTCGAGTTAGTATAAAAACAAATTTTAAAAAAGCTAAAAAATAAATAGTTATTAACACTTTCTACTAAAAATTGTTTTTCCCAACACTGTTAAATTCTAGAAAAGTAAAATTTTAGGAATGGGAAAATCCTGAAATGATAAAATTACCGAAATATAAAAATCCCCGATCGGAAAATTTTTGAACAGTTTATTATATCATTAAATTGGAAAATTCTTTAATATTTTAATTGCCGGTAGAAAATTTCTGAATTATAAAATATCTGAATATGTTAAATTTCCGTAATTAGAAAATTCAGAAATTTTATCATTAAGAAAAAAACTTCTTGGATCCAAATATTTTATAATCTTAATAGTAATTTATAAATAAATAATATTGTCGTGTCGCATATATTATAATTCGGCAATTTTCTGTCGGGAATATTATTATTCAGGAACTTTCAAATTTATTCTTTGAGTATGCTGAAATTCGGTAATTTTGTAAACTGTTTAGAAATTTTATGTTCAGGAAATTTTCTAATGCGGTATTTTTATATTTCGGCAATATTATAATTTCCGGAATTTTTTATTTCGAATATTTTCTTTTCCGGGAATTTTATAGTGTCAGGTATTCAATTTTTGGCATTTTTAAGTCACCCTCACATGCGATTAATGATGCTTTTCAGTCTCTTAACAAATTTATGAAACATTTTCTACTAGAAAAATCAAACTGTTAATTCAAAAAGTTAAACTTTCAACAGAAAAACAGTTGAATTTTGACGATGAAAATATGAATTTTCAAACAAGAAATAAGTTTCTATGAAAAAAATTGAAATTTCAATTTAAAAAAATGAAATTTTAACCAAAGAATGACTTTCTGACACAATTGTTAAATTCCCTACCAAATAGTTACAATTTTATACCACAAAAATATAAAAATTGTCTTAAACAGATGAATTTTTTTTTTTTTAAATTTCAAACAATAGTTGATTTTTCATCCAAAAAAGATTCCAGGTGACTTTTCAAGATCAAAATATGTATTTTGTAACAAAAAATAACTTTCTAAGAAAAAAATTGAATTTTCAATCCGAAATGACGAATTTTTTCTACCAAAAACATGTATTTTTAAGAAAATAGTCCAATTCTCTACCATATAGTTGCATTTTTATTCAAGAAAGGTGAAATTTCTACTAAAACAGATTATGTTTTTTTATCAAAAAAGACAAACTTTTCTTTAAAAAGTTGAATTTTCATCTGGAAAATATTTCAGTTTATTTTTCAACATCAAAATATACATTTTAAACAAAAAGTGAATTCTGTATGAAATAGTTAAATTTTCAACAATACAGTAGACTTTTTCACCAAAAAGTTGCATTTTTATCCAAAGAAGATAAAATTTCTCTTTAAGCAGATGTATTTTTAATTTAAAAAAAAATTAAATTTTCATCCAGAAAATATTTCAGTACTTTTTTTTAACACCACAATATTAAATTAAAACAAAAAGTAAATTTTGTATGAAATATTTAAATTTGCAACATAACAGCAGAATTTTCAGCTAAAAAGTATGACTTTTCAACAAAATTGTATAATTTTCAACTGAACAGTTTGCATTTTTATTCAAGAAAGATGAAATTTCTTCTAAAATAGATGAATTAAAAACTTAAAAGTAAAATTTCTAGCCAAAGAAGATTCCATTTCATTGTCCAACGCCCAAATAATAATTGCAAACAATTAATTAATTTTCTTCTAAATAGTTCAATTTTTAGCCGAGAAGCATGAAAATTGACTTTTTAACATAAAAATAAGAATATTGAAACAAAAAGTAAATTTTATTGAAAATAGTTGAATTTTGAACAAAACAATGTCATTTTTAGCCAAGAAAGATGCAATATTTTTACGAAAAAAGAAAAAAAACCAGTTTTCATCCAAAAAAGATCTCAGTTAATTTATCAGCAACAAAATAAGAATTTTAAACAAAAGGTTAATACTCTACGAAAAAGAGTTGAATTTTTTAACGTAAAAGGCAAATTTTTTTACAAAACAGTGGGATTCTTAACCGAAAAGGATGTTTTTCTAAGAAAATTGCACATTTTAACCTGATAATAAAATTTATAACTAAAAACATGATTTTTAGGAGAAAGTTTTTGCGAACATAACAAATCGTAACAAATCCCCCCCCCCCCTGAGCTTTTACGTTATTTAAGTACGGTCCCTAATATATCAACTTTTTTCAATGTTATTTAAATGTAGAAAATTCATTGATTATAACAAAAATTTAACTGTTATTGAAAAAAATTAAAATAATAATCCTATTTAGAAAAAAACTAAATTATTTTAAAATTCAAGATTGTTCCCCATTAAAATTTTAACATTCTTTAGCGCGCTCATGACGCTCGAGTACTAATTAAAAAATCTTCTTCACAATTATCATACTTGTGTCAATTAAAAACGATATCGTTCAAAAATCAGTAAAGATGTCATCTATTTTTGCAATCTTTATTTAAAATCCGAATCCAAAAATTGAAAATTTTTTCCATCATAACGAGAATTTCAGATTCCACTAGAATTTACTCCCAAAGGATTGGATTGAATCTACTTGGAGGGAAATGGATTACGAATCGATTACGTGTCAGCACTTGACCGAGTGTCGCTGCCACTGCCATTCTAAACGATTTCGCCAGAGGCCTGGCATGGCTATACTCCCACGCCTCGACCTCCTAAGCTAGATGTGACCCTGATCAAAAATCTCGTTCTCTATTGTTCCACCCTAATTAATGTCACGTCGCGACCCCAACCGTCTATACCGTAAGTCCCCCTCAAATTCATAGGGCCCTGATACTCTGCGCTGTCACTTATCCAATATTTGTAAACAAAAAATGGTTATTGTCCACCTGTAGAGTAAGACAAACTGCCACTTTGGCCGCCCCTCTCACGCCCCTCTCCCACCATCATTTTTTATGATACGCACTTCAATTCCCCCTACCACTGATTACATTAAATTCCGAGTTGAATTCTTGATTAAAATTAACATTTACTTCCGCTTTTGATATTCGATATTAAAGTGCTTCCATTTCGAATTTTGTTATTTAGTACAATTTTGTCCTTTTTAGAAATTATCAAGTGAAAAATATTAAATTGTGAAAATTGTCTGGATACTAAATTTTAAAGATTGCAAAATGGAATATTTTATTAAGATTTGAGCTGTTTTGTAATATTTGAAAGACTATTTTGCTTTTGCTGTTTTCGATTAGACAATGTTATTGGACTCGTCTTTTTTTAATACAACTTGTCGCGTCAGGTATCAGGTAGGTATGCTGAAGGTAGGCTTAGCTTACAAGTGTAACTGCTCTCCGACTTATTTCTGACTCTTCTGTTTTCCTGAGTTACTGCAAACCCATCGGCCTCATATTGTCATTCTTCGTCACGTACTACTGCGGTTTAAAGTTGCCATCAGAAGACCTGCAATTGACTCCAACCACATTCGCTTATAATTTTACTTTGGAATTAAATAATAATTTTTATATTCAAAATACGTATGTTTTGAGATCTGAAAATTTACAGAGTTACTGAATTTCTAATAATAACATATTAATTAAAATATTTAAGTTTTTGAAAATTAAACTTAATGATGTGACCTTTTTCAACAACGAAAATAATCATAACCGTTTTTTTTATTCACCGTCGTTACGTATACCGAAATTTCGGGGCAATTATCCGGTTTTTATCAGTACGAATACGAGGGAGCTGGAAAAGGGGCTATCATCACTATAATATGTTAAATAAATGTTGCCTGGTTAATAAATTACACATTTTTATTACATTTAAAACATTTTTGATGGTAATTATACAAACTTAAAGAGGAAAGGGTACATTCTGTCAAACCCAACAATATTTTTTAAAAAATAACACCATGTTTTTAAATTAAAATTTCAGAACAAAATATGTAATATGAGAAGAAATGTATTATATTGAAGGAAATTCAAATCGATCAAAGCTTTCATTAATGTTAAACATTAATAGATTTGAATTGTTTTAATGAATTTCACTGATTGTTGATGAATTTTAATATTTAACAGATGATGAATTAAAAATATTAGAACAGTAAAAATGAAGTATTGCATTCTATAAATATCATTAAAATTATAGTATGTACAATAAATTTTATTTTATTAATACAATATAACGTACTGTACTGTTTACCCTCAGGGAATTTTCTGTCAGACTAACCCCTTTTCCAGCTCCTTCAGGGCGAACGCTAAGAAGAAATATATTATATTAAAAGAAATATGAAAAGATCAAAGCTTTATTAATATTAATTATTAATAGATTTTTACTATTTTGACAAATTTTATTAATTATGATGAATTTTAACATTTAAAAGTTTTAAAAAAGTTTTAAATGGTAATTTTTCAAGCTGGAAAAGGGACAGTTTTGTTACACGCAACAACAAAAAATTATTATTAACACAGTTTTTAAAAAATCAAATTTCAGAACGAAATATGTTATATAAGAAGGAATGTATTATATTAAAAGAAATTTGAATCGATCAAAGCTTTTATTAATAGTACATATTAATCGGTTTTATTTATTTTAATGAATTCCGTTAATTGATAATTAGTTTTAGTACTTAACATTTAATTAAATCAAATTATTGGAATAAGAGAAATAAGAAATTGATATATTTAACATTAAAACTATAATAATATTTGATAAATTGTATTTTATTAATAAATTGTAAATGTTTAAACCAATTTAAAAAAAATTAATTGTTATTTTACGAGATGGAAACGGGAAAGAAGAAGTTCTGTCACACACTATAAAAATAAATGTTATTAAAAAGTTTTTTTGTCTAAACGTCAAAACTCAATAATATAAGAGGAAATGAATGATATTAAAAAAAATTAGAATCGATCAAAGCTTTCATTACTGTTCAAAATTAATAGGTTTGATTTATTTTAATTAACTATATATATTTGTTGATACATTTTAATATTTAACACTTAATTAATTTGAAATATTGGAAAAGAAAAAACTAAAAATTGATAGGATTAACGTTAAAATAATATTTTCAAAAAATTGTGTTTAACTAATATACAAAAAATGTTTATGTATTTTTTTAATTTTAAATGTTAGTTGTTGTAGATGAAAAAGAGAATTTATATCATACCCTACAAACACAAAAATCAAAAACCTTTTTTAGCAAATCTTTTTTTTTCTTTTAAATAAAACTTCATAGAGCGATCAATATAAGACGAAATGTTATAGGAAAAATTTGAATCTGTCAAAACTTTCATTAATGGTAAATATCAATATAATTGAAATGTTTTCATAAACTTCATTATTTGTTGATAATTTTAATATTTAAAAGCTGATTCACTTCAAATAATATTATAGTAAAAATTATAAATATTTGGAATTAAAATTATAACATGTTACATAAGTTTGATTTTATTAATAAAATATAAATGTTTATAAAGATTTATACAATTTTTAAATGGTAATTTATCTAGCTGGAAAAGGAAAGGAATATTTAATTTATTATATAATTTATTATATCATACTAATCTTTTGTTTAGCAATATCATTTTCTGATAAAAATGATTAATTACATTTTATTTATGAAGTTTGAACTCATTACACCTTACCCACTTTCCAGCTCGAAAAATTACAATTAATTGCTATTTTTGGCAATTTGATAAATATTTTATTAATGGACGTTGAAAATATCATTTTCAAATATTATCGAGGTTAAATTTATAATGAGATTCTCAACATACACTGTTCTAACTGAGCGAGAATATAATTAGTTATGAGCTTGATTTTTACAGATTTTTCACTTTTTTGGGTGTTTTGGGGAAAATATTAAACTTCTAGGATCTCCCCGAATGCTATTCTACTTCTGAACCAGAACCATTATACTTTATTTTAAATTATTGACATTTTGGTGATTAAAAATAAAGACAGTAATATTTTTTAACTAATTGTTTTTTTTTTAAATATAACACTATTTTTGAGTAACGTGTATAATAATAGAAGAATGTTTTAACAATTTAAAGAATTTTATAGATCTTTCACTTTTTATTTGGTTTTTATTTTATTAATAGAATAGGAATATTCTTGATAGTGACTTGAAATATTGCAATGAGTAATAGTTTAAAGATACTTTTCATCCAACTTTAGATTTCTAGGCTCCTGATACTTTTCTGCCTAGTCTGTTCTAACCCTTTACTTTTGATCTGTTCTTTTTGACTTGATAAGTGATGTCTGGAAGCTATGTAAACTTAATGATCACTGATCATCAGTTACGTAATCCGGTTTAGAAAAAGACACACCTGCGAAGTTGATGCTTCTCTAATATCCTTCAAATCTATTCGAGCCACCTCCTTGCTAGTTAATTTTATTGTTCGTTCGTTGATATGCAGACTTTTATCGGAAAATTAATAATGATAAATTGTCCATTTAATTATACAATGCACTTGTTTAAAAAAAATGGAGCTATTAATTTCCGTGACTTACCGCCTCGAAAAAAAATGTAGAATTTCAAAAACATTTTAAAGAGAACATTAAAAATTGTTCTTTAAATCCCAGTTAGTGAATACCCATTCAATGAGAAATAGGTAAAAGTTCACCGAAATTAGAAAAGTTTTCACTGTTTCTTGAGTAGAAAAATTTACGGCTTCAGTGATAACAAGGACGGATCCAGAGGGTTCCAGATATTTAAGACAACAAATTTAAAATTTGAAAATTTGTATACCAGGTAAAATAAAAATACAATGTGAACCCGCTAATTATACTTATTTTTTCGTGAAATTTTGAACCACGCATCCCCCTTCCTTAGAGTCCGTAAGTTTTGCCCCCCCCCCCCCTCCCCCCAAACACTATCTAACGTAAGTTTTTCCGACTAAATGTTGTTCGTGCATTTATTTACAGGTCAATAAAAAATTTGGGGGAATAGAACTTTCAACCAAAAAAGATGAAGTCATGACAAAAAATATATAATAGTTGATATTTTGACACAGGGAAGACTTTCATATAACATCACCAAAACAGTTGAATTAAACCAAAAAAGAAGAAATTTCAACAAAATACTTCAATCCTCAACAAAAAAAGATTTTGCAGTCAATCAAGAAAAAATCATTTAATTTTCAACAAAATACATGAATTTTGAACCAAAAAGTAGAATTTTAGAACTAAAATTATATATAATATTTTCATACAAGAAGATAAGTTTTTCTACTAAGAAGATGAATCCTTAGAAAATACATACATTTTTAACAAAATAGTTATATTTTCAAGCAAAAAAATTTTCTTGATAGAAAAGGCCGAAGTTTTAACAAAAAATATAAATTTATAACGAAATGGTTGAATTTCAAACGAAGAGAAGATTAGTTTTTTACTGAAAAATGACGATTTTTTAACAAGTTACATAAATTTTCAACCAAATAGTTGATTTATTTTAAACCAAAAAGATCAACTTTTAGTCAAAAATAGAACAGTTAAATTTTCATTGACAAAAATTAATTTTGAATATAAAAAGCCGGATGATCCAGAAAATAGTTGAATTTACCACAAAACTAGTTGAATTTTTAATACAAAAACACAAATTTCATTTTTAATCAAATTAATATTAAGTTACAAAATTATTTCTTAACCAAAAAAAAAAAAAAAAAAAAAAAAAATTGTCAACAAAATCCATAAATCTGTAACCAAAAAGTTAAATTTTCAATCAAACAGATGAATTATGTATCAAATTTTTGAATTTAACAGCCAAACAAATTAATTTTCTATATAAGGCAGATGAATTTTGGACAAAGAAGTTCATTTTCAACGGAATGTTTAATTTTTGTGTTAAAAAAATTAATTTTTACTCCCAAAAAAGGGAAACATTAACAAAGTACTTCAATTTTCAACCGAAGCTATGAATTTCTTCTAAAAGATGAATTTACAGCAAAATAGTTGTATTTTTAGCCCAAAAACGATTACTTTTGAACCAAAAATGAAATAAATAACAACAAGAACAATCAACAACAACAAATTAATTTTTAATAAATTAGTTCAACTTGCAACCAAGATATTGAATTTTCAAACTTGAAAGATGAATTTTTAACCAAAATTGCATCCGATGTAAGATAGCATAGATGAATCCCCCCCCCCCCCCCCGAAAGACTGCAGTAAGTTTTAAATCGAAAACTATAAATTATAAATTAGAAAACTTCTGCACAATTTTAAATAAAAAAGCTTGAAAATCGTTTGATTTTTAAATCTAGGCCTTTTAAATATTTGAACATTTTGAGAATCCTCTAACAAGTTCAAGTAATTTTAAAATTACTATTGAAATGGACAAGGAAAAATATTGTTTTCACTTTATCCACATTGTTTTTTATTGACACAATTGTAAAAATATAATACACTATTTGAAAAATTTAAATATATTCATCGCCAGTTAACGTTTGCGAAATCATTCCACCTTTTTCATACATCAATCTGAAAAAAATCACTTATATTTAGTCCATTGATTAAAAATCTTTAACACGAAATGAGATGCTTAAGTTTAAGTTATGAAATTTTAAGGATAGTTTGTTTGCATTCCAATTTTCAAAAGTTGTCACATTTTATTATATCATAGAATTACAAATTTGACTTCTCTAAATTTTGTATTGCTCTATATAACTTTAAAAAGTGCAATTTTGTTTAGTTTTTAAATATTATTTTCTCTATTTTAAGATAGGTACTAATTTATTGAGTTTAACACACTAGAAAACATTTTATATAATTCTGTCTTTCTTAAGAAAAATTTACCCACCATCTGCCCCGGTTTTATTTCAGTACAATAATGAATCGTATAATACTGATAGGGTGTATCTGGAGCAATTGTAGAAGAGATGGACTGCCATGATCGATCCGCAAAATCGGAAATTAACTAAAAACATAATATTTTGCATTAAAGTGTAAAATAATTTTCTCAAATAAAACATTTATCATTAAAATTTAACTTTAAAATCACAGCAAAAAGTGTGGGTGTTCACTAAAGATGAGGCTTACATAAAAGTTGGCATCTTTTAGAACTTGAACTCCAACAGAAAGAAGCCTTTGGAGACCTAAAAGGGTTCCTTTAGAAAACACTTAAATAGAACAACACAAAGACGCATTCACAAATAAAATAGGGTTGATAAGTTAGGAATTCGCCGAATTGGTCTCTAAAGCAAAATATATGGCATATGAATATACCTTAATATTTAAAAGTTTGATATATAACCTGCAAATAACACTTATCAAGTCATTATATCTATTCTAGTTATAATAATATCTTAGAATTTAATTCTCTTCATTAAATTATGTTTCTATTAAAACTGGATTGGGTTCCTTTTAGTTGTATTAATATCAATAATATTTTGAAATTTAATTCTCTTCATTAAGGGCATGCGACACAGTGGAATTCCTACATTACCAACCTCTTTTTTCTATTGAACAAAATTTTTTTTTGAACCATAGAACTTTTTTTGTAAATCA
>NC_046666.1:54794270-54802100 GCF_010883055.1 Belonocnema kinseyi
CATTTACCAAAAAAGTTCTATGGTTCACAAAAAAATTTTGTTCAATGGAAAAAAGAGGTTGGTAATGTAGGAATCCCACTGTGTCGCATGCCCTTAAATTATGTCTCTATTAAAACTGGGTTCCTTTGGAACAGTGGTGTATTCGACTTTAGATAACACATTTAATTGAATAAGAAACTTTAAATTTCTAAGATTTCAAGCCAAAATATATTGCATTCTTAACAAAATAATTGAATTTTCAACCAAAAATAAATTTACTACCCAAAGAGATGAATTTTCAATACATGAAGACGAATTTTAAGAAATGCAACTGAACAGTTGCATTAACAACACATTAGATGAACTTTTCGGCAAAAGATACCAGTTTAAAAAAAAATAGTTCAAGATTGTAGGAAACAATAAAATTTTCACGTCAATAAGACGATTTTTTCTAAGAAATTCGATTTTTCACAAAAAAAGTAACTTTTAACCCGAGAAGGATTCAAAAAAGTTGAATTTTCGTACAAAAATGTTGACTCTAACAAAATAATTGAATTAAAAAAATTAGAATTAAATACAATTTTTCATTTTTCAATACAAAAAAATCATTTTTCAGAAGGCAGTTGAATTGTAATCAGAAATTTCGTTTATAACTAATAAAAATGGCTTGTTTACAATGAAAGATTCATTTTCAACAAAAGTGTTTCTAAGCTAACATGTCAAATGTTTTACAACACATTGGACTTTTAAATCGAAAAAGATGACCATTTAACAAACAAAGATGATTTTTATTAAAAAGAGATGAATTTTTAACAAGGTAGTTGAAATCTTAACAAATAAGTTTGAAGTTTCAACAAACAATGATAATTTTCTACCAAACAGTTGAATTTTTAACTTTTACAACATACAAAATAAAGCTTCAACCAAAAATGGAATAGTTAAATTTTCAGGAAAAAATCTGATAAAAAAATAACTTTAAACAAGAGGGAAAATCAAATTTGATTGAAATTGTTAAATTTTAGTCCAACGAGATGAATTTTCAAATAAGATGATTAATATTGTTTCAAAATATACGAATATCCAACTTATCCAATTAACAAGCTTGACATTGAACTAAAAATGGAAGATTAATATTTTCAAATAAAAGTTTTTTCATATTAATTATTAAAAAGTTGTTAAATTTTCAAAAAACTAAATTTTTAATAAATATTTTCGGTTAAGAAGGTTAATTTTTTGCAAAAAAGGATGAATTTGGAAGAAAATACATGAATTTGTGAAAAAATTATTTAATTTCAAAGCAAGAAAAACGTATTATTCACAAAAAATGGAATATTAACATTTTCAGATAAAAAAAATTTTCAAATTATTTTTCAACAAAGATAATAAATTATCAACCAAAAAGGTGAATTTTCTACTAAGAAGGTTAATTATCTACGAAAAAATACGCATTTGGAATAAAATACAGAAATTACAAAGTTTACAAAGCAGTAGAATTTCAAACGTAAAATTTCATTTAAAAGCAAATTTTCGAATTTGAAAATATAATCATGAAGAGTTAATAATAAAATAGTTTTTTCTTACAAATAGTTTAACTTTCAGTCATATAATCCACTTTTCGCCCAAAAAAGATTATTTCTTAACGAAGCATATTGATATTTCAAACAAACAATTGCATTTTTAACTGAAATGTATAGATTTGTAACCAAGATCAAATTTCTACCAAGAAGGACAAATTATCAACAAAATACATAAATTTTCAACCAAACAGTTGATCTTACAACTATAAAAAATAACAATACGGTATCAATCTTCTACCCAAAACGACTTTTTTAAAAATACATGAATTTTCTGCCAAATAGTTTAATTTTTATCTTTTACAATATGCAAGACAAAGTTTCAACCAAAAATAGAATAACTAAATTTTATGACAGAAACTCGGTAAAAAAAATAACTTTGAATTAAAATAAAATTAAATTTAACAAAATCTTTAAACTTTAGTCCAACAAGATGAATTTTCAAATAAGAAGATTAATGTTCTATCAAAAAAGACGAATTTCCAACTTATCCAATAAACAGGATAAAGTTTTGACTAAAAATGGATTATTAAAATTTTTTCAAATTAATTCAAAAAAGTTGTTATATTTTCAACAACAACAAAGTTTGTAGCGAATATTTTCGACTAAGAATGTCAATGTGCTGCGAAAAAATACGAATTTGGAACAAAATTAAAGGATTTTTCAAAACAATTATTTAATTTTAAAGCCAAACAGAAGAAATTATTTACGAAAAAGTTGAATCTTTAATCCAAAAATGGATTAATTAAATTTTCAGATCAAAAAGATTTTAAAATTAATTTTCAACAAAGATGATAAATTTTTGAACCAAAAAAGTGAATTTTTGACTCAGAAGATTAATGTTGTACGGTAAAAGACGAATTTAGAACAAAATACATGAGTTTTTAACAACATTATTTAATTTTAAAGCCAAAATTATGATTTTTACCCAAAAAGTTTAATAATCAACCAAATACTTTTTCACAAAGTTTATAGATAGATTTTTAACCAAGATCAAATTTCTACAAAAGAAAGACAAATTTTGAACTAAACAAAAAAAAAACAGTTTAGTTGTAAGTTTAAAAAATTTGTTTTCAATCAAAAAGTTGATCTTTCAACTAAAAAAGTTAAGTTTTTAACCAAATAGTTACATTTTTAACTGAAAAAGATACATTTTCAACATAAAATAGAATAGTTTAATTTTCAATTTCAAAACTTTATTTTCAATGAAACATAAATGGAATTTCCATAAAAAATGTTAAATTTTCACAGCTTAAGATGAACTTTAAGGATGTACACTACGTAAAATCAATCTCAAAAGTTGTCTATCTTTAAAATGATTTATAAAATCGACAAAAAAATTATATTTTTAAATTTCGTAAATCAAAGATTATTCAAAGGTTTAGTTTTTCCGTTCTCTTTAGGGAAAAGTCACAATTTTTATTTAATCCTAATGATCAAGGCCTCATTTTATTCTTTAAAGGATTCTCTAAAATTCTATTTTGGTGATGTTAATTAAATTTGAACTATGATTGTTTATTAAAATAATAACTGTATGATTTCTCAAATAATTTTTTTAAATAAAATCAACCCAAATATAAATGTAGGGAATCCTTTGAAGAATAAAGTGAGACCTTGATCATTAGGATTAAATAAAAATTGTAACTTTTCCCTAAAGAGAAAGGAAAAACCAAACCTTGAAATAACTACTGTTAACTAAACAATTTCAACCTTAATATTTTTTTCCTGAAGTCTGCTTAGAAGCCTCTATCAAAGTTTACAGAAATTAATAATAGGCCTTTTTTTGTTGATTTCATCAATTATTTTAAAGATAGGCAACTTTTGAGATTGATTGTATGTAGTGTACATCCTTAAATTAAAAACGTGAATTTTTATCAAAGTAGTTGAATTTTTGATCAAATAGATGAATTTTTAACACTATGGTTGCATTTTTAACATAATAATTAAATTTTCTACTAAATAATATAATTTTTAACCAAACGAGATAAATTCCGCACCAGAAATATAATGGTAATCTTTTCAATTAACAAAAATGAACTTCTACCTAAAAATATAGTTGGATTTTCTTACTGGATTGAAGTTCTAAATTTTATTTAAGTTCGTAACGTTATTTCTACTGCCCCCCCAGGTAAAAACCTTATTTTTTAGCCCCCCTCCCCAGCTGAGAACGCAGTTTATGGAAAGTACCGCCAGGCCACTTTTTCTTTCAGGACTACACCAATGCCCAAATAAGAAAACAATTGAATAAAAATAATAATAAATAAATTATTAAATAATAATAAAAATAATAAAATGAAATTGGGTTCCTTTGAATATCCAACAGGAGTCTCATTTGGAAAGAATTACTCGCTTTTTTAAAACTTATTTATTACTTTATAAACTTATTTCTTAATCGTTTTTTCCGTCAGGGGGTTTCCTTTTTGTGCAGCTCCTCAGAAACAAAAAAAAATGGTTCTAATAGAAACCCGAGTGTTTTCTTTGTTACACTTTCATAAAGATTAAAAGCTGTATTTATAATAGAATTTTTCTAGTTGGCAATGTCGGAAAAGTTTTTCTATAATTTTCATAAAAGCCTCAAAAACCTAACTATAAATAATAATAATAATAATAAAGATAGGTGATACTTACATTTAGAAGTGCACTTAAACATCCAAACATCCTTGACACAATTGCCTAAAAAATATATAATTTCGTAAATCTTTTTGTCTTACTTTATTTTCGCATTTTATTCTCGTTTGACGATAGCAAATAATAAGAAGAAAAAAGTATTACAAGAATCGAATGTAAAACTATTCTGAGAAATAAATTTTACCTTTAAAAATTTTTTTTCACTTTGAATTTAAAATATTTAAAGACTGATATTCACTGCTATTTTGAAGAAGTAATTTTATTTATAATGCACAAATTTTTTTAGGTACTATACCGTACAAGGTTCTTTTCGAAAATGAACAAACTTCAATAATTTCCATAAGCTTTGTGCTCACCTCGCATTTGTCGTAAAGAATTCAAAGTCATGAATTATCGTGATATGGAGAAGGTACATATATATGTCAGCAAACATGTAATAAAATTGGGTTCACTGTTAGAAAAGACTCTAACACATTAGTGGAAGTTTTATACAACTTCCGTAACTGAATGGAATTTTAACCAAATATTTGAACTTGGGACTCAAATAATTTAATCTTCAACCAAATATTACAATTTTTAATGAAAAATAATTAAATTCTTAATCAAAAATACTTAAGTTTTAAACAAAAGTATATGAAAAACGGTTGAATTTTCAGCATATTTTTAATAGTGTCATTACTCACATTAGTCAGCGAGTACTTATCTTTTTGTGAGGCTTCTTAAACAAGTAAAACTGTCGTTAAATAAAAGCCAGGCAAGCGTTCTAAAAAAACGAAAAAAATTTCAGGGATTTGTATTTGTAAAATTGAAGGTTAAGCATTTTTTCAAACATATTTCCTTGTGTAACTGGCTTTCCGTGGAGAATTTGTATTTGTTGCGCAAAAACTCGACAGAATAAGGTAAATATTTTTCATAATATTCTTTAGCCATCCTAAAATTTCGAAAGTAATATAGGCCCTTAATTTTAAGACAAAAAATTCTCTGATTTAAAACAGAAATTTCTGAGATTTCGAGATTTTTTTAGATTTTCCAGGTAAGGCAGATTCTCTATTATAAGGGACAAAAAATTAAACGTTTTAGTGTAAAGACATTTTTTATTTCTAAAAATTGTCATCCTTGATACAATATTTTATATGCCTATAAATATAAAAAACAAACATATTGATTATTCCCAACTGAATTCCTCATAACTGAGGTCAATTTTCATTGTAAAAAATCCTAGCGTAAAGTGGTTGAAAAAAAATTTCTAGCTGTTTTTCCAAAAATTTAATTTTTTTATTTCTAATGTATTCTTATAACAAAAGCTGATAACTCTTGTGTCGTTTCTCAAAAAATTAATTTTTAATGCTTTTTTCAAGGTTAATTGAAAAACTATGCATCCTGTAAACAAATTATGACTAACTTTTGGTTATTATTTTTAATATTGTTTTTTACGATTAAAACCAAAAATTACGGGTCTTATCAAGAACTTTTTATTTTTCTTGTAGGATGTTCAAAAAGCAACTACTTTCTTTCCTTAAATTGTTTTATATTTTAAGAAAAATTCGAATAAGTTTAAGAGATATATATTAGTTTTAAAAGGAGACACAAATAATTTTATTTAAAACAAAATGAAGATTTTTAACGATTTAGAACCAAAAATTTAAATAAGCGTTTTAAGAATGTTTTACGTGGTTCAAGGGAATAATAAGATTTTCTTAAGATTTTTTTGAAAATTTAAAATGATTTTTTATTTTAAAGGATTTATTTTAAGATATTTTTTCTAGAAACATTCAATAACATTCCAAAAGATTTTTAAAAATTATCAAAAAAAAATCTAGAAAATTTGATGGCAATTTTTCAATTTAGCAATATTTTTTTTTAAATTTGTGAAAAATTCTAATCTTTTCAAAATACATTGAGAGGTTTTTAAAATTTTGTTGAAATAATAAGGAATATCAAAAGAGTTAAAACAAGATTTCGATTTTTGAACGTTTCGAAATAAAATGTTGAAAATTTTAAAAGATTTTGAAAGGTTTTATGATAATAAAAGAATTTTCCTAAGATTCCTGGGAATATTTGAAGTGCTTCTTGAATTTTTTAAATTCATGTTTAGAGAGTATTTAAAAAAATGATAAAATATTACAAATATTTCGAAAATATTTTGAAACTTTGAAGTATTTTCGAAAATTTATCAAATATTCTTCAATTTAAAAAAAAGATACACGCGATATATTTGTTTGATCTTAAAAATGATTTTATCTTTCAAATTATAATTGGATACATTCTTTTGTCCTAGACTAAAAAATTATTGTTGGTTTAAATTTTAAATTTTGGTTGAAAGTTCATTTTTTTGGTTAACATTTCATATTTTTCTTTAGGCCGAGTCTGAACATAAGTCTGTTTTATAGGTCCCAAAAAATCCCATAAGTGCAAAAATATTTTTTGCGAGTTTTTGGCGCTAATTGTGATTTTTTTGAGGTTTTTAAAATTAAAATTATTCCTCATGCATGAAACACTACTTAACGCTTAGGTATGCGTTCATGTTTACATGCACTTTTAAAACAATTTATAATTGTTTTGAACAATTTTCTCTTGGAACAGTGATAGAGTCGCGGTTAAAAAAAATGTACTCCTTTTGTCCGATTATCAAGTTTAGCAAAAATAATGGTTTAAAGAAATCAGTATTGTTTATAATTATCTTCACTTAGATTAATGCTTGAAAGTTGCGGTTTTTTCTGTTATGCTTAAATTTGTTTTACCTTTTTAATTATCAGCAAATATTAAATAAAAAATAGACAGAATTCTTTTTTAAACAAGATCTTCCCTTTTTGTGAATATGGATCATATAGAATTTAAATTTCCCTTGAAGAACTTAATGAGAGCCTTTTTGTAAAAATTAATATAAATATTTATTATTTTTTCGTAACTTAAAATTCAAAGAAAAGCTGAAATTTGAGAAAAACTCGCAACTTTCTAGTATTCCTTTAAGAGAATATAGTTATAAGCAATAATGAGTTGTTTAAAAAATTATTTTTATTAAGTTGCGTTAAATATTAGCTCACTGAGTAAAACTTGGAAAAAATGTAAAATTTCATAAAAAACGGCAGCTATTTAGCATTAATATGGGAGGTTATAGTTGAAAATAATAATAATTTGTTGAAACAAATATGTTTGTTAAGCTGCATTCATTATTACCTTGCTCCACGTAAAAAGTTTACAAAATGTGGAAAATATAACAAAATTCAATTATCTAGCAATAATATAGAAGAAGATAAACAGTAAAAGTTTGTTTATAAACTTATGTTTGTTGAAGAACATTAATTATTAAAACACTCTTATTAAAAACTGAACAAAAAGTTGAACATTATAGAAAAACCGTAGAATTCTGACAATCATCTAAGACAAGAAAGATATACACAATAATTAAATTGTTTATTACTTGTTATAATTACATTTCCTTCATTAAATTAATCTGAAGAATTCCTGAAAATAAAACCAAGATAAATAACTAGGATTTAAATTTTTTAAATATAATTTTAAATTTGATTTCCATATTATTTAAATTTCCAGACCTAGTATACCCGAAGGTTTTTGCTGCGCTGAATCCGAATCCGACCTCAGAAAAATTCCATCACCCTCAGTTTTCGAGATATTGTAACCTAAAAGT
>NC_046666.1:54802200-54805278 GCF_010883055.1 Belonocnema kinseyi
CTCTATCCCATCCACACACTACTCCTTTCCCCTGCCGAGTGAGTCACGCCTACCCCGAAAGGGAAATGGCTTAATGGTGTAATAATAATAATAATAAATATTTTGTCTTAAACAGTTGGGGAATGATAGCGAACATGTTAACGGACGTTTCCGAACTCTTAGTTTGAGAAATAATTTAAAAAAATTAATTTTGCTAAATTTGAATTATGTATCTATATTTTGAGGTTATGTATGTTACAATTCTCACCAGCTTTACTTTCAAACTAGACAATTTGGTTGGCTGAAAACTTTGGAAAAGCAAAAAAACATAGTAACTAATTTCCCGGAACTAACCATTTTTGCAGACTATTAAAAAATTATATTTCATAAATAATTTCTAAGTGACTACCGCCAGCATCGGCACGGCAGAGAACTACATTGTCGAAATAGCTGAGAGCTAAAAACCGAGCCTAACCTCAAAACAGTGCACATGCATAACATTTTTATTTAGCAGAATTAAATTTTTTGTTATTATCCCTCAAAAAAAAAGAGGTCGGGGATGCCCGTTCTGCTATTTTATAGCATCTCCGAATTCAGTTTTTAAAAATCGTAATTTTTGTGGACAAAATCTCGGGGGAACTGAACCCGAGTTACCAAACGACAAAGTATCACATGCCCTTAAAAATTCATGATAAGTCGTAACGACTGCTTGCTTCTTCTTCAACACCCGGATCGATATTGAGCCCAACGAAGCGACAATAAGCCATCTGCCAGGACCTAACAAACTGGATTGGCGGGTGTCCCTGACCTAACGGTCGATGACTACTATGCTATAGTGTTTCGTATGTCAAAGGGGGTGAGATATTGTTACCCGAGATTGTGCTACCACAGTGACTACCCTTAGCACAGGGGTTGAGAACAACCACCAACGCGGTCGTGCTTCCCTGGTACTAAACCGCCCTTGTTTTCCAATAAATACAAAGCGTGAGCGATTTCATTGGTCGAATGAGTGAAAAGAGAAATGGTGTCACATTTTGGGTTCTGAGAGTGCTCGCACACTAGGCTCGGTGCGGTGGTCGAGGAAGCCAGCTACGATCATCGGAAGCGATAAGGCGCTATCGACGATATTGGGTCGACCTTCTGCTCGCGATGTATGCCTGCTCCATTTCCGGTCGAGTTTCCACTGGCAGACCATTTTTAAGTTCTTGACAGTTCGATGTATTGATTACCAGATTCTCTTCAATTAAATGGATCTCTTCCATACGAGTAGTAAAAGTGCAAAAATTAAAAAGATTAATCGGGACAATTATTGGCCATTCCACAATGATTGGATAACTGGTTTTGGTAGGTTTTTATTGAAAAAAGGAGTTAAAATACGAATAAATAATCCATGATGAAGCGTACACTCTGGGGCGTGTTTGAGTTTTGATAAGGAAACCCTACTTGCAAGATCAAGGTCAAACGAATGAATCTTTTTGTGTAGTTTTTTCCATAAAAATTATGATGAGAAAGATTTACGATTACTGGTCGGAGGAATGATGAAAAGATATAATATTTTTGGCAACGACCAATCATTAGAGAATTTAGAGGCCAATCACTGTCCTATCAAAATCCGGAATCTATAAGCTGATGTCGCCAGTTTCACTACATTTCAAAGGCCAATAATTCAATTATTACTCTGTTTCACCATTTTGTGGAAAATAATAGACTCTAAATAAAGACTTCCAGACCATTATAAAGTTTTACTTAATAAAATGCCGGATAAAGCGTAAAGCGTAGTGTTGCGTTTCGAGACGAGTCTGGTCTCATCATCAGACCTTACTTATTAAAATTAAGAAAATTTGGTAAAAAATAAATTGGTAATCATTATTTTCTCATCGTCAGTCATTCTATTTTTTGATGTTATTTCAAATTTTTTAAATGATAGATTATGCGAAAATTTTAACGCCTAACTAATGATCATTTGTATCTTTATAAAAAGACGCTCACAAATTGTCAAACGTAACAAAATACCTTAAGTGGTTCTTTAGCACATATTTTATAAGTTGGATATTAGCTGTTATAAAAACAATGAGCTTAAAAAAATACTTAGAAAATTTTCTAATTTGTTTACTTGCTTCTTTGTGCAGAATTAAACTCAAAAAATATTTTAAATTCCAAATAAAAAAGATTTGAATTCCCCCAAATTGACGAATTTTTAACAAAATAGATGAATCCTCAGTAGGGTCGGCCACCTTTTTTTCTTCAAATTTTCATGCATATTGCTTGCAAATTTGTTCGAATCAACAAAAAGTGAAATTAATTCTCTTTTTGAAAATAAATGATATTTAGAGGTCGCTCAAGTCCAAGGAAATTTAAGACGATTTCCCAGAAGGAAAAATATGTTTTTCTTCATGTTTTCTTTTGTTTTTTTTCCACAAAATAAAATATTAATTTTTTAAATATCTTCCTTATAAATCTTTTTCATTGGGTCCCAAAAAACCACTTCAAGTGAAAAAATGGGTTTTTTAAAAAAGTTTTGGCACCGATTATGAATTTTTTAAATTCAAATTGTTTTTATAATATAAAGTAATACTTAATACTCATAAATAGTGTCACATAACTTATTTAAACTATTTATTATTGTTTTTGGCCGGTTTTTCTAAGAATAGAGTTAGGAAGTAGAGATATTTTCGAACATTTTCCACTTTCTATCTAATATTCAATTAGAGTAAGTTGAAAATTAATGCTAAAAAAAATATTTGTTCAAACAATTTATTATTATAGTTAAAAATATTCTCTTAGAAGAATGTTAGAAAATTTCAGTTTTTCTAATTTTCCACTTTTGGCCAATTTTTAATTAGAGTGTAGTAGATAATTAATTTTAGTAAACAAAATTATTTATATGAACAATTTATTATTATTGTTAATAAAATTCTATTTAAATAATCCTAGAAAATTGCGATTCCTTCTGAGGTTTTTAATCTTTTTCTAATTTTTACTTCAAATGTGTTAATAACACAGGCCAACAATTCTCAGAACCAGAGACCAGACCTACTATACCCGAAGGGTTTTGCTGCGCTGAATCCGAATCTGACCTCAGAAAAATTCCATCACCCT
>NC_046666.1:54805378-54824698 GCF_010883055.1 Belonocnema kinseyi
TTATAATGAATTGCTATGAATTACTTATCTTTAAGTACGTTTCCGAATTTCCCAGTAACTGCATATTGAAGCACAATTTTAAGAAAGTTTATTTATACCAAAATGAAAATTTTCTATTATGCTTTTTCTCCAACCGAGTATATGAAAGACCACTCTCTTTCAAATTTGTTATGGAACTGGTAAGTAAAATACAAGATAATGTGGGGGTCAGTTTGCGACTGCGTCGCATCCTAAAGTCGTTAAAAATCGTCCTGGTTAAAATTCTTAGAAAACCCATAAATACACACACATGTATATTGAAAGCGAAGAAAATTTCAATTCAAAATGTACAGAATTGGCAATCTTGTCGATAGGAACAATAGCTAAAATATCGACATAGTGTGTATAAAGTATATGAGAAATCTAATAAATGTAGAATTTTTTTAAATATCTTGTGAACCCAAATCAGAAACAACTGGAGATAAAGATAAAACCATAAGGCATTCCGAAATTTGTTTATAAAATTTGTTGTTAAAGGAGAAAAAAGTACAATTAAATATTGTTCTGGTGGCTATTAGTATTTAATTTGTTGTTATTTTTTTTAAGTTATGATTTGAAATAAGTTTTTCTTCATTACAATCTGAAGCAAGATCTAAGCACTGGGATACTGTCAAACATGGACACAACATCTAAAGAAACTATTGAATCAGTTTTTGGTACATTATTTTTTAAACAATTTTTAAGTTCTCGACTATTAAAAAAAACGAACTAGTGTGGATAGAAGCTGGTTTTAGAACTTTTGAAACATACTTTGATCAATTGTAAGTGGGAGAACCAACAGTAGAAACAATTAGTCTCCAGTTTAAATTAGGCTTGGGAACTTTAGGGAGAGCATAAGCTTTTGCTATGACACTATTGTGCATTTTTAAACGGAATACAGATTGATAATCAATTAATCTTTTATTTTCCTATCTAATAGCTATGTCATTAAATTTATTTTGGATTATTTGGATTATTATTATTATTATTATTATTATTATTATTATTATTATTATTATTATTATTGTGTTTTGAGACTATTTGAGTGACAGTTTTTCGAATATTAAATTTTAAGTCTTCTTCTTCAATATTTTCAATAGAATTTGTAATATTTGCAACCAAATTAGATATTAATTTTATTGAAATTGAAAGATACACCAAATATCTTTCAACCGTTGATACATTTTTAAAACAATTCTTTAATATAAAATCAGTCATTTCTGTATTGAAAGTTAAGACCTGCAGTTTAATAAAGCAAACTTTTTTCTAAAATTATCTCTTCTGGAGTATTTTAAATTTTGGAGACTCAATTTTTGAATATTTTTCAGTGTTTCTTATCTCAAGACGTAAACATGTTGTTTGAAAATTGAATTTTGTTTTTGGAAATCAAATTATAATTTAAATTAGTTACATTAGATTTACTTAAATTTGGTTGAATGTGTGTTGGACATAAGGCATTATTTCTACACCTTATTAAGAAATTACGCTGTTCCGTAAGAACAACTAATTTTCTGTAAGTAACTATCCAATCTGCAATTTGTTGTCTTGTGAACAAATCAATCCTTTCTTCGACCGACAATATTTACGAATTTCAAATCATAGATTTTTCTTTAGGTCTTACTATTACTTTATGTCTTACCTATTTCTTTTTAATTTATTGTGGACCGTAAGACATAAAGAAAAATTTGTAATTTAAAATTCATAAAAATTATTGTAGAAGAAAGGATTGCTTTGGTTTCGAATCATTATACAATAGAATTATTCCTTAATGAAAACAAAATGATAAAGGAAGAAATAGGTGTGAGATAAACTAATGAACAATTTTGTTAAGGAAACGTACTTAAATTACGTAACAGCTCAGGATGTGTGTGTGTGTGGGGGGGGGGGGTGCATTTTGTTACAATTTGTTACGGAAGGTGGTTTTATTTTATTATTTGGTTGAAAATTTAACAATTTTCTTGAAAAGGCATCCCTTTCGGTTGTAAATTCAACTGTGTTGTTGAAAATTCGCCTTTTTTTGTTAACATTTTGACTATTTTCGTGGAACATTAACATTTTGTTTAAAATTCGTACTTTGTTGCTAATAAGTCAACTGAAATCTTTTTGGATGAAAATTCAATTCTTTTTTTGAAAATGTATCTTTTTGATTTAAAAATTCAAACGCCTTACTAGAATTTTCAATTTTTTTGGACAAAAATGCAACTGTTTGGTCGAAAATAACAATCTTGTTAAAAAGTCGTACTTTTCGGTTAATAATACGACTATTTAGCAGAAAATCAACTTATTGTTTACAATTATTATTTTGGTGTTGGAAAGTGAACTTGAATGTTCTCTGAATGAAAATTTAACTACTTTTTACGGTTTTCTTTATACATCTGTTTTAGAAGAAATTTCACCTATCATGAATAAAAATGCAACTGTTCGGTTGAAAATTCAACTCTTTTTTTAATGTTTGTACTTTTGATTTGAAAAAATCACCTGTCTTAGCTGAAATGACATCTTTCTTGGATAAAAATGCAACTGTTTGGTTCAAAATCAATAATTTTATTGAAAATCATCCTTTTAGGTTGAGAATTATGCGTTTTTATCGAAAATTTAACTATTTTGTAGAAAATTGACTTTTTGTTTAAAATTCACATTCTGGTCTTAAAGATTAACTCAAATCTATTATGGCTGAAAATTCAACCTAAAAAAATTGTTTTTTTCTTATTTTTGTATCAAAAATCTATCTGTTTTAGTAGAAATTTTATCTTTCTGGGCTAAAAATGCAATAATTTGGTAGAGAATTGAACTATTTTGTTACAAATTGATCCTTTTTGGTCAAAAAAGATTATATTTTTAGATTGAAAATTCATATTTTGATCTTTCAAAATCAACTGGAATCTTTTTTGGATGAAACTTCAACTTTTTTTTAAAACTTTACTTTAAATAAAAATTCATCGGTTTTTCAAAGAAATTTAATATTTTTTGGATAAAGATGCAAATATTTGGTAGAGAATTTAATAATTTTTTAAAAAGAAGTAATCCTTTTGGTTAAAAATTCCTCTTTAGATTCAAAAATTCAACTTTTTTTAAATTTAAAAATTCATCTGTTTTAATAGAAATTTCACTTTTTTATTAAATTAGTTAAAAGTTAAACTACATTTTTATAAATTTATTTTTCTTCATGAAAGACTTATATCTGATTGAAGATTTAGCTGTTTAGTGGAAAACTCTATTTTTTTTGTTTGAAATTGTTCTTTGCACTGAAAATGTAACTTTAAAATTTTTTAAGATTGATCATTTTTAGTTGAAAGTTCTCCTTTTTTGGTAAAAGAAAAGTTGTTATTCACATCTTTGATTGAAGATTGAACTATTTTGTTCAAGTTTCTCTTTTTTATTAGAACATTAGTTTTATTAACTGAAAATTTAACTATTCCAGTTGAAAATTCATCATCTTAGTTGAAATTTATTTCTTTTGGTAGGAATTGCATATACAGTGAAATCCTTTAATAGCCCTCCCTTCTATAGCCCTTCCAAGAATTGACGCCGCGCCGCCACTTGATGTAACAGGGGGTGCGCGAGGAACAAACAAAAGCGAAGGCGTGAACAAACAAAAGCGAAGCGGGCTATAATCAGTTAGTTCTCACCCATCGTCAGTCCCAAAATCGGTGCTGTAGAAGAGTTTCACTGTATTTGATTAAAAATCCAACTATTTTTGGTTGTAAATTTAATTCTTTTTTCTTATGAAAATTCGAAAATTTATTTAAAAAGTAATGCTTTTTAGATTAAAACTGAACTTTTTTCAAAAATTAAAATGCGTGTGAATTTTATTGTTGAAATATGAACCATTATATTTTTTTTACAGAAAATTCACCTTTTTGTAGAAAATTCTACTCTTGGGTTGAATATTAGTATTTTTTTTGTAGAAAATGCATCTTTTCGGTTGATAATTTAACTAATTAGTTGCTAATTCAATTTCTTTGTTAAAATTTAACTTGTTGGTCGATGATTCATCATTTAATTTAAAAAAAATCTTTTCTATGATTGAAAATTTAAATATTTTGTTAAGAATTTGTTATTTTTTAGTTAGAAAGTAATGTTATTAATATTACATTCTTATCATTTATGACTGAGAAAGTATTAGAATTGTCGGAAATTTGATATCACACTTTTTCAACGGATCTCCACGTTTCGAGACCCTCTGAATCCGAAAATCAGGTTTTCACGAAGGCGTCTGTCTGGCCGTCGAGCCGTCAGTCCGTAAACACGATAACTCTCGAAAAAATGAACGAATCAAATTCATCTTTGGCTCACTTTTTTTAGGTACTAAAAGAAAGGACGAATTCGTTGACCAGCCATTTTTGATAAAAATTCGAAAAGCGAGCGCATTTTGAAAATTTTTGAGACAACTTTTTTCTGAATTTGAAAATTCTATGTACGGATATTTATAGTATTAAAAAGAACAAACAATTTATCCTTATGACTTTTTTCGATAAAAGGAAATTCTCAGAGTTATAGCGCGATATGAAAAAAAGTCAAGAAAAGAAAAACATTTCTTTTTCAAAGCCCTACAAAATTATAATAACCAATTTTTGGATTTTCTTCAAAAATCGAAAATTCAAATTTTGATTGCACAAAAAATAATAGAAAATAAAAAATCCATTTTGTGGACAAACTATGTAGGATACGAAAAAAAGATGAATTAAAAAAAATGGTTATCCCAAAAAAGACCTACAATTTCGTTAAGAATCACTTCTTGATAGGACGCGTACTTTTTGTTTTATTCGTGAAAAATAACGTTGAAAAAAAATAAAAAAGAATGTGTGGAAAAACGACGAAAGTTACGAGAAAAAAATCCAACAAAACCTGTTTACAAATGCCTGTCGGAAATCGAGCGCGCAGCGCGAGTTTCGCGATGAGAATGTGTACCTCAAAGCCTATGTAGCTTTGAGAAACTTAATATTTGACTATACTTCATTAAGTAGACAATTCAGAATATGAAGACATTATTAATGATTTCGTATATCTAATCCATTTAGATACAGTGATAGTTATTAAAAAACGTATGGAAAATTGTTTATGTTCAACACAATACTATAGAACGCCAGATTAGGGCCAAATTATTATAATTTATTAAATGAGACTGATATGAAAAGATTCCAAAGGAGAAAAAATAAAATTATGCAATCATTGCATTAAAATTCACATTGAAAACTGTTGGAAAAATGAAAAAATATATATTTTTTGCTTAGAGATGATGCTTGATGTCGAGTGGGACGTGCAAAATTGTTTTAGGCCTCTTGTTAGATAACCAATATTAAGCAGCGCTTGTCTCGATTTTACTCGGATGGGGGCCATCGTAATCTATGGGTGTATATTTAGCAGATTTTAGGCTGCCTTCACTCTGGAAAGAGTAAAATAAAATATAAAGTCTTATTTGATTGATTACAAATTCAATAATAAATGAAAAAATGATAAAATTTTCAAAATTATGTCCTTTCAAGACATTTTAAGATAGAAGCATTAATTTATACGTTAAAATTTATTTTCAAATTTTTGAAAAATATTCTCTTAAAAATTTGATTGAAAAAATTTAAAAAAATTTTTAATTAGTATAATGATAATTTTTTAATCTTTGAACTCGAGTTTTTACTACAATATTTTGAGAATCTTGCAAAATTAGATCAATTACCTGAAAATCTTCAACATACTTTTTTGAAGCTTTTTGAAACCTTTTTAAATATTATTTTTAAATAATTTAAAAAAATTATTCTTAGTTTTTCTATGAATTTTGATACAAATTTTTCATTTATTGAAAGCCTTTCAAAATGCTTAAAAAGCTCATAAATTTTGTGTTCGAAATCTTCAAAAATCTACATTGTGTTTTAAATGTTTTGAAATCTTTCCATGTTTTAAATCATTTTGGAATATTTTGAAAAGTTCTAAATATATCTTAAACTTATTCGATTATTTTTTAAGTTAATATTTTTTCAATTCTCATTTATTCGTCAAAATAGTTTTTTTTCTATGATCTTTTTAAATATTCTCTTACAATTAATTTTTCAAAATAAAAAATTATTTAAAATTTTCCCAGAAAACTCCGTAATTTTTTCTTGCTTTCTCAAAACCTTTAAAGATCTTTGAAAAGTTTTACTATTTTTTTTTAAATCATCAAAAATCTAAACTTAGTTTTTCATTTTTGCAAATCTTTTCCAATTTTAAATTAAGTTTGGATTTCGTCAAAACTTGTAAATAGCTCTTAAACTTACTCAATTTTTTTCCATATTTATAATTGTTCAATTGTTATTTACATATCAAAATTTTTAACAAAATATATAGAAGTTGAATTTGAAACTTATACAATATACGAAATAAAGGTTCAACCAAAAAAAGAATAGTAAAATTTTCAGATGAAAAGACGGATGACAAAAATAACTTGAAGGAAAAAAAAAATTTTCAAGAAAATTGTAAAATTTTCAACCAGCAAAATGGATTTTCGACTAAGAGGATTTCCACCAATAAAGACGATTATTCAACAAAAGACACGAATTTTCAACCAAAAAGTTCGACTGTTAACTGAAAAAAAATAAATTTTTAACTGAACAATTAAATTTTAAACTGAATAAGATGAAATTTTGATCAAAAATGGAATAGTTTAATTTTAAGTATAAAAAATTATTTTCAACCAAACATAAAACGAATTTCAATTTCAGGTTTAAAATTCAGGATATTTAATTTCGTTTAAAATCAAATTAAAAAATCCCGTTTAATTTCCAACAATCAAATTAATATATAGAATTCCTGAAAATAAAACTAAGAATCCAACGACCAAATTTGTACAGCCGCCATAAAATGAGCTTATACTAGTCAAAAAAGAATCCGCTTTTAAAAAAAGAAAAAATTCTCTTTTACAAAAAAATTCTTATTTATAAAAAAAAATTTTCAGTTGCAAAAAAATATCTTTGGACAAAATTAAAAAATAGGAAAGAAAAATGAGAAGGCAACTAACCAAATCCCCTTTCCTCCCTTTTCTTATTTCTTTCGCCTCTTTTATTTTTATTATTATTAAATCACAATAAGAGAACATATTTACCACGTTTCTTTCCTCTTTTTTATTTTTGTCCGAAGATTTTTTTTTATAAAAGAAAATTTTTTTCTTCTTTTTTAGAAGGGTATCCTTTTCTTTTAATTACAATGGGAGCATTTTATGTTGCTTGTCTTAATTTGGTCATTGGATTCTTTTAGTTTTATTTCCAGGAATTCTACACAAAAACTTAGTTTTCAGCCCCCCTCTCCCCCTCACATCAAACTGGTAACGTAATTTATGGAAAGTCCTGCCGGGCCACTTTTTCTTTTAGGACTACACCACTGGTTTGAATGCATTCGGAGTAAAACCTCTAGCAGCGTATGCCGCCCGGCTCCCAGAACCAATCGGGAATTCCTATTCCCGATTGTCGAAGATTCGCATTTATTGGTTATCGAACGTCAATATTTATTGTCGCTTTAATCTCTCGAGGGCTGGACCAAAAAAGTGTCGGATCCGCCTATATTTCACTATTTCAGAGAAAAGTATCGGTTTAGCGAGTTCAATTCTGGAGAGAGCGTTCACTGCATGGAACAGCCATCAGCAAAACGTTAGTCTGCGAGTATTCAATTCTCCGCGAAATGGAGTTTCATGAATAAATTTGTACCAATGGTCCCATGCGATTGCCTTTTCTGAATGATCCTTTTTATCCAACATACTGTCACGAATTATCGAAAAAACAATTGCAAGTTTCCAACATTAAAGCTGGGTTTCTGTATTCAATTCAATTCAATCATTCAGTATTTATTAGAGGGATTTGTAGGGCTTTAATCAATCTTAACATTGCTTTCAAATTCGCAAAGACCAAAATTAAAATTAATATTAAATTTTTTTCATTATTAAACTTCCAAATTTAAACAGTCTTTACGCAAAAGATACAAAGACTTAACTTTTGGTACAGCTTAATTTTGTTAAACTTTAAGTCAAACCTTTTTTAGAATTAAAGGCAGATTTACAGGGTTGCTGCACATCTCAATTTAGAAATTTTCTGACTTTCTCTGACTTTTTCCTGTCAGATTTTTTATTTTCTTTGATAGTTCTCAATTTTTCTTAGGGTATAAAAACAACCTTATACCTAGGAGATAAATAATTTTTTGACAAAAAATATTGTTTCTAAATTTATTTAAAATATTTTGAGACATACGTAAAAAGCATGCATTTTCAACCAAACTGTTGAGATTGCAACACAAAAAAATACATTTTAAACCAACAATGGAAGTATTAAATTCTCATTAAAAAAATTAATCTTCAACAAAAGTTTAATAGTTTATATTTTGACGGAAAAATATTTTAGTTTAATAAGGAATAGTTGAGATAATTAAAAAAAAAACACGAATTTTGAACAAATTAGTTGAATCCTCTACCAAAAACAGACTAACTTTCAAACCAAAAATAGGAATTTTCAAGAAAAGAGTAGAATTTTTAACCTAAACGAGTCTTCAGTAAATAAACGAATTTTCAACTTAAAAATAAAAATTTTCAAGCAAAAATGGAACAGTTATATTTTCAGTTAAAGAAATATTGTTTTTTCACCGTTAAAAAAAATGTTCAGCTGCATCAAAAATGCAAAATTTTAAATAAAAAATAGAATAATTAAAAATGTTATAAAAATGGGTTTTCACCAAATTATTTAAATTTTCAACCAAAATAATGTATTTCTAACTCTAATGATGAATCTTCGACCGATAAAATTAACTTTTAACCAAATATAGTTGAATTTCCTATACAAAGAAGAAAAATTTTCAACAAAATACAAGGATTTGCAACTAAAGAAGATAAATTTCTAATCAAAAATACAAATATGAAGACAGTCAGAAATATCAATTTTCTACCACAACAAAAACACGAATTTTGAACAAAACAGTAAATTTCAACCAAAAGTAAAGTTTCAAACTAATGAGATTACTTTCAACAAAAAAGACGAACTTTCAACAAAATAGTTTAATTTTCACCTAAACCAGATAAATTTTCATCGTAATTGAAATAAAAAAGTTTAATTTTCATTCCAAAAATTAATTATGAATAAAATCAATTACATTTTTTAACGAAATAGTTAAATTTTCATTTAAACAGATGAGTTTTCAACCAAGATTAAATTTCTATAAAAAAAGATAGATTTTTGACAAAAAATGGAATAGTTAAATTTTCACTTAAGAAAATTAATTTCCATAGAAACTAATTGTTAACCATGAAATGAATTTTAAACCAAAAATCTCAATTTGCTACCAAGAAGAATAATTTCGAACAGACCAGTTGATTTTTTAACCAATTAAATTTATTTTCCACCGAAAAAGATACACTAGTTACAAGAAAAATTAATATTCTCCTTCAAAAGACAATTTTTTAACAAAATACATGAATTTTCAATCCAAAAAGACGAATTTTCAACCAAAAAGAAGGGCTTTTTAACCAAATTGTTGAATTTTCAACATTATAATTAAATTAACTTTAATTTGATTATATCTGAAATTCTCTGTCTGTCAAATTTTCCCAGATATCCCCAGACAAATTTTAAATTCCCAGACTTTCCCTGATTCATCAATAAAAACCTGGTTTTTGTACAGGGCTTATTTTGACGCAGTAGCATTTTTTCTTCATTGTATAACACAGATTCTTAAAAATTTTCTAAAATGTACACAGAAAAAAGATTTCTAAGAATCCAAGAAATCTTCTTAGTTTAAAATCTGAACTCTAAAATCTAAGTCTAAAGAATGATCGTTAAGATCAAATAAATTTTTATTTAATCCTATCAGTTGGGTGCTAAAAAATCTTTTTTGATCCAAAGAAACTTTGAATCAAATAAAAATTCCCTAAATCAATAAAAAATGTTTCGATTTTAAAAAGTAGTTTGTTGATCTTAAGAATTATTTTTATGTTTATAGCCCTGGTTCTCTAAACTGTATACTATTATTTAAATTTAACCCCGCATCAATTTCTATTTAATCTATAAAAAAAATCTGTTCAAGGGTAAATGATTTCTTTGTCTTAAAAAATGATCCCTCACGGCGCATGAGAGATTTTTATGCATCAAATTTATTTTCCTTTCTTCCTAAGACTTGTATCAATAAAACCGCAAAAAGAAAAGGCACCATCAAAGGAGCCCTAAATTATTTCAGTTTAAAATATTTGAAATTCAAAAACCCATGATATTTTACCATCCAAGAGAACCTTCCAGTCCACCAGAACACAATAACCCCCTTTTCTGCACCATCCTATTTATATTTAAAAAAAAAAGAAAAAAAATCGCTCTAATATTTTGCGAGCTAATTACTAACGACCGAAAAACCTTAGTTGCAATTCTGTGTTCCTAATCAGGGGGCAGAACGTGGAAGACCTCCTTGTTGCATCGGTTTCCAATAACTTGCTCCCAAACCCCAATGTTCTCTCGACACGGGGTGAAATTCATTCCTGGCCAACCCCGCGGTGATCGATCCACCACTACCCCACTACAAAGGGGTTGTTAAATAGGGGAGGGGATATCAGAGTTCAGGGTTGATTCACAGTGGTGGCGTTTCATCATCGGAATCGGAAAACCTCCACAGCCCTATGAATTCCTATCCCGATGGCGGGCATCCGCGACGCTTCCGCACTCGGAAGAAGCTGAGAAAAACGTCGGCGGCATCTTTTTCCGGGCACGACTTTCGGATAGTCGCGCCTGGAGACAGGTAGTCCCTTGGAACACCCCGCTACGAGGCCACTTAAGCAGGCGTGCGTCTCACTCTGAACAGGGGCTCATGGAGGCAGAGAGGGCGCAAAAAGCGCGTCGCGCATCTACTGTCATATAGGCACCACACCCGGGGGTTGGATTTATGTTTTTTCTTTTTATTGGATTTTTTATTTTTGTTTTTTTATTCAGTCTGCAACGCCAATGAATGGATTCCGCGAGGCGATATGTTCCAGGGCGGTGAACATTTGCATGTGCGTGGGTGTGCATGTTCGGATGAAGCTGTGACAAATGCGCGGTTGGTAATTCGTAATATTGATTCGCTGCAGTCGAGAGAGTGGCAATTGTTCCATTTATGCCAAAAAACTGGGGCTTCTTTAAAGAACCAGTTTTTGGTTCCTAAGGAGCTGCAAGCAAAATTTCGATTTCTTGCTGAAAAGGGACCCAATGCGATCGATTTGTTCCAAAGGAGGTTCTAGTTGGATCTTCAAACGAACCCAATTTTAAAAGAGCCTTTTTCCAAAGTTTTATTTTTCCCTTTGCCTCCTTTGACATTTTATCTTGTTAAGAATACAACTTTTAAGTTAAAGCAAAAATGTAATCTAACTTTGATGGATATAATTTAATAAAGAGAACTAAAGTTAAAGTACAAAATATTATCACGATCAGAATAGATATAATTACTGGATAAATATCAAAGTCTGTAAATCCCTTACTTACCAACCCCACTTTGCAAACGGTTGGTTTGCGAATGCGCCTTCATGTTTTTCTATTCAAGTGTCTCCAAAAGAACCCGTTTGGGTCTCCACAGTTTTCCACTGAAATTCAAGTTCTAAAAGATACCAAATTTTATTTGAACCGCAACTTTAGTGAATCCCTAGCATCTTCGGCACAGAAAAAACTGGGGGTTCTTTAAAGTTGCGGCTCAAATAAAATTTGGTATCCTTTAGAACTTGAACTCTAATAGATACCTGAAGGGAGCCAAAAGGGTTCTTTTAGAGCGCACATGAAAAACACAACATGGAGCCGCATTCACAAGCCAATCGCTTGCAAACTAGGGCCAGTAAGTTAGGCATCAATTTACAGTTGTCGATCGATGACTTAAGACAAAAACTTTGCTACATAACCTGCAAATTATATTCATGAAGTCATTAAACCTATTTTAATTGCAGTAATATTTTGTACTTTAATTACTTTTATTAAGTTATTTCCATTAGAGTTTGATTACATGTGTGCTTTAAGGTAAAATGATGTTATTAATCAAACAAAATGTCAACTGGGGTATCATTTAGAGCTTATTTATCGCATTGGGCTCCTTTTCAGCAAGTGGCATCATTTTTCTTGCAGCTCCTTTGGAACCAAAAATAAGTTCTAATGGAAACCCTAGATTTTTCTCTGAATATGTTTGTGTGTGCGTGTGTGTGTTTGTGTGTTTCCTCACGGTCATTTTGAGAGCAAAATAACAAAAAAAATTTCAAACCGTTTTTGAAAAAATCTCAGTTCTTATGCGAGGGAGGGGGGGGGGGTCGTTAAATATATTTTTGTGGAAATGGCACTAAAAGGTGCATGGTTCGAATACAATCTTTATTTTAGTGCATAAAAAGACGTCATATAATTATATTAAGCATCTTGATCGAATCCATTTCAAATCTCCATTTTTTTAATTTGTACGCTCATAAGGAAAATATCTTGTAATTTTTATGTGGGATGAATCACTTTTGTGGCCAGTAGTATTTTTTTCAAAAAATAGATTTTTCGTATTTTTCTTGCTTACAACAACAGTTACGAAAAAATGTTAAGAATATAGTTAGCACAGTTCAAAAAGTTCTACCAAAAATTTCTTTACTCATTTCTGATATTTCACACCGTTCTCGATAAAAAAATTATCTTGATAACAAAAATGGCTTTGCTCGTATAACAAATGTTAATAAATAAAAAAGGTGGGGTTTGCCCCTTTCCACAAAAATTTCCCATATGTTTCTAATCTTTCAACTTGTTTTTTTTTTCTAATTTTATACATAAATGAACAATTGAAATTCAAAAATGCCTTTGTTCATTTTTTGTATCATTTCTGTGATAGTTTAATATGCAAATTTAGATTTACGATAATAGGCAAAACTCGAAGAATAAATTTGAATACCAAACGACAAGTGTGTCCTGATTTTTAAACTGTGCAAGATATCATGAATGAGTAATTGGATTTTTTGTAGAACTTTCTTAACTGTGCAAACAATTTTTTTAAACATTTTTTGTATGTGTGGTTTTAAAAAAGAAAATACGGAAATTCGATTTTATGAAAAAAGTCTGCTGGCCACAAAACTTATTTAGCCCGCATAAGAATCAAAAGATATTTTCCTTATGATCGTACAAATAATACAAAAAATTCACGCAAAAAATATAAGTGTGGGTTGTTGAGAAAATCCATTTTTAATATTTCCAGTAAAACCGCCACCATTTTATTAATTTTTAACATTTTTCACATTTTCTCGCAGATTTAGAAAGAAGGCAATTAAGTCAAAAGTGATATAAATTTAAAGAAAAACTTAGGGGGTTTTTAAAAAATGAAGCGAAAAATGTAAATACGCGTAACTTCATTATTTTTTTCACAAATCGCAAAAATATGTAGCGCTTTAAATGTAGAACCTGCCTGATTTGAAATGGATTTAAATTTTTAAAAGTATGTGAAAAAATTGAACAAATTAGGTTTTTGTTCAGATTATTCCTTTCTGGTTTCCGAAAGCTTAGGAATTCTCTACGAGAATTGAAGAAGACTGAATTTCCTAAAAATCTAAAAAAAAACTATAATATATTGCCTTTATGGCCTCCTGAAAATAAATTCTTCTATGGAAAAAATTTGTCTATTTTAGTAGATTTTGTTGTTAAAAATTCGTCTTTTTTGGTTTAATTCACCTGTTTCAGGTTCAAAATAGATTTTATTTTTCATTTACCCAGTTTCTTTTGAAATTTCTGATACTTATCCTGCTTCATTCAACATGAAATAATGTACTCAAAATGATAAGAAACAGAGTAAAGACAAGAAATTTTAAAGGAAACTTATAACGTCTATATTATTAATTCTCTTTCTCTATACAAAGGAGACTTTTCGTAAAAACATTTTTTTTTGCAAAAGTATGTTGAAAGAAGTGCTTTTTTCTCGAAACTATTATTTATTGGTGCTGGAATAATCAATTCAGAAAGGTTTTATGAGCTTAAATATATTTCTGCCATGTTTAAAAAAAAATTCTTGAAAAAATCATCAGTCATTTTTCAGAATCTTCATTAGTGATCCGACTTCGAAAAATGGAGTATTCTAAAAGTTTTGAGGACACAAATTACATTTTTAATTGTTTGTGTATAAAATAGTTTTAGTATCAAAATCCTTGGCAATTTACGTTTTTTTCTACTTTAAATAATGTTCGCATTCATTTAACTTTCTAAGTTCCGTAAAAGAAATTGATTGACTTTTAAGGTTTTCCAATTTGAATTACTTTATTTTAAACTTTGTTTTTTAAATATGTAATCAAATTTGAACGGTTTAAAATTGACCATTTTTCAATTTTGAACCGTGAAAATGACGATAGATTTATTTTTTGTCTTTGAACTAAATTTTCTAATCACTTTTAATGATAAATTAAAATTTTTTTCGTGATAACAATTTAATATTCTAGAATTTTAAAAGCTTTTACTGTAAAACATTCCATTTCATTTTTTATTTAAAATTGTCAAATTTTAATTGCTTCGAATTAAACAATTTTTAGTAACAAACTTTTCAATTTTAAATTATCTAATCTCGAACGCTTTTCAATTTAAATAATAATATTTAAATTTCTACAAATTTTAAATGATCTCATTTTAAAAATTTCAATATAAAATTAATAAATTTTGAACATTTTGAAATTGTCCTTTTTCGAAATTTTAGTCTGAAGTCATTCAATTTCGAGATTCTTTAATTCGGGATAAAGTTCTTCAATTTTGATGGCTTTGAATCAGAAATAATATAATTTTTACTCCTTTATAATGAAATTTTCCAATTTTTAAAATGTTAGTCTCAAGTTGTTAATTTTGAGAACGACTGATTAAAAATTTGTCAAGTTCTAAGACTTTCAAATTCAAATTATTCAATTTTAACCGCTCTTATTTTGAAACGTTACAAATTTAATTCCTTTTCAATAAAATCGAAATGTTGTCCTTTTCAAAAAAGTTTACCCGATCTAAAATGGTTTGATTTGGTACGATTTCAATTCAAAATCGCTCATTATATATATTTATATATATTTGAACTAAAAAATTAAATTGCTTCAAACATTTCGGTGTACAGTGATGGCCCTCATCAGTGGATTTACTTAAATCTGAAAAACTTACAACATTTTTAATAACATAAAATATAATAGTAAAAATAGTAAATCCACGCGCTGAGTGCGCGTTCTGGTCCCTGCATATTTATTTCCTAAATTTAAAAATGAAAGCAATTTAAAAGTACATTATAAAAACGAATTATTAAATTTTGTAAAGAATGTTAATGTTTATTGTTCACGTACATTTGATGAAAACAATTGAACTATAGTAAAAACTAAAAAAAAATTGTCAACAAATCATTGTAGTCAAAGGATTTTGTTCAAAATATTTTTCAGTGTTGTAGATTGGATAAGGAAAATTTTGTCTATCTTTTTGTATGAAAAGGTAACCGTTAGAACAATTTTTTTATTATAATATTTTTGAACATTTCTGTTTTAATTCAAAAATATAAAAATGAAAATGTTTCCAGGTAACTTTCTTATACAAAAATATCCTTTAAATAATTTTTTAAATAAAATCTACGTAGTTAAAAATATTTTCAAAGAGTTCTTTAACCACAATTTTTTTTACAATTTTTAAGTTTTTCTTACTATTACAGCATAATTATTTTCACCAAATGTTTGTCGTCAAAAAATATTTTAAAACAAATATTTGAAGATTCTACAACTGCGATATTAACCAAAGCATATCACCTTCAATTGTAAAATGGCTTTCCTTCAAGAAATGTAGTTGTTTGTTGTAATAACGTTCTCTAAACTTTGTTCATATTTTTAATGTTAGGATTTATTGCTAGTTCATTTAGTATTACATTATTTAAATATTAGACTTGAAACTTTTAAAGCACCCTTTTCATGGCAGGAGAAAAAGATCAAGCTACCCTCATTCTACCCTCTTCTCTTCTTGGTCTCCGGGTGTTTCACCCTGGTTGCCAACATTCATTCCTCAATGAGTTCTCATTCATTGCAACCCTTAAAGCATTTTTTCCTTTTATTATTTTCAAAGTAAATCGATTAATATATATAAAAAAAATAGTACATTTTCATACTTATGAATCACTTTTGTAATTTTGACAAATAAAAACATTTAAATTCAGGTAATTTTCAAAAAAAATTTCTTTTTCATGAACACCCTCCTCAGAAAACTTTTGATACTGAACATATACTATCAGGCTTATAAACTATACTTTTATTTTCTAAATTTTTGGGTTAAAACCTTAATAAGGTTGAAACGGAAAGATTCCTAAATATTGAAAATGAGAACCTTTATAATAACAAAAAGTTTAGAGAGGAAAGGAAAAATTGGTGAAACTACCCTATGCCTGTATTTCACCCTAGTAGAGATGCTCTCCTGTTCTAAAGAACCTCGAAACAACCCAAATCAAGGCTTCTATACCAAAATATCCCTTGTTTTCTAGAATGAAAAGGGAATTTCAAAACTTTTCCTTTTTACTCGATCGAAAGTAAAATTAATTTTTCACTTTCGCAAGACCTGCGACCATCGATCCGTTCAATTCAATGCATTTCATGCTTCGAATTGCATGAATGGGACGCGATGAATGGAGGCTCAGAAGGCCATCTGCTATTTACACGAAGGAATAAATTAATATCAATGTCCAAAAATTGTAATAATTTTTCGTTTCAAAATTTGTCTTATAATTATTTTTAATTTACAGTGATACTTAAATGGAAATAATCAGGAAAATTTTAATTAGAATAGCAATAACTTTTTATTTTTTTATATACCTACCTTCTATGCAAATAATTTGAAGGTTATTTCCTTTGTGGCTTATCAAATCCTGTATTCGAAAGTAAAAAAGCTATAAATGATCATAATTACCACAGTACACTTAGAAATTTTTTGTTGAATCTAACAAATTTTTTCTTTGATAGAGGATCAAACAAATATCTTATTGATTTGAACAAATATTTGATTGATTCAAACAATAATTTTTCTGAGTGCTTACAACACCCAAAATATAATAATATAATATAATAATATTGTATAGTAATATAATGACGTCAAACTAGACAATTTAATTGTCAATTTTATACATTTTTTTTCCTATTTGATTCCCAAACATTGTATGGGGATATTGGGACGCCTTTTTAGGGGTCGTATAATCTATGGAACTAGAAAATTTCCGAATTTAAACAAGTAATTTTTTAATATATAAAATTAATCAAATAATTACAATTAAATTTTTTAAATGTTTAAATTCGAAAATTTCATAATTCGCGAGTTTTCTAGTTTGCATATTCTAAACTTCGAAAATTCTCAGTCGGGAAAGAAACTATAAGAGTTATAGCATTGTCAAAGCTAAAAAAAAACGAAAATGAAAAATATAAGCCAAACAACACACGATTTGAAAAAAAAATTAAAGAAGAAAAACGGGTTTTTTAAAGACCTACAAGATTATCATAATAACGTTTGGATTTTTCTTCAAAAATCGAAAATTTATATTTTCATCGTACAAAAAGTATTGAAAAAATCCAAAATTATATTTTGCAGTCAAAATATGCAAAATGCGACAAAATATGTTAAGACGAAAATAGTGCACCCAAAAAAGATCTACTTTCTTATTAATTACTTTCTGATAGGATGTCGTAGTTTTGGTTTTATTCATTGAAAAACAAAATAAAAAATAATATAATTAAATTTCTGGACAAACGACAGAAGCTACGAAAAAAAAAGACTAAAAAGCTGTTCCCCTTAAAAATAGCTGCAAATTTGTTATTAATTGTTTTTTAATAGGATACGTAGTTTTTATTTTAATTGTGAAAAATAACATAAAAAATAAGCAAATTAAATTTTTGAAAAAACAACGCAAGATACGAACAAAATTAAGAAACGAAACTTATGCACTCTAAAAAGATCTATAAACTTTTTATTAATAATTTTTGGATGGAACGCGTAGTTCTAGTTTTAATCGTAAAAAATAAAATATTTTTTTTTGGACAAGCAGCATAAGCTACGAAAAAGTATGGATATATAAAAATTGTGCACCCAAAAAAAGATCTGCAAATTTTATAATAATTGCTTTTTGATACAGGATGCGTAGTTTTTTTCTAATGTTAAAAAATAGCATTTAAAAAAATGGTGAAAGAAGACACAAGGCACGAAAATAATTAATTTTTTTAAATTAAAATTTGTTATTATTCTCTTTTTTATACGACGCGTAGTTCTTGTTTTATTTCTAAAAAAAACAACATTACAAGCAACAAATATTTTTTTTTATTACAAACGACATAAGCTACCAAAAAGATGGATAAAAATTGTGCACCCAAAAATGATCTACAAATTGTTTATCCGTCACTTTTTGATAGGATGTGTAATTTTTGTTATAATCGTAAAAATAACATTAATTTTTTTTTAATTTTGAAAAGCGACGCAAGGTAAGAAAAAAAATTAATAGACAAAATTTGTAGAAAATTAGTTTTCTCTGTTGAAAATACAACTACTTTGTTGAAAGTTGAACTACTTTGTTAATTCATTAGAAACAGTAAGGCTTTACCAACCCTTCCCCTCTTTAAAAAATCATCTTAATTTTATACATTCTTCATTATTATTCTTATTTGAATATCCTTTAAATTTTATATTTTGTATTCATTTATTCGGAAAGAGCTCTAAATTCTAAAATTTGAGTTACGCCGCTGAACAGGTAGTGGAGAAACTGGTCCAGAGATTAAAATGAACCAGCTCTTGCTTTATGGGAGCCTGGTAAGTAGATGCTGAAAATCATCTCGAGACACGGTCCAGACGCGCAGCATCCCGATACGGTTCATCTCTTGTAGTCGGGTTGGTTGGGGTTGTAACTCCAGCGCGGTGAGATATCGCTTCATTGATTCGAAAGAGATTTTTGCTAGGATTTTAAGAGAAGATAATAAAAAATTATAATCTGATTTCTTCTTTAATAATCTAATAATAGTTAACAGTGTATTTCTTTTAAATAAAAACTGTCACTTTTTTATCTAATTTAATTTTTAGTATATTCTTAAATTGATATTCTTTTCTTATATTTTGGAACTATATTTATTAAAACAAGATTTGTTTAGCTCATTTTATTGTTAAAATACAAAATTGTATAATACGTTTTATATTATCTAACTTATTTATTATATTAACTAAATTTATTTTATGAATGTTAAAAATATTTTCTAGATGGAAATGTTACTTATACAGTCTGTCAAGTTAAAGCGTGGGTGGCTTTACTCGCAGTCGGTAAGGTGTATCGACATGATTTTGGTGTCAAAATATTAAGAAGAGCTCTTTCATGCTT
>NC_046666.1:54824798-54877005 GCF_010883055.1 Belonocnema kinseyi
CCCAGGAAAATGTTGATCGAGATTGGGACGAGGTAATATTCACCGACGAGGCTTCTGTTTGGGGTTACGTGACGTCATCACATGCCTGGACACATTCAACATATAATTGTAAATTTTTAATAAAATAGTTCAATTTTCATACAAAAAATATGAATTTTCAACAAAAAGGTTGATTTTAAACTAAATAGTTCAACTTTCTACAATATTTTTAAACTTCGAAGCTAAAAGTACAACTTATCTACAAAATAATTGAATTTTCTACCTAAAAGTAGTATTTAAAAAAAGTTAAATTTCTACCAAGTAGTTATATTTTCAAAAAAATAGTTTAATTTTTAACAAAATGGTACAATTTTCGATTAAAAATATGAACTCTCAATCAAAAATGTAGCAGTTGATATTTCAACGAAAAAATATTTTTAGTTTTAAATAAAAAGCATTTCAATTCAACAAAAAAATAAGAAATTTTCAACAAAAAAAAAGTTTATTTCCCTACCAAAAAAATTAATTTACAACCAAACAGTGGTATTTATAAGCAAAAAGGATCAATTTTCAACCAAGAAGCTTAATTTTCTACCAAAAAATATATGTTTTCAAGGAAATAGTTTTCAACCAAAAATAGAATATAGTTACATTTTTAAGAAGATTAATTTCTTTTTATAAAATCATTTTAAAACCTGCAGCAATGTAAAGAAAATTTTTATTTAGGAATCTAAGAACGTTTTTACTGGAAAAAATACACTAGAAACAAATTCGATTAGTCTATAGGAAATTTTAGGTGTACAAATAGTGAATTTTTGAAAAACTGAGTTCTTGATTTTTAACATTATTCCTTTTTCATTTACTTTGAATATTATTTCTAGCATTAGCTAGTAAAAGGAAAAATTAAAAAAATCAAACACTTAAATTAAAAAATTCATTATCTTTATACTTATGATTTCCTATAATTTTTCTAGCGTATTTTTACCATTAGAAACGTACCAGATACTTGAAAAAGTTCTCTCTACATTTCTGTCGTTTTTTAAATTATTTTCTGATAACCAGAATCCAGAATGTTAAAAAAATATTGAGATCTAGCAAAATTACGAAAATAGTAATTTTTTCCAACATTGAATCCAAATTAATCACACTTTTTCAGGGTCCTCCTTTGCCACAGTTATATTTTCAAATTCCAAAATATTTTTTTTATTACTCACCATGATAACTACAATAGGCTACAACAGATCCACGCATCCTAAAAAGTATTTTCATATTTTACACAAAACCCACACTAATCTGTTGTTTGTGCTCGATCCACTACCTCTCGTTTGTCATGGTCCTCTGATCTTCTTGAGACGTGAAAGTGAGTGGCGAACGAAAGACAGGACCGACGGTGATGTGGACGTAACCAAGAACGAAGAAAGAAGAACTGAAAGAGACATTCCCGACAATTTTTATTATTTTTTTTTATTAATTGAAGCTCTAAATAGAATTTAATTATAAACTAGTTCGTGATATTTCAATAGTTATTTGTAAATAAATAATTATAATTGTTTACTATAATTTATACTAAGGTACGACTTGAAATTGACCATCTTCACTATTTATCAGTGTACTCCATTTAGATTTTAGTAGGTGTCGAGACGGAAAGTGAATAAGACCGTCTACGAAGTCTCTTCATTATTCTGGAATCCTGATCACCTCGGGACTGTCAAGCAAGTGGTGAACCAACATTTGGACCCAGCAAATGGCGAACGAGAAGCAATGTGAGAAAAAGCGAAAGTGAACATTTGTTTCACTGAAAAAGTACTAAATACGGTCTAAAAGATAATCACATTTTTTAATTAATTGGAGGAATATAAAATGATTATATTTCTGATATGAGATGTTTAAAATAATTTTATAATAAAAATTTAATTTATAAATAATTATCAAATAGTGTTTAAAGTGTTTTTCTATATTATAGCTAATATATGTAGTTAACTAAATTGATGCTCATTTGGTATTTAATTAAATTTATTATATTTAATATTAAATTGATCATAATTTTAGAGATTAGGGTGGGCCGAAACTATAGAATTTTATCTAATCTCGAGTAAAAAGAAGTTGCCTTTTTCTAATCTGGATGAGTCTAACATTTTTTATTGTTATTAATATGGGATGATTAAAAAATCATATGAACATTTATAATGATGGAAAATTTCCCAATCATAAATAATAATAATAAAATTCTCGACAAATTTGTAATATTTCCGGATTTGAACCTTCTCGACGGAAAATTTTCGAAATATAAACATATTTCGATACTAGAAAATTCCCGAATTTAAACAATTAAAAAAATTATTTTTTAATAAATAATATTTATTAATCAAAAACATAATAATAAGGTATTTTAAACCAAGAAAAACAATTTTTAAATGTTTAATTTTTATTTTGATTTTGCACGACTGAAAAATAAAATTCCCAACGCTGAAAAATTCCCAAATTTAAAAATTCTCTATCAATAAAATTCCCGAATTTATAAAATTGCTGAAATATGAAATCCTCGACTTATATCAAACATCAGAACTAGAAAATTCTCTAAATTAAACAATTTAAAAAATTGTTTTTTTAATCAATATCATTTATTTATGTATTAAAAATAAAATAATCAAATGTTTTTATCAAATCAGAAAATTTGGTCAAATTTTCATAGTTTTTAAAAATTATTTTTTGAATTTGAATACATATAATAATTCTCTCAAAATTGCATTTAAAAAATTAATTAAAAAGAGGGGTGCCACGAACGAAAAAAGAAATTTCTCCCAAAATTTTATCCGAAACTAATAACATTTTCCAAATAAACCTTGCAGGATTCAATTCAGCAATGATTTATTTCGAAGCTTATTTTTATGTTTTTCTTTTTTTTTTAATTAACAACACGATTTTTGATAAAACTTTGAGAACATTAAAATACTATGCATATTTTCAAACACAATTCTTCATTCAAAAATATTTGTTTCACCTATTGTTATATTTTACATTCAAACAATCATTTTTCAACAATTTTAAGCATTAAAAAATGTATTCTTTTAGAAAAATATTTTATTACTATATTTATAATTCTATGCATTTTCTATACTCGGTTATCTTTTAGATTGGATATTTAAAAATTCGGTTATTTTCTGTCTGAAAGTTTTATTCTTCTGGAGTTTTCAAATTTGGTAATATAATAATCTGTTGGGAATTTTATTATTTAAGAATTTTCCAATTACAGATTTTTATATTTCATCAATTTGATAATTTTGGAAATTTTACATTGGCGGAAATTTTATTTGTTTGGTTTGTCTCAATAAATTGCTGAAATATAAAGCACCCAAACTAGAAAATTCCTGAATTTAAACAATGAAAAAAATGTTTTTATTTTAAGTAAATATTATTTAATATTAATAAATAATCAAACGATTTTTTAATGTGTAATGTTTTTAAAAATTATTATTTATGAATGCATAAAAATTGTATGAAAACATTTTTTTAAACGTACGCCTCAAACGAAAACAAATTTCTCCCTATAGTTTCTCTGAACCTAATAAAATGTTTCAAACAATCTTTACGGGATTTAATATAACCATGATATATCTCAAAGTTTTTTTCCTTTAATAATTTGTTTTCTTAGACCTTTTTTTTTATAATTTTTAAAAATACTATGCATATTTTTAAACAAAAGTTTTCATCCCGAAATATATTTTTGTCAATTATTGTTATTTTTAATTCAAACAATAATTTCTAAAATCTTTAGACATTAGAAAAAAAATTCATTCGATAACATATTTTATTTTTGAGAAATAAATAATATTCACTAAAAAACAATTATTTAAATTGTTTACATTCATGAATTTTTAAGCTAGGATATTTTATACTTCGGCAATTTTATGACGAGAATTTTTAAAATTCTCAAAATAAATTTCCCAGCACTGTAAAATTCTCGAATATGGAAACTTTTCGAAAAATAAAATTCCCGAAATTATAAAATTCAATTTTGTAATTTCGGGAATTTTATTATTCGGAAAGTTTCCAATTCAATAAAATTATTTTTTCGGATTTTTCAGTCTTTGACAATGAGAAGAAGAATTTTAATCATAATTTTATATATTTAAAGCTTATAGACGTATTTAAATTGCGTTTATTTCAGTTGGTTTAAAAAGGTAAGAATTTTTTTAAATCCTTTTTGTTCTCAAATGTCAGTAATTGGGATCATCGTGCGAATTCTTTTATGAGAAATGTAACTGACCGCAAGTGCGTGGTAAATCCTTCAAATTTCTAGGTCAATATTTCTGTCTCGTGGAATTTGGCTGACCACCAAATTTCGCTGTAAAGTACCCACAAGAAATTGAGAGCCATCCGAGTCATCAGTAAAGATTTATTTTCTCGACTTTTATTAGTCTCATCAAAGTCTAATGCTTTAACATTTGTGATATTATGTAAGACAGATCTAAAGAAATATATTCTATTTTTATAATTTTATTGACGTCAAAGAAAATATTTTTATATTTCGTAAAAATATTTTCTTGAAGATAAAGTTTTCATTATTAAAAACGTTCCTGAATATTTAATACATTAACTTCAGTGCACGTACTAAATACGCTTGCTTCACTCTTAATTTGAATTAGTTAAAAGTCACTGATTCTAAGTCAATTTTGACTGAATCAAATAATGCGGATTCAGCGGTTGACAAATCAGACAGAAGGGACTTTTTAAATCAGTGTAGATTAAATCAGCCATTTTCAATATTATACAATCTGTTCAATTTTAATCGAAAAAAAGGTAAATTTTAAACTAAAAATGGAATAGTTAAATTTTAAAGACAAAACTTAATTTTGAAAACAAAAAAATTAATTCTCAACACAAGAGTCAAATTTTTAATAACAACAAAAATTAACTTTTGACAAGGTAGTTCAACTTTTAACAAAGTAATTAAATTTCGAAGTAACAAAATAAATCATTAACAAAACGAATGATTTTTTGACAAAATATTTCAATTTTCAATCAAGAAGTTTCTCTTTTTTTTAATTTTACCACCAAGAAGATTAATTTTCTACTAAAAATGTCGAATTTTAAAAAGTTACTTACATTTTAAACCAAAAAGTTGAATTTCCTTTATATAAGATATAATTTTGAATTTGATTGTGTACTCATGTTAGAAAATGATCAAAGATTTTTAAAATTAGCAATTAAAAAATATTAAAATTTGAAAATGTTTAAATTATTCTTCCTATTGTAAAATTTGAAGTAGCTTATCCAGTATATTTTATTTTCGAAAAGTTAAAACATTGAAATAAGATAAAAACATTCTCATCGTAAAAGTTGAAACGAAACTGGCATTTAAACTAGTATTTAGTTAAAATTTTGAAAAGTCTCTTCAGCCTCTAAAACTTATTATAAACATTTGTTGCACTGAAACTTGGTAGTTTTTTAAAACATACCAAATTTAAGAAGACTTAATAGTTAGTATAATAAAATATCATTTTCCTATTTTTAAGAAAATCTAAAAAGATTTTTGAAGATTTCAGATATGTCGAAAAAGTATCATTTTTTTATTTTGTAGGATTTTGCAAAATTTTAAGAAAAATTCAAATCACTTTAAAAAATATTTAGGAGTTTAAGATGTTTGAAAGACAAACACCGTTTAAATTATCTCGAATTATTTCTAACATTCAAAGAAATGTTTGAAGATTTTAAAAAATACCCTTAAATCTTTGAAATTTTTGTCGAGATTTGTAGAAGTATTTTGGAATGTTATGAAATATTTTAAAATTGTCTTTAAAAATTAATTTTGCAAAAGAAAAATTAATTAAAAATTTGTCTAGGAATCTTAAAAAAAGTTGTTTAATTTCTTGAATCCTTTCAAACTTCTTATAAAGCTACGACATTTTTTCGAAATCTTCCAAATCTCAAATTTTTTCTAAAAATTATTTCAAAAACTTTTAAACATTATACATATCTTTTAAACTTTTCCTAATTTTTCTCCCTCAAATCTGTCATTTTTTTATTTTGACAATTTTGTAAATCTTTTGAAATGTTTTGAAGAGTTTTTGAATATTCTCCTAACATTATTTTTTGTTATGAAACAATGAATTTAAATTATGAGACGACTAAAAATATTCCCGAATCGAAAAATACTCTAATAATAAAATTCGCAAAAAGTTAAAAATAACACCGAATAGGAAAATTCCAGAATAATCATATTCCCGACAGAAAATTCCTGAATTATAAAATTTCTTAATATGAATAGTTACAAATTTTTTGAGATAAATAAATTTAATTGCAATATAATTTTAGTTGTGTTAATTTAATTAATTGTATAATTTGAAAAATGTTAAAAGTTTAAATACAGGAATTTTATGATTAACAAATTTTCTAGTTCGGACATTTTATAATTCGGCAATTTTATGTTGGGAATTTTCGAATTCGGGAATTTTATTATTCTGGACTTTTATTATCTAGGAATTTTCCATTTCGGGAATTTTACAGTATAGGAAATTTTATTTTCGGGGTTGTTCAGCCGTCCCTTATTATTTACAAATATTAAAGAATGTACTTTTTTTTAATTTTAAAACTCATTTTAAGTTTCAAGTTAATTTGGAATCCTTTTAAAAATCTACAAATATCTCTTCAACTTCTTTGAAATTTAATTTTAATAAAAAATTTAATTGATTTTCTCAGGGATTCTGAGAAATTAAAAATTTTTTTAAACCATTTTAAAAAGATAACGTGTTACTTTTTTGTTGAGAAAATTAGTAATGCTTGATTATACATATTCTACTATATTTAATTTAAATTTGTGGAAACAAAAACAAAACTCATTTTCAAATCCAGGAAACTTTGGACAGCAACTTAATAGTTTACGAAGAAGTTGAACAGTTAGCGCCACCTCCCGGTAATACAAACACTGGTTCGTTCTTTCTCTGACGTGCTGCAGGTTTCTGCACGTTTGTAAACTTTTCTTATCAATTTATGGCGTCGTAGTGACGAAATTCGATTTCTTTAATGAAAAAAGACATAAGAATATCAACAAACTGTTTCGTTTTTGTGAAAAAGTGTGCTACTGGTCTTTTAAGTAGGAAGAGGAAGTTTGTGAAGTTTGTAGGTTGGGATCATCTCAGATTAACAGCGTTTCACCCATTGCATTTCACTTGGTAAGTAAAAAAATACTTGTTTTTCTCCGTTATTCTCTTGATGGTGATACAATAATCACGAAACCTTGTTTTAATTTACTTTTCCTTGAGATTGAGTAACATCATGTAATAATTTTGTGCTTGTACGAGATTCTAACCTCAATTTTTATACAGGCGTGATTACAAATTTCACGAATTACTGCCGCGATTTTTAATTTTAAAAGAAGTGCCAAGAATCATTAGTACAATTTGCTAATGAAATCTATTTATTTTTTTATAATATTTTTGATTGTTTGTTATTGAAGATTGGAATATTATTGATCTGAAGGCGAATATAGAGGTTATGTTCTACCATTTTTTTCGTGTAAAATTAAAAATTACACAGAAATTCACTCAATTTCATGAAATAAGAAATTGAGAATGTTGTCGATATTAATGTTAGGTAAGTTAATTTTTTGAGTAACTATTTAGAGTTGCGTTACTTAGCGAAAAAAAGTAACATAACTTTAAGTTATCTACGATGTTACTTTTTTTTCACTCCCTTAATTTTATCATTTAAAAATGAAAATAGCTCAGATGATACATAAAATATTAATTTAAAAAAAAATGTCAAGCAAAAGTACCGCATTTTCAACAAGAGTTGAATTTTTAAGCCACAAGGATAAATTTTCAACAAAAAAGTTATTTTGCAACCAAATAATTGGACTTTCTGCCAAAGTAGTTCACTTTTTAACAGAACATATGAATTTTCAACCTAATATTTGAATTCTCTACCCCCAAAAAATTTTTTTCCAACAAAATATTTAAATTTTGAACTAAAGCAATGGATATTAAATTGTAGCTGTGAATTTTTAACAAAAAACATGAATTTTCAAACAAACAAAAATTTTAATCTAAAATAAACGGTTTCAATCCACCAAAAAATCTTCAACCTAATAGCAATTATTGTCTAACAAAAGAGTTGAATTTTCAACAAAACAAACGAGGTTTTTTTATTAAAACAGATACATTTTGAAACGAAAAAGCCGAATTTTTAACCAGAAAGGAAAAAAATTCTACTGAATTTTTTAGTTTTCAATTCAAAAAGACAAATTTTCAACAAAACAGTTTCACTTTCAAATTGGAAATATTAATTTGGAATACAAAATTGACTTTTTAACCAAAAAGTTGAATTTTCTATTGAAATAGTAGAATTTTTAACAACAAAAAATGAGATTGTTTTTATCAAAAGATATAAATTTTGAAACGAAGAAGCCGAATTTAATCCAAGAAAAACAGTTTCCACTAAATGGTTGAATTTTCGAGCCAAAAAGACGATTTTTCTACAAAATAGTTACATTTTTGAACCGAAACTATGAAATTTCAACTAAAGTTACTTTTAAACCAAATAGTTGATCTCTCTTCCAAAATAGTTGATTTAAAAAAAATGCATGCATTTTCTACCACTTAGTTACATTTTCTTCCAAAATCCGGTAGAAATGTAATAGTTGATATTATTTCGATCAAAAAATATTTTTATAAGAAATCAATCACGGTTGTATTCAAACAAAATATACGAATTTGCAACAAAATAGCTGAATATTCATGAAAATCAGATTAATTCCCTATAAAAATAGTTAAAATTTCAAAAAAATAAAATAAATGAGATTTTTTTACCAAAGTATATAAATTTTGAAACGAAAAAGCCGAATTTAATCCAAGAAAAACAGTTTCCACTAAATGGTTGAATTTTCGAGCCAAAAAGACGATTTTTCTACAAAATAGTTACATTTTTGAACCGAAACTATGAAATTTCAACTGAAGTTATACCAAATGGTTGAGCTTTCTTCCAAAATAGTTGAATTTTTAACAAAATGCATTCAGTTTCTACCAGTTAGTTACATTTTCTACCAAAATCCGCGAGAAATGTAATAGCTAATATTATTTAAAATAAAAAATATAAATTTTCAATGTGCTTGAAGTTCTTAACATTCAGATGAACAAATTTTTTTATTGATGACTTTGTAAACCATAAAAAGAGCTTAAATTTTTGTTTATTTATATAGTAAATAATATATTTACAAAAAAAAAATTATAATGCATATTTGTTTTTAACCCCCGAGGTTATAAAAAATCGAAAAAATTTCACAAAAAAGCCCTAACTACCAGATCTAAAATTTTATGCTTACCTATCCGTTCCGGAACACCTCCGTTTTCAACCCCCAAAATGATACAGAATAAAGCAAAATTCAAAAAAAGAAAACTAACTTCTGGGCCTGAAATTTTTATTTCTTAGAAAGGTTCAATATGGTGTCAAAAGATAATGAAAAAAGTTTCATTCTCCTTCCTACCTGTTCCGCAGCACCTTCGCTTTCAACCCCTAATATAATAAAAAATGTAAAAGAATTCCCCAAATTTCAGACCTAAAGTATTATGCTTCATAATGGTTCTATTTGATGTCCGAATATACTAATAAAAGCTTCATTCACTTATCTCTTCCGGAACACCCTCGTTGTCAATCACCAATATATTAAAGAATTGAGAACAAAAATATTTAAAAAAACCACTAACTTCCAGACCGAAAACAGTATGTTTTAGAATATTTCCTTATGATATCTAAAGATTATAAAAAAAGTTTCATTCTCCTACAGCTTTCGGAACACTCTCGGTTGCAACCCCTAATATAATACAAAATGTAAAAAAATTCCAAAAAATCCCAAAATTCCAGATCTAAAATATTATGATTTATCATTTTTCCATCTGATGTCCGAAGGTACTAAAAGAAAGTTTCATTCCTATATCACTTTCGGAACACCCTCTTTGGACATCAACTGGAAATATTATAAAGCATAATATTTTATACCTGGAAGTTAGGGGTTTAAAAAAAATTTATTCTTTATTATCTTAGGGGTTGAAAACGAGGGTGTTCCGGAAGGGGTAGATAAATGAAACTTTTTTTTTATCTTTACACATCAAATGAAACCAATCTAAAGCATACAATTTTAGGTCTGGAAGTTAGGGGGTTTCTTTGAAATTTTTTTATTTTTTATAATCTTAGGGGTTTAAAACGGGGATGTAAAAAGAAGAGATAGGGTAGTGAAACTTTTTTTAGTATCTTTGAGCATGATGTGGATCCATTCTAAAGAATAACTTTTTTAGGTCTGGAGTTGGATAATTTATTATGATTTTGTGTTCCGGAATAGATAGGGGTGCGGTACTTTCTGTATGTAATTTCGGTGCTTAAAAATCTTATAGTCGACCCTAACATTTTAGGTCTAAAAGTTCTGTCATTTTTCATAAGATGATTTTTTCCATTCTTAGGGGTTTAATTGGGGTGTTCCGTAGGGGGTGGAGGGGATGTGAAACGTTTTCGGGTACCTTCCATCATCAAATAGATCCACTTAGAACTTTCAAATGTTAAGTCTCGCGCAAAAAAATTTTGGTGTAAATTCTTTTTTTTTTTAAACATTGGAAACTTCAGAGAGGTATTTCTACAAAATTGTTACATTTTCGAACCAAAAATATGAATTTTCAACTGAAGAATTACGTTTCAAACAAATAGGGGAACTTTTCACCAAAATAGTCGAATTTTTATCAAAATTCATGCATTTTCTATCAAGTAGTTAAATTTTCAACCAATGTCTACGATAAATATAATAGTTGATATTATTTCGATCAAGAAAATTTTTAATTTGAAATCAATCACGGTTGCATTCAACCAAAAAATACGTATTTTCATCAAAATGGCTGAATGCTCAACCAAAAGAGATTAATTTTCCGCCCATGACTTCCCATAAACTTCTTTTAATGGAAGATATACAAGAAATACAATGTAACTTCAAAGTATGTGACATGTCAGTTCCAAGTTACTGCAAAAATCGTAATTAACTTACTTTTTAAAATAGTGTCGAAGTTTTCATAAAAGTAACAAATAACGTCACTTTTTAGTGACTTATTTAAGGTATTATACGGATTAAATTGTTTTTTGCGAATTTTTTTGAAATTAGGACTGAAGATTTATTAGAGCGTTATATAAAGTTTGGTCGAGTTAGAAAACGGCTGGCCATTTAGAAGTTGAGATAAGTAAAATCCAAAATCGCATCTTATGCACGTAAGGCCTATCCCGAGGTATTGAAAATGTAACATATTTTAGGATAACACCTAAACGATTCTGACAATTTTTTTCAAAAACTGACATACGGTAGAAGGACGCAATGCAGAGATTCTGTGAAAATTTCAGAATTTTTATCCATTTCCTTTATGAAGTAGAGCTCTGAAAGTATGAAAGAACAGAGAGGTCCGATAGGTTAGACACTCTCACACGCATTCAGTTGATCGACATGAAGTTGAAGCATCTTCAATTGTTCTTCGCATGGATAGCTCTTTTTCTGAATTCATCGATATAATACCTTAATTGCAACTAGTTACTACCTAACTCTGATCGACATCCTAATGTAAGTCTTGTTCTAATAATAATTTTACAGAACCTACTCTCAAAAAATGAGAGTCCACAGATCGGAACGTGTGGGGCGAAAGCCCTATCACTGTCTCTCAATGCGACAAAGGCGAAGAATCCGACAGGAAATAAAGCTGATACAAGAATCCGTGGAGGCCGAAAGTAAACGAAATCAAAACTCAAAAGAAGGTGAAGCTTTGACAGCGCAAACGGAGGAAATTGCAGAAAACGGAATTCCTCAACAAGGAAATGTGATGTGCTCAGTACCGGCGGATGTATACATTCCAGCCTCGACGAATTCCTATCCTTCCTCTCAAGAAGTCATTGATCCTATTATTCCTGGATCAACATTGGCTGGAACTTATTCCTATCCTATGCAATTTCTACCTGGACCTTCTGGCTTTCCAACAGCGATTGCTGGGAATGGATTATCTTCTGCTGTTTTTAAAACCGAAACTTATATGGCAAATCATCAACAGGTAGCATTAAATGTGGGAGAGCAAACAGCAGTTTTTGATCATCAAGTTCATAATGCTGAAATCCTGGACCAGTTGAAGTAAGAATAATATCTAGGGTTAAAAATATTTTTTGTCCTACCTTCCTTGAAAAGAAGCATGTAAAGCAGATAAAGGAAGTTTCCTTCTCACTTTACCCTATTCAGCTGTTCTCCTTTCTAGTTTTCCCCTTTTCACTCTTTTCCTCTTGCCCGTTTTACCATTTCCCCTTTCTTAATTTCCCCGTTCCCTTTCCCCCTTTTTCCTATTTCTGTCTTTTCCTTTCTCCTTTCCCTTTTCACCATTTCCGGTTTCCCATTTATTCCTTCTCTTTCCCCTTTTCCTTCTCACTTCACCCTTTTCAGCGATTCACCTTTCTCGTTTCCCCCTTCCTATTTCCTCTTTCCCTTTTCGCCTTTACCGATTTCCCTTTCCCCTTTATACCCTTTCTCATTCCCCCCTTGCATTCTCATTCCCCACTCCTCATTCCTATTTCCTTTCCCCTTTTCATTCTATAACTCTTCTCGTTCCACCATTTCCCCTTTCTTCATTTCCCCGTAACCTTTATCCTTTTTCTTTTTCCAATTCTTCCCTTTCCCTTTTTATTTTTGCTACTTTTGCCTTTTCCTTTCTCATTTCCTTTTTCTTCCTTTCTGGTTTCTAATTTTTTCCTTCCCTTCTCCCCCTTCATTTTCTGTTTCGAGTTCTCCTTTTCACGTTTCTATTTTCATCCTTTCCCCTTTTCCTTCAACCTTTTTTTCCCATTTCCCCCTATCCCTTTTTATTTTCTCCTTTCCGTTTTCACCCTTTTTCAATTTACCGTTTTTTTTCCCATTCCCGTTTTCCTTTTCACCATTCCCGTTTTTCTTTTCACCCTTTCTCCATTTTTCCGTTACCTTCACCCTTGTTTTTTCCTATTCTTACCTTTCCCCTTTTATTGTTTCTTTTCCCCTTTACCTTTTAATCTTTCCCTTTACAACCTTTCCCCGTTCCCTTGACCCTTTTTCTCATTTCCCCCTTTCCTGTTTTCGTTTACCCTTTCTCCTTTTACCTTTTACTATTTTTTCCGTCGTAAATATTTTATAATGAAAGGGTTAAAAGGAAAAATACTTTAATTTACACCATATGATATTACCACTTCTGCCGGGCGTAAAGTTTCATGTTGGGCCAGCGGCGTAGTGCGCATGTGCAAAGGCTACTGGACTGGAAGTGGCCACATTACGCCTGCTTCACGTGCATGTAATGGCGCGTTTTCAAGGGGGGTCGGACAAAGAAGTATTTAAAATATCCTGATGTATGGAAAGTATCTGGTATTTCCTTGAAATATCTTAAAGTACAATGGAAATGTCTTGAATATGAAATATCCTGACGTTTTTAAAGTATCTCGATTTTTCTCTAAGAACCTTAAAGTAACTTGAAATGCCTTAAAGTACATTGCAATATTTTAAAGCATATGAAATATCCTGAAGTATATCAAAATATCTTAAATCATGCAAAGTATATCGAATTCTCTTGAAATGCCTGAAAGTACATTGAAATATCTTCAAGTATATGAAAAATCTTAAAGTATGTGAAGTATCTCGAATTTCCTTAAAAAGCCTGAAAGTATACTGAAGTATCTTGAAGTATATGAAATATCCTGAAGTATACGAAATATCTGGAAGTATGTGAAGTATCTCGGTTTGTTTTAAATGCCTGAAAGTACACTGAAATATATTAAAGTATATGAAAACTCCTAAAGTACCTTGAAATATCTTGAAGTATATGAATTATCCTGAAGTATGTCGAGTATTTTGAATTTTCTTGAAATGCCTGAAAGTACATTGAAATATATTGAAGCATATAAAAAATTCTAAAGTACCTTGAATTATCTTGAAGTATATGAAATATTCTGAAGTATGTGAAATATCTCGAATGTTCTGGAAATGCCTGAAAGTACATTGAAATATATTAAGGTATGTAAAGTTCTCTCGAATTATCATATGAAAAACATGTAAAATAGTATATGAAATATCCTGAAGTATGTGAAGTATTTCGAATTTTCTTGAAGTTTCTGAAAATATATTGAAGTATCTGAAAAATTCTAAATTACCTTGGAATATCTTGAAGTATATGTAATATGCTGAAGTATGTCGAGTATTTTGAATTTTCTCAAAATGCCTGAAAATACATTGAAATATATTGAAGTATATGAAAAATTCTAAAGTATCTTGAAATATCCTGAAGTATGTGAAGTATCTCGAATGTCCTGGAAATTCCTGAAAGTGCACTGAAATATCTTGATGTATATGAAATATCCTAAATCATGCAAAGTATCTCGAATTTTTTTCAACTGCCTGAAAGTACATTGAAATATATTGAATTATCTGGAAAATTCTAAAGTACCTTGAAATATCTTCAAGTATATGAAATATCCTGAAGTATGTCAAGTATCTCGAGTTTCTTCAAAAAACCTGAAAGTACACTGAAATATCTTGAAGTATATGAAATATCCTGAAGTATGTGGAGTGTCTCCAATTTTCCTGAAAAGCCTGAAAGTACACTGAAATATATTGAAGTATATGAAAAATCCTAAAGTACCTTGAAATATCTTGAAGTATATGAAATATCCTGAAGTATGTTGAATGTTTTGAATTTTCTTGAAATGCCTGAAAGTACATTGAAATATATTGAAGTACATGAAAAATTTTTAAATACCGTGAAATATAATGAAGTATATGAAATATCCTTAAGTATTTCGAGTATTTTAAAATTTCTTGAAATGCCTGAAAGTATATTGAAATATATTGAAGTATATGAAAAATTTTAAAGTACCTTGAAATATCTTGAAGTAGATGAAATATCCTGAAGTATGTCAAGTATCTCGAGTTTCCTCAAAAAACCTGAAAGAACACTGAAATATCTTGAAGTATATGAAATATATGAAATATTCTAAAGTATGTGGATTATCTCCAATTTTCTTGAAATGCCTGAAAGTACACTGAAATATCTTGAAGTATATGAAAAATCTTAAAGTAACTTGAATTATCTTGAAGTATATGAAATATCCTAATTCATGCAAAGTATCTCGAATTTTTTTGAACTGCCTGAAAGTACATTGAAATATATTGAACTATCTGAAAAATTCTAAAGTACCTTGAAATATCTTCAAGTATATGAAATATCCTGAAGTATGTCAAGTATCTCGAGTTTCCTCAAAAAACCTGAAAGTACACTGAAATATCTTGAAGTATATGAAATATCCTGTAGTATGTGGAGTATCTCCAATTTTCCTGAAAAGCCTGAAAGTACACTGAAATATATTGAAGTATATGAAAAATCCTAAAGTACCTTGAAATATCTTGAAGTATATGAAATATCCTGAAGTATGTTGAATATTTTGAATTTTCTTGAAATGCCTGAAAGTACACTGAAGTATATTGCAGTATGTGAAAAATCCTAAAGTACCTTGAAATATCTTGAAGTATATGAAATATCCTGAAGTATGTCGAGTATTTTGAATTTTCTTGAAATGCCTGAAAGTACATTGAAATATATTGAAGTATATGAAAAATTCTAAAGTACCTTGAATTATCTTGAAGTATATGAAATATCCTGAAGTATGTGAAATATCTTGAATGTCCTGGAAATGCCTGAAAGTACATTGAAATAAATTAAGGTATGTAAAGTTCTCTCGAATTATCATAAACTATATAAACACCCTAAGTCTACAGTGTCTTGAAATATCTTGAAGCATATGAAGTATTTCGAGTTTCCTTGAAATGCCTGAAAGTACATTGAAATATCTTGAAGTATTATGACATATCCTGAAGCACGCGAAGAGTCTCGATTTTAATTCAAATACTCTGAAGTACTTTTGAGTATAATGAAGTAGTATCAGGCATCTAACTATTTTGAAATATCCTGAAGTATCTTGAAGACAGAAAGTAGCTGTACACTGAACAGTAAACACGATCCGTCGAGTTGTCAATGCCTCGATTATGCAAGTATAAAGAAAGTTTCCTCCCTTGTTTTGAAATAAAACTTGTATTTTTAAAACGAATTTATCTGGCTTGTCAGTTTGACAAAACATTCAACATATGCAATGAGCATTACAAGGGATTCTAAATTAGTAAAAATAATGAACCTATATTCCAGAATTTCCTGTTAATAAGTATTGCATATAAATATTAATTTTTTTAGGAAGCTAAATGGAAAGCTCGACACTTACAACAATCACCTCAATACGATCAACAGTCGTCTCGAAAATATCGAGAGGCATATGAAGCAGGAAAAACGTAAAGGTCAAGCCCCCGTAAAACCGAGCATTATTCCCATGCAAACCGTACAGGAAGTCACTGACTTTGACAATGCAAGCGACGAAGCTTATGATGGTTTAGTAAGTTTTGAAAATACTAAAATGTTCGATTTTCCTCTCAGGAATCGTACTTTATATTTAAATACTTTTTGTAATGTTGCTTCTTTTGGTTCCTTTTTCCCCTTTTTTTGTGTAATTTATGGTCTAATTTTTTTAGGTTCAATATTTGAAATACATCGGAGGTTTCACATTGCGGGAAGCCTTAAATCTCTGTATGAAAGAAGTTTTAACCAATGACGTCGCGAGTAATTTCACATGGCACGGTAAAGATACCGGACACGCACAAGTTGGAGTCGCTTTATACAACAGACAAATAACGAACGCCTTCTATGGTTAGTACTCCTAATTTTTAATTTTATTGCAGATTAAATAACAGCATTTATTTTCGAATAAAGATTTAACTCGGTAGGCGGTTTTCTGCAGGTTTCCTCTCTCCTAGCCAAACTTGCAGACAAATGCGAATTTTTTTTTTTAATTTGGATGTAAATTTAACTATTGACAAAATATATTTTAATAAAACTTCATTTGCCTTAAGAGAAATTTAATCTTTTTGGGATAAAAATGCAACTATTTGATAGAGAATTCAATAGTTTTGTTAAAAAGTCATCCTTAATAAGTCATCATAATAAATAGTCATCCTTTATGTAATATCTTGTTTCAAAATTCATATTTTTATCGTGAAATGTCTAAAGAAATATTTTTTTAAAGAAAATTTAAGTATTTAAAAAAAATTTATTTCTTGTTTTAATAAATTCATCCGGCTTCGTAAAAATTTCAATTTTTTATGGAAATGCACATTGTTTTTTATAAATTCTTCTTTGCTTGAGTATTGAATTTTTTTTTCTAATATTTGGTTGAATCAGTTTGTTACGAAATAATTTTGTTGTAGATTTATATTTTTTATTTTTTTTAGTTAAAAATTCATTTTTAACTAAAAAAATTCAACTGTTTTTTTTAAATTAATATTTTTTAATTGAAATATTAACTTCTTGGGTGACATTTAAACTACATTGTTGAAAATTTAACTGTTCAGTGGAAATGCCTTTTTTTTGGTTTGAAATTAATTTTTAAACTGAAAACGTAATTTTACAATTTTGTGAAGATTTTTTTTAGTTAGAAAATTTCCTGTCTGGTAAAAAAAAAATTTCTTGGCTTGAAATTTCATTTTTATTAGGTAAAAATGCAACAATTTCGTTTGAAATTAATTTTTGGCTGAAAAGTTTCTTTTTAAATTTAATTTTTGTAGAGAAAATTCATCTTTTGGTTTGAAAGTTCAACAAATTAGATGAGCTTCTATTTCTTTATTTTCCTTTTTGATTTAAAATTCTTTTTTTTTGAATAAACTTAATGTTTTCGAATAAAAATATAAACTAGGATTAAATTATTTGGTTGAAAATTTAACTATTAAAAATTTTTTAAAAATAAAAATTCATCTATTTGAAAAGAAGTTTCATTTTTTTGGGATAAAAATGTAACTATTTGGTAGAGAACACAACAATTTTGTTAAAAAGTCATCCTTTTCCGTTAAAAATTTATATTTTCATAGTGAAATTTCCACCGAAATCTTTTTTATCCGAAAATTCAACTGTTTTTTTTTTTTAATTTATCTTTTTGATGTAAAAATTCATCTGTTTTAGTAAAAATTGCATTTTTATGAAACTATTTTGCTTGAAAGATTTGGTTCAATCAGTTTTTTAAGAAATAATTTTGTTGTTGAAGCTTTATATTTTTAGTTGAAAATTAATTTTTTTTTAAAGTTGAACTATTGTGTTGAAAATTAATATTTTTTAATTGAAAATTCATTTACTTGGGTAAAAGTTTAATTGGATTGTTTAACATTTATTTTTGATTGAAGACATCTTCAGTTTAAAATTTAACTGTTTAGTAGAAAAACCGTTTTTTAGTTTAAAATTAATTCCTTTTTTTTGTAAAAAATAATTTTTTTGGTTTATTATTTCATTTTTGTTGGGTAAAATAGCATCAGTTTCGTGGAAAATAAATTTTTTGCTGAAAAGTCATATTTTTGGTTCGAAAATAAAATTTTTGTAGAGAAAATTCGTCTTTTGGCTTCAAGCTTCACTAATTTAGATAAACTTTTATTTTCTTTTTGGTTCTAAAATTCCCTTTTTTCGTATAAATTTAATCTTTTTGGATTAAAATATAAATTTGGATTAAAACATTTGGTTCAAAATTCAAGTATTTTGTTAAAACGCCATCTTTTATAATAGAACAGACATTTTTTGCTTAAATAAAAATTAGTAAATAAAAAAAAAAATTCTTTGAATCTGAAATACTGTTTTATTCCATTTATAAAAAATTCTGTGTTAAAAGGAGTAAAAGATTAAAATGTTTATTAGTTAAGCAAAGTAAACGCCCAATTAAAACTTTATAAACTATTTTTGTAATTTTAAATAACTTTAAAACAATTTATTCATAACAAAAGGCTTTTATCAAATTTCAAATATTATTTCAGTCTAAAAAATTCAATTTTGGAACCATTCAATTTAAAACTTTTTGAAAGAGGAGAACAATTAACTAATATTTTGAAACATCTTACTGTAAATTTAAAATCAGTAATTATAATTTAAATATTAAGAACGAAACAAAATACTTAAACTTTTAACGTTACAATTTGAATTTCTCTGCTTAAAGAAATTGATTTTGTAAGTCAAATTGTTGAATTTTGATGTATAAATATCAACTGAAGGACTATTATTGTTAGAGAAAAATCAAATAAGGTAAAGAGATCTTTAGAAGTTTAAAAAAATTGTAAATAATTTAAAATCTGTATATATTTCAAATAATTTAAACGATTAATTTAAATGATTTCTTATTTTGAAAAATTAATTTTCGGACTTTATTTAAAAAGATTTAGAACGATTTACACAATTATCAAAAATTTATGCGGAAGGGTTTTAGGAAATTTTTTTAATGTATTTATTTCAAATAATTAAAACGATTAATTTAAATGATTTTTTATTTTAAAAAATTAATTTTAGGAAAATATTTTAAAATATTTAGAACGATTTACAACATTATCAAAAATTAATGCGGAAGGTTTTTAGGAAATTTTTTTAATTTAGCAGGATTTTAAAAAAAATTTTAGGAAATTTTTTTAGAAAAAATCCGAATCATTAAAAAATATATTTAAAAGTTTTGAAAAAATGTTTAGAATAATTTAAAATTTGAACAAATGTAAAATAACATGTAGATTTTAATGTATAATTTATAAATGAACATTAGTAGAAAAAAATTGAGCAACTTTAAGAGATATTTAGGAGTTTTTAAAAGATTCAAAATTATCGTGAAAATTTTAAAAAGTTTCCTTAAAATCTTCCAGTTTCTTTTTTGACAATTTCGGTAAACCTTGTAAAACCTTTTTAAATATTCTCTGAAAATAATTTTTAAAAATGAAAAATTATTTTTAATTTTTCTAGGGATCTTAAGAAAATGTTCTTATTCTTATGAAGCCTTTCAAAATTTTTGAAAAGCTTCTGTTTTGTTTAAAATCTGCAAAAATCTACATTTTTTTAAATTAGGCTATCATTTCAAGTTTTAAATTTATTTTGAATCTTTTTAAAAACTTCTAAATATCTCTTGAAATTACTTAAATTTCGTCTACAAATAATAAATGTTAAATTGTTATTTATAAATCAAAATTTTAAGGAATTTTTCTCAAATTTTCAGGACTTCCTAAAAATTGTAGAACAAATTCAATTAATTTTGACAGATATTTAGAAGTTTTGAAAAAATTTCAAAAATAATTTTAAATTTGAACAAATTTAATGCCACTTCTAGATTTCTTAAGGTTTTGAAATAAAATTTTGAAGCTTTTGAAGCAAGTTAAAACTATTTTATGTGAAAATACTTGAATTTCTGATTTAAAAAATGTTTAGTTAAAAATATTTCAATTTTTAATGTTTTGGATTAAAATTCCTTAAAATTATATAATTTTGAAAATTTTTAAATTTGATTGAATGATTTTTTTTATTCAAAGCAGTGAAAATGATTACGTCGATTTACAATTTTTTATATTGAAAAATTGTATTTGTACAACCACCATCAAATGTTCCTATAAAAATTTGAAAAAAATAACAATTTTTTCATAAAAAAGAAAAGAAATCAAATTTCCTGCTTGGACAAAAATAAAAAAAGAGGAATTTCGAAAAGATTTAAACAATTTTCACGAATGTTATCAAATATTTGGAAAATATTTCTAATATTTTATCAATTCTTCAATGATTATCTAAAGATTCCACAAAGGATTATAATATTTCGCAAATATTTCGGATAGTTTAAAAAGATTTCTTAAAGACTCAATGATTTCCTAAAGATTTCAACAATTTTAAGAATATACCAAATATTTCAACAAAAAAAAACTTATAAAGATTTAAATGATTAATCAAAGATTTCAACAATTTCCCAAAAATATTAAGGATTTCTCAAAAATTAAAAAGATGTCGCAAAGATTTCAAGAATTCTTAGAAATATTTCAAAAATATTTCGCAAAATTCATAAAGATTTCGGATAGATTCAAAAGATTTCACAAAGGCATCAATGATTTCCTAATGATGCCACAAAATTTTAAATAATTTCACAAATATTTCAAGAATATTTTAACGATTACAAAATATTTCCCAAAAGTTTTAAATATTTCGCAAAGGTATAAAGAATTTTACAAAAATTATCAAATGTTTCAAATATGTTACAAAAATTGTAATGATTTTCTAAGGATTTCACAAAGAATTCAATAATTTCCAAATATTTCGAATATTTCTAAAAAAAATTCAATGATTTGCCAAAGATTTCACAAAGATTTTAGATAGATTAAAAATATTACAAAATTGAATAAATGATTTTCTAATGATTTCACAAATATTGCAGTAATTCCACAAATGTATCAAAAATATTTCAAAGATTTCCAAAAATGTTCACCACAAAGATTTTAATGATTTCCTAGAGATTGCAAATATTGCGCAAAGATTTAAACAATTTCGCGAATATCATCGAATATTTTGAAAATATTTTTAATATTTTACATTTATTTCAATGACTTTCTTAAGATTTCACAGAGGTTGATAATATTTCGGATAGTTTAAAAAGATTTCCCCAAAGACTTTAATGATTTCCCAAAGATTTCAACAATTTTTAAATTATAACAAATATTTCAAATAAATTTTTAATATTTTAGAAAGATTTCAAACTTTTTAAAATAGATTTCGAATAGATTTAAAAGATTTCAATTACTTAAAAAAAAATCAAAAATATTATTAAATATTTATAAAGTATTTGCAATATTTCGCAAAGATTTTTTTACTGTTTTTTTTTTATAATATTTTTTTGCCTTAATAAGGGTGCTATAATAATACAAATAAAAAAGACGAAAGAAATAGAAAAGAGAAGGAAGGGGATTTGGTTGGTTGCCTTCATATTGCCATATGGCCAAATCTTTCAATAATTTCACCTATACCAAATATTTCAAAAATATTTCAAATATTTCGCAAAGATTTTGCTAATATTTCTTAAATATTTCAGATAAATTTCGGATAGATTTAAAATATTCGACAAAGACTTCAATGATTTCGCTGCGATTTCAATAATCAAATATGTCGCATTGATTTCCAAAGATTTCAGAAAGATTTCAATCATTTTTACAAATATTCCCAAATATTACAAAGATTTCACAAAAGCATAAATAATTTCCAAATGATTCCACAAAGATTTAAATTATTTCACAAATGTTTCATAAATATATCAAAAATTTCGCAAAAGTTTTAAATATTTCGTAAACATTTCAAGAATTTCACAAAAATGATCAAATATTTTACAAAGATTTTAATTATTTCCTAAGTATTTCACAAAGATTTCGAATATTTCGCAAAAATTTCGGATAGATTTACAAGATTTCAATGATTTTCCAAAGATTTCAATAATTTTTCGAGTTTATAAAAAATATTAAAAATATTTCCAAAAATTTCACAGAGATTTTAATGATTTCCCAAAAGGTTAAAAATATTTCGCACAGATTTAAGCAATTTCACGAATATTATCGTATATTATGAAAAAAATATTGTTAATATTTTATTAATATTTCAATGATTTTCTAAAGATTTAACAAAGTTTTATAATATTTCGCGAAGATTTCGGATGGTTTAAAATGATTTCCTAAAGATTTCGACAATTTCAAAAATATACCAAATATTTCAAAAAGATTTTAGATATTTTATATAGATTTCATTGATTTTCCAAAAATTTCAAATATTTCGCAAAGATTTCGGATAAATTTAGAAGATTTTACAAAGCCTTCAATGATTTGACAAAGATTTCAATAATTTCACAAATATTTCCATATATTTAAAAAATATTTTTAATTTTTTGCGGATTTCTAAGGACTTTAGAAAAATTTGGCCAAGATTTCAATGATTTCATAAAAATTTTCTATAGATTTCAAAGGTTGCACAAAGATTTCAATAATTTCGAACCGATTTCAATAATCAAATATTTTACATTGATTTCTACAGTTTTCAGAAAGATTTAATTGATGTACCAAAGATATAAAAGATTAAAAAATGTCGCTTTAGCTTTTGAATAGATTTAAAAGATTTCACAATGACTTGAATGATTTTTCAAAGATTTCAATCATTTTTACAAATATTTCCAACAAAATTCAAAAATATTTTAAAGATTTCGCAAAGATTTTACAGATTTCGAATAGATTTAAAAGATTTTATAAAGGCATACATTATTATCCAATGATTCCACAAAAATTTAAATAATTTCACAAATGTTTAACAAATATTTCAATGATTTCCACAGCTTTTCCAAAATTTTTTAATATTTCGCAAAGATTTGAAGAATTTCACAAAAATGATCAAATATTGCACAAAGATTTGAATTATTTTCTATGGATTTCACAAATATTTCGGATAGTTTTTAAAGATTTCAATGATTTTACAAAGATTTCACAAAGATTTTAATCATTTTTACAAATATTTCAAAAAGATTTCGTATAGATTAAAAATATTTCACAAAGGAACAAATGATTTCATAAAGATTTAAATAATTCCACAAATGTATAAAAAATATTTCAAATATTTCCCGAAAGTTTTAGATATTTCGCAAGGATTGAAAGAATTTCACAAAATACATCATATTCTAAGGATTTCACAAAGATTTTAAATATTTCGCAAAGGTTTCAGATAGGTTTAAAATATAACAATTACTTCAAAAATATTTTTAAATGATTTCAATAATTTTCCAAAGATTTCAAAAATTTCGAATCGTTCACAAAGATTAAAAATATTACCCAAATATTTCTGACAAATTTACAAGATTTCAATGATTTTCCAAAGATTTGATTCATTTTTACAAATATTACCAAATATTTCGCCAAGAATTTACAAAGATTTTTGATAGATTTAATAAAGGAATAAATGATTTCACAAAGAATTAAATAATTTCACAAACGTATCAAAAATATAAAAAATATTTCTAAAAATGTTACAAAGATTTTATTGAAAACCGTGAATTTTCTGAAACCGGAAAAAACCGGGAAATTACAGTGAATTAAGTTCTTGATCGGGAATTTCACGAATTATCAGAAGAAAAATCGGCCAAAGTTCGAGTTCAACAGTTTTTAAAATAATTAAAGTGCAGTCTTAAAGATTTAAACAATTAAAAATTAAAAGCACTTGAAGTTGCAATTTTTTGATAAAAAACAGTTTTATTTTATCATCTGTAAATATAAATAAATACATTTTTTAAAAGGAGTTTCACTTTCAATATAAAAATCAGAATAATAATTAATTTGATAAAACGATTCTAGATCCGTTCAAAATTTCAGAATTTCCAGATTGTAACTGTTTTAAATCGAAAATCTTAATAAGAATTGATATTACTATCATTTATGCCGATAATTTTATTTTGAAATAAAAATCTTAATGGTTTATCAATAAAATATTTTTAATTCAAAATTTTAGGCAATTTAAACGAAGTGTGTTAACATATTTTTTCAGAACTTCTAAATACATTTTTAAATTAATCGTTTTTTCCCTACAATTTTGGGAAACTCTTGCGAGTTAAAAAAAATCCTTAAAATCTTCCAGGTTCTTTTTTATAATTTTTGAAATCTTAAAATCTTTTAAAAACTACTTTTTTTTTTAATTCGGCTGTGGGTATTCTAAATATCTCTTAAAATTACTCTAATTTTTTCTACAAATTATACGTGTTCTATTGTTATTTATAAATTAAAATTTTAAGAATTTTTTTTAAATTTGCAGGATTTTTTAAAAGTCTTGAAAAAAATTTTTAATTCATTTAAAAATATATTTAAAACTTCTGAACAAAATTTCTAAAATTATTTTAAATTTGAAAAAATTTAAAACCACTTCTAGATTTCTCAAGATTTTGAAATAAAATTTTAAAGCTTTTCAAGGATGCTTGAACTTTTCAAAATAAAACTAATTTAACTTCTAATTTAACAACTGTTCAGTTCAAAAAGTTCATTGTTTGATTATTTAATTTAGAGTATTAAAAATGTTAACGTAGATTTATATTTTTGGACTTTAAATGAAAAAATTTTTAGAATAGAGTTCGATTTTTTAAATTTCGTGGACCCTGAAAAATGTTTATCGACCGGGAAATGACCGGAAATTTTTTTTTCGATTAAAACGGCCACCCTGGTTTTCCAACAAAATTAAATAACTTCAAAAATATTATGGAACATTTATAAATTATTTGCAATATTTCGCAAACATTTATTTTTCTTTTCTTGTCGAAACGTTGGTGATTTTTTTTAAAAATGTTTTTTTTTATTGTAATTTGATAATAATAAAAATAAAAAAAGACGAAAGAAATAGAAAAGAGAAGGAATGGGATTTGGTTGGTTGTCTTCTCATTTTTCTTTCCTGTTTTTATTTTTATAAAAAAAAGAAATTTTTTCTTTCATTTTACAGAAAAGAAATTGTAATCTTTTTTCAAAATTCAATTGGAACATTTGATGGCGGTTGTCCAAATTTGGTCTTTGAATTCTTGGTTTTATTTTCAAGAATTTTGCACATTAATTTCAGGGTGGCCGCTGGACCGGGAAACCTGGAAAACCGGGAAATGACCGGGAATTTTATGAGACCGGGGAAACCCGGGAAATGACATTGAATTTATTTTTTTGCCGTTTTTTAAAAGCATTTGTTAAATTGTGATTTTTATAAATTATTATATCATTTAGTTTAGTATGCTTAATTCAAAAATCTTTCATTTCAAAAATTTTCCATTTTCCATTTTTAATCTTTAAGCAGATATTTTAATCTAAAGAATTTTAAATTGCAGTTTTAAAGGAGAAAAATAAAAATTAAAAGTTTTTAAAATCGAAGATTTTTTAAAATAAAAAACAGGGTGGCCGTCGGACAGGAAACCTGGGAATTTTACGAATTTTCAGAAGAAAAATGTGCCTAAGTTCGATTTTAATAGTTTTTTAAATAATTAAAGTGCAGTTTTTAAGATTTAAACAATTAAAAATTAAAAGAATTTAAAGTTTAAAATTTTTTGATAAAAACAGTTTAATTTTATCAATGATAAATATAAATAAATAAATAATTTTTAAAATGGATCTGTATGGATCCGTTCAAAATTTGAGAATTTCCAGATTGTAACTGTTTCAAGCCAAAAGTTTTGATAAGAATTTAAATTAATATATCATTTATTCCGATAATTTTATTTTTAATTAAAATTTTTCATGATTTATCAATAATATATTTTTAATTCAGAGTTTCAGGTCTTCTTTTATATTATTTTATATATTAAATTTAATAAATAATATTTTAAATATATTATTTCTGTTAATTTTTGTAGCCATTAAAAAATTAAGTTGAAACTGAATTGTTTTACATAGAGGGCTTTGAATCTTTAGATTTTCGAAGAACTTTTAGCGTTACAATTTTAATTGTACTATTTAAAAAGTGTTTAATTTATAAGTGAAATTCTTCATTTCTGACGCATAAATAACAATTGAACACTTATAATTTGTAGAAAAAAATTTAAGTAATTTTAAGAGATATTTAGAAGTTTTGGAAGATTTAAAATTTAAAATTAATGAAAAACAATTTTTGAAAATCCTACAAATTAAAAAAAATCCTTAAAATCTTCCATCTTTTTCTTTGATAATTTTTTTTATCTCTTAAAGTCTTCCTCAATTTTCTGTTTCAATAATTTTTCAAAGTAAAAAATAATTTTCAATTTTCCTAAGAATCTTAAGAAAATCTTTTATTCTTTTGAAGTCTTTCAAAATTATTTTAAAAATTCTAAATTTTTTTTATGAAATCTGCAAAAATATACATTTTATTTTAAATTCGGTTGTAAGTATTTCAAGTTATTTCAAGTTCTACATTTAATTCGATTTTTTTTTAAAACTTCTAAATATCTGTTAAAATTACGCTAATTTTTTACAAACAATAAGTGTTCTATTATTATTTATAAATTAATTTTTTTTTTAATTTGCAAGATTTTCTAAAAGTTATAAAAAATTCAATTAATTTTGAAATATATTTAAAAGTGGCGAAAAAAATTCTAAAATTATTTTGAATTTGGAAAAATTTAAAGCCACTTCTAGATTTCTTAAGATTTTGACAAAAAGAATTGTAAAGCTTTTAAAGGAAGCATATACTATTTAGAATAAAAATAATTTAACTTATAGTTACAGAAATGTTAAGTTCAAAAATTTATTATTCAATTTTTAATAATGTCTAGCTTCAAATTACTTCAAATAACATAATTTTGAACATTTTTAAAGTTCATTGCTTGATTCTTTAATTTAGACTTTTGAAAATGTTAACATGGATTTCTATTTTTGGAACTTAATCTTAATCTTTGAACTCTATAATTTATAAAATTTCTAAATTTTGCAGTTTATTTGCATATAATTTAACATTATTTAATTTAAAAGTGTTACTACCTTCCATTTGGTATGTGTACATTTTTGAGCATTTGAATACACAATTTTTGTATTGAAAAACTTTTAAACTTCAATTTTAAAAGTGTGGAATTCAAGTGTTCCACTTTGAATGTTTTAATTTGTTGTTTATTGTTTATTTCCTTATATGAAAAAATGTTTAGAATATAGTTTAGTTTTTTTAGATTTCATTGGCCGTGAAAAATGTTTACGAACCGGGTAAAAACCCGGGAATATTTTTCTTAGATTAAAACGGCCACCCTGAATTTGATTATTGGACGTTAAATAAGATTTAAAAATTATACTAAATCATATTTAAATTCCTTTAATTTAAATTTACCTGTAGAAGTTTTGATTTTTTAAATTTTGATTCGCAGAAGCCGTTTCTCAAAGTCAGCATTTCGAACAACCAACGAGAGCAATGTTCGCATCGCAAATGCGAGAAGTTTTGCGTATCGCAAAACAGCGACTTCGGAATACCCTTCGAAAACAACAAGTTCAACAAACCGATGGGGATAGGGACGAAGATCCCTGGGAATAAGGCACTTGAATCCATTCTCCATCTTCTGTATAATATTGTAAATACCATAGGATAAATAAACATTAGGTAATAACGGCAGAGGAAACGAAAAGTGGGCTTTACCGCTTTCTTTAAGCTATTGAACAAGCGCTCGAGGAATTTTACTGAATCATTTTATACCAAAGAGGGAAAGAAAGTTTTTTTTTTTTAGAAAAGACTTTCAGAAAAGTGGACTGAGATTTTTTAAGTTTATATCTCCGGTCGATGGTTTTTTTATTCAGCAGAATTTTTTGGAAAAATTTAATTTACAGTATTATGTCTACGTGAAATTTTTCTTTTCTCATATCGCTGGTTGGTATACATATTCTGATGGTAACGTTAATCGTTCGAGTATTAATAGTTGAATAAATACGTTTATAATAAATTCTGACTTGTCTCTTCCTTTAATTTTATTTTTCTCAAATTTAAATGGAATTTTACATCAGATTATTAAAATTCTTTTTTTTTTTTTTTTAATTGAAATTGTTTAAATTAAATTTAGCGGATTTTCGAGAGTGAATTTTCACTTATGAAAAGAGACTTGCGTATTCTCCCAAAACATCTTTATAGAGATTTGCCCAAAAACTGAGACGTTCTTTAAAAAGACCTTTCTCCATTTTTAGAGGCAAATTTATATTCATGTAGTTTCCTTCCGGACCGAGAGGTTCCCAATTTTCCGTGATGTCATCGTCCAATTTGTTTGTTGGATTTCTATAAAATAAAAGATATTTATGAAAATTGTATTTGAAAGTTATAACTAAAATTCAGGGTGGCCGCTGGAGCAGGAATTTTTTTAATTTTCAGAAGAAAATTTGGTCCACGTTCGATTTCAACAGCCTTTAAATAATTATTTAAATGAATTGTTATGTTTATCAATTATGCTATTATTTAGCTCACAATGCGTAATTCAAATTTTTTGACTTTACAAATTTTCCATTAAAAATATTTATTTTTAAGCTTACATTTTTAATTTAAAGAATTTTTAAATGCTTTTTCAAAGACTTAAACCAATAAAAAATAAAAGCCTTTGATGTTTAAAATTTTGGATAAAAAATATTTTTATTTAATAAATAAATACATTTCTTAAATTCATCTGTACTTTAAGTAATAAAAAATGAAGAAAAACTATTGGACAAAACGATTGTAAATCAGTTCGAAATTTAAGAATTTTCAGATTTTAACGTTTAAACTTAAACTGTTTCAATTTGAAAGTCTTAGTTATTAAACAAATGTGAATGTGTGACTGAAAGTTTGTAAACTATTTTCAACTGAAAACTAACTTCATAATAATATATTCTTAATTAAGGGGTTTTAAAAAATTTTTAATATTTTTTCAGGCTAAAATATTCCATTTTTAACCTATCCAATTTGAAATTTTTAATTTAAAAAGAGATTAATTATTGAATATTCAGCAATATTTGTGAAATTTAAAAATTTGTATGTATAATTTACAAATGACCGTGTGTATAAAAAATTTGAGTAATTCTAAGAGATTATTAGGAGTTTTAAAAAGATAAAGAATAATCATGCAAATTTGAGAAAGTTTTCTTAAAATCTTCTAGAATCTTTTTTGAAAATATTGTTTAAATCTTTGAAAAACTGTTGAAATATTCTCTTAAAATAATTATTTGAAAATAAAAAATAATTTTTAATTTTTCTATGAATCTTAAGAAAATGTTTCTATTATTTTAAAATCTTTCACAATTCTTGAAAAGAATCTAATTTTTTTGTTTAAAATCTACGAGAATCTACATTTTGTTTTAGATTAGGCTATCATTTCAAGTTTTACATTAAATTTGAATCTTTTTAAAACTTGTACATATCTCTTAAAATTACTCCGATTCGCCTCCAAATAATAAATATTCAATTGTTATTTATACATCCAAATTGTAAAGAAATTTTATAAAATTTGCAGGATTTTCTGAAAATAGTAGAAAAAATTTAATTAATTTTGACAGATATTTAGAAGTTCGGAAAAAATATCCAAAATAATTTTAAATTAAAAACATTTTTTTAATTAAAAACTTTTAAACTTAAATTTTAAAAGCTCAAAATTCAACAGTTCCACTTTGAGTGCTTTCATTTGCAGCTCAGTTTTTATTACCTCAAGTGAAAAATTTTTTAGCCTTAGTGCTCGATTTTTTAAATTTCATTGACCGTGAAAAATGTTTGCGAACAGGGAAATGGCCGGGAAACCCCGGGAAATGACAGTGAATTTATTTCTTGACGGGGAATTTTACGAATTTTAAGAAAAAAAATTTTGACCAAATTTGATTTCAACAGTTTTGTAAATAATTAAAGTATAAAAAACTGAACAATAATTGATTAGACAAAACGATTCTAAATCCTTTCAAAATTTGAGAATTTCCAGATTGTAACTGTTTGAATTCGAAAGTTTTAATACGAATTGAAATGAATATAATATCATTTATTCCGATAATTTTATTTTTAAATAACAATTTTAATGTTTTTTCAATCAAATATTTTTAATTCAAAGTTTTAGGTCTTCCTTCACATTATTTTTTATATTAAATTGAATAAATAAATTTATTAATATATTATTTTTATTAGTTTTCTTAGCCATTAAAAATTTCACTGTTCATTTAAGACGAGTAAATTGAATGCAAATATTTTGAAACTGGATTTTGAAAAAAACTTTCTTCTGTTTTGTTCTGCTTAAAAAATGTTTTATTTGTAAGTGAAATTGTTAAATTTTGACGTATAAATAGCAATTGAACACTTATTATTTGTAAAAAAAATTTGACTAATTTCAAAAGATATTTCGTAGTTTTTAAAAGTTTCAAAATTAATTAAAAACTTGAAATGTCTTTAAATAATTGAAAAGAAGTATGTTAACATTTATGTTTAGAACTTCAAAAGAAATTTTAAAATTCCCTGAATTTTTCCTACAACTGTTGGAAAATCCTGAAAATAAAAAAATCCTTAAAATCTTCCAGGCTCTGTTTTGATCATTTTGAAAATCTCTTAAAATCTTTTTAAATTTTCTGTTACAGTAATTTTTCAAAATGAAAAATCATTTACAATTTTCCTAGGAGTCTTAAGAAAATGTTTTTATTCTTTTTAAGCCTTTCACAATTCTTAAAAAGTTAAAAAATTTTTTGTTTGAAATCTGCGAAAATCTGCATTTTCTTTTAAATTTGGCTGCGGGTATTCAACAGTGATTTTAAATTTGGAAAAATATAAAACCACTTCTGGATTTCTCAGTATTCTGAAGTAAAATTTTTTAGTTTTTGATGGATGCTTAAAATATTTAAAATGAAAATAAATTAACTTCTAATTGAAAAAATGGTTAAGTTAAAAAAAAAAATTATTTTTTAATTTGTCTAGCTTAAAATTACTTTAAATAATACATTTTTGAGAATTTTTAAAGTTCATTGTTTGATTTTTTAATTTAGAGTATTGAAAATGTTAACATGGATTCATATTTTTGGAATTCAATTTGAATCTTTGAACTCTATAATTTATAAAAGTTCTAAATTTTGCATTATATCTGCATTTTATTTAAAAATTTTCAATTGAAAAATGTTAGTACCTTCCATTTCATACGTGTAAATTTAATTCGTTGTTTATTGTTTATTACTTTAAATTAAAAAATGTTTAGAATACAGTTCGGTTTTTTAAATTTCATTGATCGAATTCGAAAATCATTTGCTTAAAAAAATTTTCCATTTTAGATTTTTATTTTTAAGCTTATGTTTTTAATTTAAAGAATTTTAAAATTCAGTCTTGAAGACTTAAACAAGTAAAAAGGAAAAGCGTTTGAAGTTGAAAATGTTGGAAAAGAACCATTTTTAAATCGTTAAAATTTCGAAGAACTTTTAAACTTTGAATGTTGCAGTTTTAAATTTTATTTTCAAAAAAATCTTTTTTTGTAAGTGAAATTTTTTATTTTTATATATAAATAACAATTGAACAATTATTATTCATAGAAATAATTGGAGTATTTTTAAGAAATATTTAGAAGTTTTGAAAAGATTAAAGATTAATTTCAAATAATTTAACGAAATATTTGTGCTGACAAAATTCGGCATTTGTACTGAAATTTCGGTGCAAATAGCAACAGTCTAATTTAAAAGACAATAAAAATTTTTGCATATTTAAAAAAAAAATTTAAAAGCTTTTTAAACAGGGCTTCAAAAGACTGAAAAAACATTTTTATTCGAGATTCCTAAGAAAATTGAAAATGATTTTTCATTTTGAAAAATTATTTTAAGAGAATATTTAAAAAGATTTTAAAAGATTTCCAAAATTGTCAAAAAAGAATCTGGAAGATTTCAAGGATTTTTTTTTAAATGGCAGGATTTTCTAAAAATCGTAGGCAAAATTGGATTTATTTTAAATTTGAAAAATATAAAACAATTTTTAGATTTCTCAAGATTTTAAATATAATTTTGAAACTTTTCAAGGGTGTTTAAACTATTTAAGATGAAAATAATTTAAGAAGTGTTCAGATTAAAAAAATTTAATTTGGTCATTTTTTATGTTTCTCGCTTAAAATTGCTTAAAATAATAGAATTTTGAAAATATTAGAGTTCGTTGATTGATTTTTTAATTTATAGAGCATTGTAAATTATAATGTACATAGTATATATTTTTAGAATTGAATCTGAATCTTTGAACTCTAAATAATTTATCAAAGTACTTCCATTTTATACATTTTTATTTTTATTAAACATTGGAAAACAAAATTTTGGAATTAAAAAACTTTTAAGTTCAATTTTAAGAGTTTAAAACTCAAAAGTTTCATTTTAAGTACTTTAATTTGTAGTTTATTTTTTATTGCTTCAAATGGAAAAATTCTTAGCTGTAAAATTCGATGTTTTAAAAAGTTTTATTGACCCTGCAAATTGTTTGCGAACCGGGAATTTTTATCGTCGATTAAAACGACCACCTTGCAACTGTAAATATAAATAAGTGAATAAATAATTTTTCAAATGGATATGTACTTTAAGTATTAAAAATTGCAGAATAATTTTTTTGATAAAACGATTCTAAATTCTTTCAAAATTTAAGAATGTATTTAAAGGCATTTATTTAATTAAAAATGTTGTTTTATTCTAAATTATTCACTTTTTAACACATTTAATTTATAAGATTTTAATTTAGAAATGAAGTGAAATATTTAAAAGTAAACAATTTGAAAATTAATCATTTCACATAGAAAGTTTTGAATTGTTAAAATTTTGAAAAGCTTTTGAACTCTACACGTTAACATTTTTATTGTTGTATTCTAAAAATGTTTAATTTGTAAACCAAGTTGTTGAATTTTTATGTAGAAATACTAATTGAACACTTATTATTTGTAGACAAAATTTGAGTAATTTTAAAAGATATTTAGAAGTTTTGAAAAGATTAAAAATTAATTTAAACGAAGTGTGTAAAAAAACTTTCAGAGCTTCTGAACATATTTTAAAATGAATAGAATTTTCCCTTCAATTTTGGAAATCTCTTAAAATCTTTTTAAATATTCTGTTAAAATAATGATTTAAGATGAAAAATAATTTTCAATTTTCCTAGAAATATTAAGAAAGTTTTTTATTCTTTTGGAACGTTTTACAATTCTTCTAAATTTTTGTTTTGAAATCTGAAAAAAACTACATTTTTTGAAAAATTAGGTTTTAAATTAATTTTGACATCTTTAAAAATTTTTTATATCTCTTAAAATTACTCTAATTTTTTCTACAAATAATATGTTTTCAATTGTTAATTATAAAACCAAATTTGAAGGAAATTTGTTCAAATTCGCAAGATTTTCTAGAAATTGTAGGACAAATTTGATTAATTTTAAAAGTTATTTATAAGTTCTGAAGAAATATTTGAAATTAATTTAATATTTGAAAAAATTTTAAACAACTTCTAGGTTTCTCAGATTTTAAAATAAAATTTTAAAGCTTTTCAAGGATGCTTGAACTATTGAAAATGCAAATTATTTAGCTTCTAATTTAAGAACTTTTTAGTTGAAAAAAATGTACATTTTTTAAGTTTCTAGCCTAAAATAACTTAATAATATAATTTTGAACATTTTTAAGTTCGTTGATTGATGCTTTAATTTAGAATATTGAAAATGTACACGTGGATTTATATTTTTGGAACCTAATCTAAATTTTTGAACTCTATAATAATTTATGAATGTTAAATTTTCTGAATTTTGTAGTTTATCTGCATTTTAATAAAACATTTTTGAATTGTAAAACTTTAAAACTTCAATTTTAAAAGATTAAAATTCAAGAGTTCCACTTTGAATACTTTAATTAGTTGTTTATTATTTATTACTTTAAATGGGAAAATGTTTAGAATAGAGTTCGATTTTTAAATTTTTATTGACCGAGAAAAATGTGTGCGGATCGGGAAATCACCGGGATTTTTTTTTTGTCGATTAAAACGGTCACCCTGAAAATCTTCAAAATCACTTTTATTAAATTGGATGCATTGTCTTACCTATACTTGGCAAAGTTTGTCCAGAGTTTTATGAAAGTTCTGGTCATTTTTTCAAACGGAGTTCCTGGTTCAGCCTTGTGTTTAAATGCGTTTGAGTAAAATTCGTAGACAAACTCGTCACCGTGCGTGACACCTGTTTTAAATTAACTTTTTTATTTTTTATTAGCTCTAAAAATTAATTTGAAGCCTTTACTTTGATGTCTTGTAACTCTTGGTCAGATTTGATTTTTCTCCGTCCTGAGGTAGTTTTAAATGACGAAAATTAAATTTTAAAACGCAATATAATAGATAGCGGCCCTGCGGACTTAATTTTAAAAATCATTCGTTATTAATAAAATTTGTTAATTTATTTTCTATAAAAAATGTCTTCTACTATAAAAGATGGCTTTTTAAGAAAATAATTGAATTAAAAAAAAAATACATTTTTAACATAATAGTTGAATAAATATATAATTAATAATAGGGTTTATACTTACATTCCAATCAAACAAAATGAAATTTATAAAAAAAAATAATTATGATTTTAAAACCAAAGACACGAAAATTCGTCTTTTTGGGTTTAAAATTCTTGTATTAGCAATAGCACGTTTAACATAGAATCCTTCGTAAACTGAATAAAACAGTTTTTTAGATACAAATCTAAAATTTATTAATTTATTTTTAACAAAAATGTCTTTTCTACTATAAATGTGCCCTTTTAACAAAATACTTGAATTTTCAACAAGAAATAAAAAAATGTTTACATAATAGTTAAATTTTCAACCTAAAAATGCAAATTCTCAAGAAAAAAGTGTAATAATTCATATGTGAATAAAAGAAGATGAAATTCATTTTCAAAAAATCATTTTAAAAACAAAAAGATGAAAATTCGTCTTTTCGTTTGTAAAATTCTTTTAGTACTAATAGCGCTTTTAACATAGAATCTTTGGTAAACAGAATAAAACCCTATTTCAGATACAAATCTAAAATTTATTAATTTATTTTAAACAAACAAGTCGTTTTTACTATAAAATGCAACTTTTTAACAAAATAGTTGAATTTTCAAAAAATTATTTGAAAATGTGCACATAATAGTTCAATTTTCAACCTAAAAATGCAAATTCGCAAGAAAAAATTGTAATAGTTTATACTTGAATAAAAAAAAGAAATTTAATTAAAAAAAAAAATTTTTGGACAAAAAGATGAAAATTCGTCTTTTTGGTTTTAAAATTCTTTTAATACTAATAACGCTTTTAACATATAATCTTTTGTAAACAGAATAAAACAGTATTTTAGATACAAAATTTATTAATTTATTTCAAACAAAAAAATATTTTCTACTATAAAATGTGACTTTTTAACAAAATATTTAAATTGTTTAACATAATAGTTGAATTTTTAACCTGAACATGCAAATTTTTAGTTTATATTTGAATAAAAAAAATTAAATTTATACAAAAAAAATAATTTTAAACCCAAAAAGACGAAAATTCGTCTTTTTGGATTTAAAATTCTTGTAATACTAATAGCACTTTTAAAATAGAATCTTTTGTAAACGGAATAAAATTATATTTCAGATACCAATGTAATCATTTATTTTAAACAAAGAAAATATTTTTTACTATAAAATGTGACTTTTTAACAAAATTCTTGAATTATCAAAAAAATATTAAAATTTTTCAATATAATAGTTGAATTTTCAACCTAAAAATGCAAATTACCAAGAAAAAAGTGCAATAATTTATATTTGGATAAAAAAAGATGACATTTACACACAAAAAAAGAATTTTAAAACCAAAAAGACGAATTAAAAAAAAAAGATTTTTTTACTCAAGAAATAAAAGTTATTTTTTTTACCAAAAGAAGGAGGTTTTCCAACCAAAAAAGTTCAATATAAAAAAAATGAGAAAAATTACGTTATCAGTTTAAAAATTAATTTTCAAACAAAAAAAGGCCTTTCCTCTGAAGAGTTAAATTTTCAACCAAAAACGGAAGCTTTCAATTGGGGAAAAAATTTTATAATTTAGTTTAAATATTACCCAAGCAGTTGAATTTTCAATTAAAAAAGATTATAATAGATCAGAATTTTTAACCAAAAAGTTGCATTTTCATAAAAAAAATGAAATTCTTACTAAAACAGATGGATTTTTATATCAAAAAGGTAAATTTTCGAAAAAATAGTTGAATTATCTGTTAGAAAAGTTTTCAGTTCTTTTTACAATAAAAATATTGATTTAAAATTTCGTCTTCGGTTTTCAAATTCTTGCAATACTAATAGAACTTTTAACACAGAATCTTTTGTAAACGAAGTAAAAAGTATTTTAGATACAAAATTAAAAATGTTCAAATTTAATAATTTATTTTGAACGAAAAAAGTCTTTTCTACTATAAAATGTGACTATTCAACAAAATACTTGAATTTTCAACCTAAAAATGCAAGTTCCCGAGAAAACAGTATCATTTTTTGTACTTAAATAAAATAAAAATGTATACATTAAAAAAAAAGAATTCTAAAGCCAAAAATATGCGAATTTTCAAAAAATAAAAATTTTGTAGTCAATAAAGAAATAAACATTGATCTTAATTGTTGTACCATGAAACCAAAAGACATATTTTCTCTACAAAAATTGAATTAAAAAAATAAAAAAGAATATGACCGTCACAAAATTAATTTCTCACGAAACTGATTCATTTTCATCCCATAAAAATGAAATTTCAAACCAAGAAAATAATTTTTCTTACCAAAAAAGGAGATTTTCCAACTAAAAAAATCTTTAAGTATTGGAAACGTTATGTTTTCGGTTAAAAAATTAATTTTAAACCAAAAAAGGCATTTCCACTGAAAAATTCAATTTTCAAGCAAAGACACAAGTTTACAATCAAATAAATAAATTTTTAATCATAATAGTTTAAATTTTACTCAAGTAAATATTTCTTAACAAAATAATTTAACCAAATCTTGCTAACAAAATAGTTAAATACTTAAGTAAAGAAGAATAATTCTTAACTAAAAAGTTACCTTTTCATAAAAAATTGAAATTTTTACTAAAACAGATGAATTTCTAAATGGAAAACGTAAATTTTCAAAAAAAAAAATGGTTGAACTTTATGTTTAAAAAGATTTCAGTTTACTTTTCACGCTCAAAATATGAATCTTTAAACAGGAAATAAGTTTAAAAAAAAATGGAATTTTCAATCCAAAAAGACGAATTTTGAACCAAGTAGGATGATCCAAAAAGAGAATAAGTTTATTTTAAAACAGATCAAGATTTATTTAACAAATAAATTGAAAAATAGTTTAATTTTCATTCAAAAAACATTCCAGTTGACTTTTCAAGATCAAAATATCAATTTTTCAACATAAAATAAGTTTTTACGAAAAATATCGAATTTTACATTCAAAAGGAAGTATTTTTTCAAGCAAAAAGGATGAATTTTTAATAACATAGTTGAATTTCTCTAACAAATTGGTTGCATTTTTATCCAGGAAAGATGAAATTTGTGGTAAGACAAGATGAATTATTAATAAAAAAACTACATCTTTTTTTATGTTGAAATTTCATCCAAAAAAGATTTCAGTCCATAAAAAAAAAAGTTTTAAACGAAAAGTTAATTTTCTACGAAATAGTTAAATTTGAAATAAAACAGTAAAATTTTAAACCAGAAAGTATGACTGTGAAACAAAATAGTTTAATTTTCAACCAAAAAGTTTCATTTTGATGCAAGAAAGATGAAAATTCTCTTAAAATAGATGATTTTGATTTTTAAAAATTAAAGAAAAAAGTTGAATTTTAATCCAGAAAAAATTTCCGTTCGCTTTTTAACACCAAAATATCATATTTAAACAAAAAGTGAATTTTCTAAGAAGTAGTTCAATTTTCAAGAAAACAGCAGACTTTTCAACCCAAAAGTATGCCTTTTCAAATAATAATTTTTTCTTCTATTTTTTCTACTAAAGAAAATGAATTTTAAAATAAAAAAAAAAACTTTCAGGAAAGACTTGAATTTGCAATCAAACATTTGCATTTTTATTCAAGAAAGATTAAATACCTTCTAAAAAGATGAATTAAAAAAAAACCTTACAAAAATAGTTAAATTTTGATCGAAAGAAGATTCCAGTTCTCTTTCCAATACCAACATAAGAATTGTAAACAATCATTTAATTTTCTGCTCAATAGTCGAATTTTTAAGCAACAATTATGAGTTTTTAACAAGATTGTTAAATTTTCAACTAAACAGTTGCATTTTTGTCAAAGAAAAATGAAAATTCTAATAAAATGGGTGAATTTTTAAATCAAAAAGACAAATTTTCAACAACAAAAAATAGTTGAATTTTCATCAAAAAAGAATTCTATTGACTTTTCAACACAAAAATACGAATTTTAAACAAAAAGTACATTTTCTAGGAAATATTTGAATTTTGAACAAAACAGTTTCATTTTTACTCCAGAAAGATGAAATTTTTCTACTAAAAACAGGTGAACCTTTAAATCAAAGACAAATTTTCAGAAAATAAAACAGTTTACATCAAAAAAATATTTCAGTTGACTTATCAGCAACAAAATAAGAATTATAAATAAAAGGCTAATATTTTACGAAAAGAGGTCAATTTTTAACCCGAAAAGATGAATTTTTAACAAAACAGTTGAATTTACAACAAAAAATAATGTCTTTTTAATAAAATTGTCAAATTTTCAGCCAAATAATAAAATTTATAAAGAAGAGAATTTTTTTTTTGCGAATTTTCACTTTGTAAGTTTCGCCCTTCAAAACTACCTTACGTCTCAAAGTGGAGCAAGCAAAAAGGCCATGGATAAGTTGATTTTCATAAGTGAAGTTTATTTAATAACAAAAATGAAAAAAAAATTTTTTTTACTTTTGAAGTATGCCGGTTAAAAAAAATGCTTTGATTCAATCAGAAATACCTACAAAACTGAGAGCAACTCTTTTTGTCCGTAAACTGTTCACATTTAGTACGAATCAAGTGACGAATCGCCGCCAATCCTCTCGAAACCATTTTCATTCACTTATTTGTTTATATCATATTCAATAAATTTTATAACATTTGCATTGCTATTAAATAAATCAAAGCATTTTTCTAAAACCGGTATACTTCAAAAGTAGAAATTTTTTTTTCATTTCTGTTATTTAATAAACAAAATAAATTGACAAAAATGTAAAAATCGGCCATGATAGTTCGATGAGAAATTTTATTAGCTTTCATTAACCCTCAAACGGTACACTGGTGCGAATTCGCACCCCAAGTTTTTTCATTTCGTTGGCATTTACGCAAACACAGCTGCAGCAGATTATCCCCACATATATTAAATATATATGCTCAATATGTGTGATTTATGTTAGTCGTTTATGATATGTTCAATATATTAAATAATTAATATTCACATTGCAAACAAACCAATTCGCACTAGTGTACCGTTTACGTATGCTGGATTGGAGTGTACCGCTTGAGGGTTAAAAAAAAAGTAAAAATTGGATAATAATTTTCTTCTGAAAATCTAATTGTCCATGGACTTTTTTTGCCTCACTGTGCGGCTGGAGAAATCAAAGTAAAGGCACCGAATTAATATATTATTTTTATAGTTAATTATTAGAGTAATATTATAAATCTCATATATCTCAAATTAAAAAAATCATCACTCACCTTCTTGCTGTTTCATCAAATTTTTCATGATTCCTATTGGACTGTAATATGAAAACAGGTATTCGTAAACAGGCTGTTTACTTTTGGATGCCATGATTTGTGCCGACATTAAAATACCTTCATTGAACATAATATCACTCGTCATCTGAAATTTATGATCGTAAAAAAATTACAAGTAGTTGGTACTTTAAAACAGTTAGTAAGTTTTACTACTTTGAGTTTTCTATTTCACCTTAATATATTCTGCAGCCGTTTCTGTGGAGAGAGCTTTTCCATCTAAGTAGAACTTTCTGAGAGAATCTCCTATTTCCTTAAGTTTTGCAGCGTCAGTAATGTTGAGCTCGCTGGGTACAAATCCTTCGAAGTAATCGTTCATAACGCCCGCATGTGCCAGCATCACTAATAATAAAAAAATATTTTTCACGAATAACCCCTATTGTATCCTGTATTCGGTTGAAGTCCCTAAAGTACCCTATTTTCAAGATTTAATCCTTAAAGTCCATTGTGGGTGTCTGACACCCAAAAAAATTTTCAAACTAATAAACCATACTTCATTCGAAAAAATTGAGTGAGTGTCGTTATCTAGCTTTAGTTGGAGACACTAACTGTAAGTAAAGTCGTTTAGTAACTGATTCAAGTGTCAGTCTGCTAGCAACAGCTGCTGTAAGTGGAGGTAAAAAAATCGTGGAGTGCAAATAAATATCTTTTTTGAAATCACCCATGTTGCAATATTTTTTTAATGAAAGTACACCATTTCAAAAGTATAGTCATAAATTTTCAGGTTAAAATAATTAAAATTGCTTTAGTTATGAATTTTAAGTAAAAACCCCATTTTTCACCTTTTTTCAATAATTTTTTTAACAAACTTAAAATGAATAAATAGCTATAAAATCAACTCAACCTTATAAAAGATACCTTAAACTATATCGGATAATTTTATTGTGAAAAAATATTCAATAGGGGTTAAACAATACATGATTAAATACGCTGGGGTGTTGAACACCCACGATACACTTTACCGTGATTTTTACGATGTATGCACCTTGAGGGTTAGACTCTTTTTGTAGCCCATAATGGAACTTAAAAAAATGTATAATAAAATTAAAGCTTCCGAGAGTCAGGTATTTCAAACAAGAATCAGGAAATTTGTGTAAGAAGTAACTGAAATTTGAAATATTTTAAGGAATTTTAAAAGATGTCAAGAAATTTTTTTTATTAATTTCGTTCATTTGAAAGGATTTTAAACTGTTTGAATATTTTAGGATAAAGAATTGAAATTCCGAAGATATGGCAGTATTTTACAGGACCTACAAGGTTTTAAGATATTTTAAAAGATTTTATAGGATTTCATCAGATTTCTGAGGATTTAAATTTCTCTAAAAATTTTTTTAATACTTAATTTTAATTTAAAAAAAAATTATTTTGTAAAATATTTTATTGGATTTCAAAAAATTTCTTCAAGTGAAGTGAGGTATTTTATAGGGTTTTAAATATTTGGAAGTTCACCCTGAATTCTTATTAATTCATCTTGAATTCTTTCAAATTCTTATAAATTTTCTTTAATTCACTTGAATTCTTCTAAATTTACACAATTCTAGTCGATTCGATGGATTTTTTAAAAAGTTTTCATTCAATTAAAAATATTTCAGGTTATTCTAAAAGATGACAATGAATTATTAATTAATTTAATTAATTTGAAGGGATTTCAAAGCATTCCAAATATTTTAGGCTAATGCACTTTCTAGAATTTCGGAAGGCGTGGAACGATTTTACAAGACCTATAAGGTTTTAACAAATTTAAAAGCTCTGAATTTATTTTAACACATTCTCCAGATTTCCAGGAAATATCAGACTTTATATAATTTCAGGAGATTTAATCATATTTTAAGGAATTTAGAAGAATATATTTCAGAAAAGAGAGGTATTTCGTAGGGTTTCAAAGATTTTGAGAGATTTGAAATTATTTTTTGGTCGAAGAATATAAAATATTTCAGGGACTTTTACCAGATTCTGAAGAATTTTAAATTAATTTGATTAATTTGAATGGATTTCAAGGAATTTAAAATATTGTGAGTTACAGCATTCTTTTTAGAATTCCGAAAGATATGGAACAATTTTACATTTATGACGGGATTTTTATAATATTTCAAGAGATTTTCAAATATTTTTTGTAATTCATTTTGAATTCCCTCTGAATTATACTTTATCCTAAATTCTTTTACATTCTTAATATTCTTCTAAATCAACTCAATTCTATTCAAATCAATTCAATGGATTTTCGAAAATGTTTTTTTTTTTAATTCATCTTAAAGTCTTCAGAATTCACTTTAAATTCTTGGGAATTCCATCGAATTCTTTTTAATTCTCTTGAATTCTTCGAAACTAATTTCATACTTACTCAATTCAATGCATTTTTTCATATTTTTAAATTGTTTTCTATTTACTTGATTGTTTTTTAAGTTCACTTTAAGTTTCCTTCATATTTTTAAATTGTTTTCATTTCGCATGCATTTTTTGTTTGATGTTTCCATTCTAGAAAATTTTGATTTCCGGAATATTTAGGAATAAAATAATTATTACTTGATGCCATGAGGGCATTCCGTCGAATTCTTTTAAATTCTCTTTCATTTTTCTGAGTTTATTTCAAACTTAATTCAATGCATTTTTCCACATTTTTTATTTGTTTTTAATTTACTTGATTTTTTTTTACATTAAGCTGAATTTTTATTAATTTTATTGTATTTTTATCGTTTTCTTTAAATTTTTCTAAAGTCACTCAAATTTTACTGAAAGTATTGGATTTTTTCGATTTTAAAAATTTTGCCAATTCATTTAAATTGTTTAGTAGTCGCTAGTCACTTTTTTGTTAGTAATTAGTATAAGATTTCGATGATTTAACGAGATCTAAACGTATTTTTTTGGATTCTTGAATTCCTTTAAATTCTTTGGAATTATCTTGATTTTTTTTTAATTCACTCAAATATATTAAATTTAACGGATTAATAAAAATATTTACAAGTTTTTATTATTATAGATCCTGATGACTTTTAACCTAACCTTGAATTCTTAGGCATTCCATCAAATTTTCTTGAATTCCCTTGAATTTTTCAAAGTGCATTTCAAACATACTGAATTTATAGAAGTTTTTTCATAATTTAAAATTGTTTACAATTCATTTGATTTTTTTAAATACACCTTGATTTTTTATGAATTTTATCGAATTCTTCTCTGCTTTATCTTAAATTCTAAGATATGTTTCTAAGATTTGAAGACATTTGAAATTATTTTTTGGTATTCACCTTGAATTCTTCTAAAGTTACTCAATTTTATTGAATTCGATGAATTTTTTTAATTGTTAAAAGTTTTTATTTAATAGATCCTGGTGTCTCTTAATCTCATATTTAATTCTTAGGCATTTCATCAAATTATTTTGAATTTCCTTGAGTTTTTCTAATCTCATTTCAAAGTTACTGAATTCATAAAAGTTTAAAAGGTTCATCGAATTCTTCTCGTTTATCTTAAATTCTTGTATGTTCAAGATTGTTTTACACTGAGTTATTTCAAACTCTTTGGAATTCTTTTGGATTTTTTTAATTCTCTTGAATTTTTCTCAATTTGTTCAATTCCATTTAATTCAATAGATTTTTTTTTCATTTTTAAAAGTTTTTATTCTTAGGCATTTCATCAAATTCATTTGAATTTCTTTGAATTTATCTAAGCTCGTCTAAAAGTTGCATTTTGTGTGAATGTAAAAAAAATCTACCTCCAAGTTTTATGAATTTCATCGAATTCTTCTCGTTTACCTTAAGTTCCTCTAAATTAATTCCAATTTTACTAAAATCAATGTCTTATAAATTGATTCTACATTTGTTACCTGCGTAACTGGAAAAAAGTACCCTATGAGTGTTATCTATATTTTACCCCGTAGGGACTGCGAGACCTGCAAAAGTTTCTACAACGCCCAAAATAATTAAACAAATGATTTAAACCGTAAAAAATCTCTATTTCAAAAAATTACGATTTTCAGAATACAGTGAAACTCTTCAATAGCCCTCCCTTCTATATCCCTTCCGAGAATTGACGCCGCGCCGCATATAGGTCTAACAGGAGTTGCGCGGGATCTGCGGCTAAACAAACAAAAGTGGAGCGGGCTATAATGAGTTAGTTCCCAACCGTTGTCAGTCCCAAAAATCGGCACTATAGAAGAGTTTCACTGTAATTAGTAATGAAAGAATTATTACTTGGTGCAAAGACGGCAGTTTCTTCTAAAGTAACTCCAATCAACACTGGAACTTCAGCGAATTTGGCGGATTTCAACAACTCCCATGGATCAGCTGGCAAAAATACTTCTTGTCCTACTTGTGGTTCAACTACTGGCACAAATGCGTGCGTATGACCATTCATTGCATTCTGAAATAAAAAGAAAAAAATATTTTAAATAAAAATATAAAAATCCAACCGAAGAAGTTATGTGGTTCGATTTCCAGCCAAGCGAAGATCTTTTTTCGAAAAAAAAATTTAATTAAAATTTGTTTAATTTATAGCTTCATCTAGTCTGAAAAGAGGATACGAATTTCTGTTCTTCTCTGAAGATAATACAGATTCCTTGAAAATTCTAATACTTAACACCTGGCAAAAAATCCATGTATTTTTTAACTAGGATTCTTCTTTCGATCTCCCTAGTAGCTTAAGGGAAAAACACCCGAACGTCAATCGGAAGTTCTATTATTCGATTCCCAGCGGAGCGAAAAAAATATTTTTTCAGAAAAAATTTTGTTTTGAAGTTTTTTAATTCATAGCTCTATCTAGTTTGAAAAGACGTTAAGAGTTCCTGTTAATCTCTGATGGTAATATAGATTCCTTGACACATTCTACATAAATCCAAAAAAATGAAATGTTCCGGGTCTCCTACTCAAACATAAAATAAATATTCTTTACCAGGCCTTCAGCAACTACTTTACTGGCATCGACAAGTTCCTTTGCAGAAAATTCCATTAGTTTCTTAATGAGCTCAGCCGAATCGGTGGTTTTTACTCCCAAAACTTCACCCAATTTGAAAGCCCTTTCCTTTGGATTACAAGAGATGGCCCAGCCGCTCAAAGCCGAACCGCTTTGCATAATAGCATTTTTGAACAAGCCTGATGAAAAATATTTTATAACGATTAAAAAAAATTAACATAATTCGAAAATTCTATTCAATTTTAGAAAAATCTTCTTTTGTTTGAGACATTTTCAATTACCCTTCGACATGGGAGAAAGCATGTGGTATTGTACAGAAGCAGCTCCAGAGCTCTGTCCTACTAAGGTGACTCTGTTGGGGCAACCACCAAAGTTTTGAATATTTTCTTTTATCCATTGCAAGGCCATCACCTGATCTTTCATACCTGCGTTTCCAGGAGCATTAGAATCACCAGTACTGATAAAACCTGAAAAATTAGAACCGGGATTAAATAATCTTCAGAGGCGGTGGAGCCCTTGGGAAGCGGCAAAGTATTCATTTGCCCGCCTGTGAAATCATATGATTGAGTTCATCAGATCATTTACAGTTTTTCAACAATCTACTGATATCGTTGTGAAGTAATTTATGTCTTTGTAAAATCGTCTTAGTCTATCCAAAAGCTTTGCCAAATATTTAAAATCGTTGTAAATTTTTTGAAAGTTATGAGAAATCATTGAAATCTTTCTCGATTATTTGAAATATTTTCGAAATATTTGTGAAATCTTTGAAATCATTGAGAAATCATTGAAGTCCATGAAATCTTTTTAATCTATCCGAAATCTTTGCGAAATATTTTTAATATTTCATAACATTTTTGAAGTGCTTGAACTATTTCGAACATCTTTTAAATCTATTCGAAATCTTTATAAAATATTTGAAATATTTGGGAAATCATGGAAATCTTTGCGAAATATTTCAAATATTTTATAATATTTTTGAAATCTTTGGAAATTCATCTAAATTTTTTCAATTTATCCGAATTCCTAAAAAAATTGAAATCTTTGTGAAGTTTTTGGGAAATCATTGTAGTCTTTGGGAAATCTTTTTAAACAATCTGAAATATTTGCGAAATATTATAAAACTTTGTAAAATATTTAGGTGATCATTGAAATATTTGTAAAATATTAACAACCCAGGTGAAAAAGTTATTTATAGTTTATATATAGTGAAATAGGACAATTATATTTATTATTTGTTTGATCAACTTCTCTATGTAAAACAAATGAAAAATATAAGTATTTTGTCCACTACATATAAATGATATATAACTTTATTACCTGGAAATATTTTCAAAATATTTGATAATATTCGTGAAATTGTTTAAATCTTTGAAATATTCGGGAAATCATTAAAATCATTATGAAATTATTGAAATCTTTGTAAAATCATTTAATCCTTTGTGAAATATTTTTAATCTATCCGAAATCTTTACAAAATATTTTTGAAATATTTTGTAATATTTGCAAAAATGATTAAAATATTTTTGAAAGCTTTGGTAAATCATTGAAATCTTGTAAATATATCCGAAATATTTGAAATGTTTGGGAAATTATTGAAATTCTATTCAAATATTTATGAAGTATTTGGTATATTTAAGAAAATTTTGCGAAATCATTGGAGTCTTAGAGAAATCTTTTCGAACTATCCGAAATTTTAGAGAAATATTACAAGTCTTTGGGAAATCTTTGTGAAACCTTTGGAAATCATTGAAATATTTTTGAAACGTTTGTGAAATTTTTTAAATCTTTGTGGAATCATTGGGAAATCATGTATGCCTTTGTGAAATCTTTGAAATCTATCCGAACTCTTTGCGAAATCTTTGAAATAATTTTTAATATAAAAAAAATGATTAAACTCAATTGTGAAATATTTTTAATCGACCCGAAATCTTTGCGTCATCTTTTTAATCTTTGAGAAATCTTTGATATATTTGGGAAATCATTGAAAGCTTTTTGATATGTTTGGAAAACATTGCGAAATGTTTGATTACACCGAAACACAAAAAAAAATTGGTCTGTCCGACAGACTACACTAGCATATCTATATGTTTTTGGGGTCGCTGAATTCGAATCCGGTGTTCATATAACCAAGTTGGCTCGTATTTTTCTGAAAAACGAAAAAATAGACGTAAAATCGACAAAAACAGCGATTTTTCAGGTATATTTTTTGCAAAAAATATATATTTTCTCGTCCAGTGGACTTAACCAACATATTTATATGTTTTTTGGGTCGGTAAATTCAAATCTGAGGCCCAAATAACCAATTTCGGTCAAACTGTTTCGAAAATTGCAATAATAGACGTAAAATCGGCGAATACAGCGATTTTTCGTGCATATTTTTGCAAAAAATATATATCTTCATCCCCGGTGGACTTATCCAGCATATTCTTATGGTTTTTTGGGGTCACTGATTCTGAATCCGGGGTTCAAATAACCCAGTTGGCTCATATTTTATTGAAAAACGCAAAATTAGACATAAGATCGATGAAAACCTTTAAACCTTTACCTTCCTCGACTGGGATTGTCGTTCACTGTAGATTCCCTTTGCGTCTCACGTTTCGGGGTTCTTAATTTGCGGGGTTCAAATAACCCAGTTGGCTCATATTTGATCGAAAAAAGCAAAAATAAATTCAACGTCAACGGAAACAGCGATTTTTCGTGTATATTTTTGCAAAAAAAAAATATTTTCATGACCGGTGGACTTAACCTGCATGTCTATATTGTTTTTGGGTAGCTGAATCCGAATCCGGGGTCCAAATAACCGAGTTGGCTGATATTTTTTTCGAAAAACGCAAAAATAATGGTAAAATCGAACAAAACAAATGACAGATCCCGCTCGAACTTCACGTCAAAACAAATGACTGAAACAAACAAATTAAAGATCGCGCTCGAACTTCACGTTAGTAAAGAGGACAGTGGTGACAATCTCTTTAAGCGTGCTTCTTCATGTGTCTTCAGCACAGTTTTAAAAACCATTATCAGTTTCTTTTTTTTTGTGTTTTTAAATCACTAGTTTACTATACTATACTATACTATACGATTGAAAGACAGAGAAGGAAATAAGAAAACCCTTAATATTCAAGAATCTACGATATGGAGGAAACCTCTTTAGAAAGAGGAATGCTACTTTTGTATGACAAACCTGACAGGAATCAATAGAAAAAAGAAATGTGCTATCGAATATCCTAATGTACCTAGCGTCACTAAATCTGTTGAAAATAACGATGTTACAAAAAATGACGATGAAAGCAGCGATGTTAATACGGAAGTGTACATAACAAACAATAAAAAGAATAAAGTTCCTAATCTATTTACGTCTGAAGAATTGAATGATTTATCGCGAGATGTCGGTCTCCCTAAAGATACTTCAGAGTATCTTGCTTCCGTTTTGAAAAAGAAGAACTTATTAGCTAAAGGAGTTAAATCAAGCTTCTACAGAAATAGCGAAAAAGAGTTTGGACAGTTTTTTACTTCTGAAGAAAATGATCATGGAAAGTTAGTTTATTGTAAAAACATTGACGGATTATTGGGAAAAATGAAACCTGGACTGTATAGTCCGGAAAATTGGCGGCTTTTCATTGACTCTTCTAAGCGCAGTCTAAAAGCAGTATTCTACGCAACTGAAAGAGCATTACAGTGACTTAAAATTCTCAAAATTCTTGGAATCGTTTTAGGACAGCAATCAGGGTATACAAAAACACCTTGTTACTTGTGCTTATGGGACAGTGGAGATCGCCTTCGTTATTAAAAAAAAAGATGGCCAAAAAGAACATCGTTTGAGCAAGACAAAAAAATATAATTGAAGATCCTCTAGTTGATCCAAAAGAAGTTTTGATTCTACCCCCCGTGTGGAAATAATTCCTGGAAGACTGGAATTATTCTAGCGCCACTGCTGGATTGTTCGTGGCTGTCTATTCACGCCGAATTAGATTGGCGCTCTTTTGGCGTTATCTATACCTACTAGATAGAAAAATCCATCACGCAGTTCTATGTAGACCCACTAATGTCGCTAGCCAGAATTTGACATCACATTAAAATAAAAATTCCGTCTAAAATCTAGCTTGGCTCTAGAAAGTACTTCTATTTGGACTTTGAAAAAGAAGGGGTCATTAAAAAATAATTAATAAAAGATAACAAATTACATTTATTGCAGTGCTCAAATCAAAGGAAATAGAAAAAATAAAGTTGCCTGTGTTGTCAGTTCTGTCTCATAGCGCAGATTTGTTAATTTAATTCATCACTGAATATCGATTGATCTGACGCACTATACATTGTTTATTGGTAAACTATTGAATGAAAGACAAAGCTAATATAAAAAATTATAGCTGAATAAAGACATTTTATCTTCAGGTCTTCTAGGAAAGAAATCTTTCTTTTCGTATGACATGTATCCAGCACTCATCTACATTAAAATGACATATTTCCTAAACTCAAATATTATGCAGTCCTACCAACAGCACTCAACTTTCATCATGCAGTGCAAATTCAAAACTGCTACCAAAAAAGTTTCCAACAAGGACCGGAACCAGATTGCAAGAATCAGATGTTTGCCATGCCGCCATTCAGTGTGAATACTAATTATACTATTCAAAACTGGATTTTCTCATTTTACTCCATAAATACTAGAATCACATATTTTATAGATAATCAGGGCTTAGTCCTCTTTTCAATTAAATCTTTATTCGGAGTAGAACATTGGCTCATTCCAATAGTTTTTGTATCAGGTGTTTTTTTTAATTCTAACCCCAGCATTTGAAAAAAGAGTCTCACAAAAGCTATTGAAATTAAACAATTTTGCACCTCGAATAAAAATTTGATTCAATGCAAGAATAGGACCTAATGATTTAAAGAATATGTAATTCTAATATTTATGGAGAAAAATAAGAAGTCAATTTTGAGATTGGCTTCTGTTTCTAAAACATTTACAATTGACGTTTTCTTTTTTATCAATAGCATTTGGAAACATGCTGTCAAAAAAGCACATACTAGCTATATTCCATTTTTCTTACAGAAATCTGGAATTTGTTAATATTCTCAATGTAGCTCATAGTGCTTTTATGTCAGGAATGATTTAATTATAAAAATAAATATTAAATTTGCAATCTAGGTCGCATCTAGATCTACTGGATTTTACTAGATTCACTAGAACGCGCCAGTACCGCTGTTGCAGATAGTGGCTAGTAGATTGGAGCGTTAAATTTGCGCACTGCCCCAGCATAGTTTCTCGAGATAGCGCCAGTATAGACTCGTGGCGGTCTAGGCTGAAACAGTGTAGCGCCATGAATTATTCCCACACGGGCCCTTAATATAAAGCTGGGTCTTATAAAACAGTTTGTCAAAGCGATTCACAAGGATGGCGATTGCTATGCGTAATTAAAAGATCAATTTCCACAACTTTGCGAAGCAAAATTAAAAGAGGGGATTTTTCGGTGGACCGCAGATAAGAAAAATATTGCAGGATCCAGAATTCATGACAAAAATGTCTGGCACTGAAAAAGATGCCTGGCTTAGTTTTAAAAATGTTGTAAAATACTTTGTAGGTAATAAGAAAAGTCCAGACTATCCACCAGGATATAAAAGAGATGGAGAGGCGATATCAGGGATGTTGGAATATCAACATGATGGCTGACTACTGTTGGAGTTTCAAAAGAGATCATGTCACTCAAGGTACCAAACGAAAGCGAAACGCACTACGTAGGTCTTTTTAGGACAAAAGGGTTCGATACAAACGATATAAAGAAAAATAAAAAATAAAAGAACCCTGTAAGCGTGAGAGGCAAGGGGACTCACGGTAATAAAGCACCCCAAAGGGAACAGAATTTACTATGTCCACGTCATTGTTCCTGGGTAACGCTAAAAGTAAATAAAACTTATTTACAAAAAATCCTACTATTGCCATGCAAGGAGACTGACGCAAATTAAAAACCCCGAAACGTGAGACGCAAAGGAAGGCAAAGGTTTAAAGGTTTTCATCGATCTTATGTCTAATTTTGCGTTTTTCGATCAAATATTATCCATCTGGCTTATTTAAACCCCGGAATCAGAATCAGTGACCCCAAAAAAACATAAGAATATGCTGGATAAGTCCACCGGGGATGAAGATATATTTTTTTTTTTGCAAAAACATGCACGAAAAACCGCTGTTTTCGTCGATTTTACCTCTACTTTTGCATTTGTCAATCAAATATGAGCCAAATGGGTTATTTCGACCCCGGATTCGGATTCAGCGCCCCCAAAAACATAAGGATATGTTGATTTCGACCACCGAGCATGAAAATTTGTTTGATTGCAAAAGTATACGAAAAAAAGTCGCTGTATTCGCCGATTTTACGTCTATTTTTGCGATTTTCGAAAAAGTATGAGCAAAATTGGTTATTTGGGCCTCAGATTCGAATTCAGAGACCCAAAAGACATATAAATATTTTGGTTAAGTCCACCAGGCGAGAAAATATTTTTTTTTTGTAAAAATATACCTGACGAATCGCTGTTTTGGTCGATTTTAGGTCGACTCGGTTATTTGGACACCGGATTCGAATTCAGCGATCCCCAAAAAAAATAATGACCCTGAATTTAGCTATACATATAGATTTGAAAATTGGGGAATTTATTTAAACAAAAGTAATTGACCAATCAAAAAAATATAAACATATCTGAATTCGGCTCAGCCATACCTCTAGGTGATTTTCGAATAATGCAAAAATAATGATTTTTAAACAATTTTATTGTTATAAACAAATGGGAACGCAATATAAACAAACGCAATAGCTGAAAAATGTTTTCAAGCACATTACTGCATACTTCAATAAAATACCCTTAGGTGATTTTTAAATGAACGAAAAAAAATAATTATTCAAACAAATAGAATGTTTATAATTTTTTTTTTCGTTTTTCACGATTTAATGTACAACAATGTTAAGTAAAACCTGATAACGCAAACTAAATAAAAATAATACTATTTTGAACTTTAACCAAACAAACAGAATTAACACTTTATGCATCAAACATTGTTTATATCCCCTCCACTCTCACTGAATGCCGAGAAAGCCTTTTCAAATAAATTTCTATACTGAGACATACAGCCAGAACGAACTACGAGTGTGGATTGATAAGTTTCCGGCCTGACCAAGAAAAACAACGTTTTTAAGAATTTTTTTTTTTTATTTCTCAACATAATCTCCTCCAAGGCTGATAC
>NC_046666.1:54877105-54886805 GCF_010883055.1 Belonocnema kinseyi
GCTACAAGCTATCTCAGGATGGTACTATAGAACGCCACCTCAAGGTAGGCCTAGTGGCGCCATCTCTTGGTCAGGCCGGAAACTTATCAATCCACCCTCGTAATTGTCCCAGAAAAAATGAAGGTATCGTTGAAGGACTATCATCCATATCTCTAGGTGATTTTTGAATCATTAAAAGAAAATTATTATTTAAACAATGGCATTGTTTATAATATTTACAATTGTTTAAACAATCAGTGAACAACAATTCCAAGTGACAGACAACTAGATATCTAATCTGGAATATTTTAGAATAGAAACAAATTTTTCAAAATGCAAAAATTCCAATTTAAACATTGTTTTTACCTCCTCCACTCTGACTCGAAAAATCCATTGAAAATGATTTTTAAAATTGGGAACTATAGCTAGAACGAACTATTTGTCCCAGAAAAAAACTGAAGGTATCGTTAAAGGCCTCTCATCCATATCTCTAGGTGATTTTTGAATCATTGAAAAAAAATTATTATTAAAACAATGATATTGTTATAATATTTATAATTTGTTTCAACAATCAGTGAACAACAATTTCAACTGACTGACAACTAGATATCTAATATGGAATATTTTAAAATGGAAACAAATTTTTCAAAATGCAAACATTTCAATTTAAACATTGTTTTTACCCTGTCCACTCTGACTCGAAAAATCCATTGAAAATGATTTTTAAAATTGGGAACTATAGCTAGAACGAAAATTGTCCCAGAAAAAAACTAAAGGTATCGCTGAAGGACTCTCATCCATATCTCTAGGTGATTTTTGAATCATTGAAAAAAAATTATTATTAAAACAATGATATTGTTATAATATTTATAATTTGTTTCAACAATCAGTGAACAACAATTTCAACTGACTGACAACTAGATATCTAATATGGAATTGTTTAAAAAGGAAACAAATTTTTCAAAATGCAAACATTTCAATTTAAACATTGTTTTTACCCCCTCCACTCTGACTCGAAAAATCCATTGATAATGATTTTTAAAATTGGGAACTATAGCTAGAACGAAAATTGTCCCAGAAAAAAACTAAGGGTATCGCTGAAGGACTCTCATCCATATCTCTAGGTGATTTTTGAATCATTGAAAAAAAATTATTATCAAAACAATGATATTGCTTATAATATTTATAATTTGTTTCAACAATCAGTGAACATCTTTATGTCTGAATATAGAAATTTATTTGAAAAGCCTTTTTCGGCATTCAGTGAGAGTGGAGGGGATATAAACAATGTTTGATGGATAAAGTGTTAATTCGGTTTGTTTGGTTAAAGCTTAAAATAGTATTATTTTTATTTAGTTTGTGTTATCAGGATTTACTTAAAATTGTTGTACATTAAATCGTGGAAAACGAAAAAAAAAATTTATAAACATTCTATTTGTTCAAATAATTTTTTTTTTGTTCATTCAAAAATCACCTAGGGGTATTTTATTGAAGTATGCAGTAATGTGCTTGAAAATATTTTTCAGCTATTACGTTTGTTTATATTACGTTCCCATTTGTTTATAACAATAATATTGTTTAAAGATCATTATTTTTGCATACTTCGACAATCACTTAGAGGTATGGCTAAGCCGAATTCAGATATGTTTTAATTTTTTTGATTGGAGGACCATTACTTTTGTTTAAATAAATTCCCCAATTTTCAAATCTATATGTATAGCTAAATTCAGGGTCGTAAAACATATAGATATGCTAGTTTAGTCTGTCGGACAGACCAATTTTTTTTTGTGTTTCGGTGTTTTTGAAATCGTTGCAAAACCATTAAAATCATTGTGAAAGCTTTGGCAAACCTTTCTAAAATCTTTGGAAATCTTTGAAATATTTTTTAATCTATCCGAAATCTTTGCGAAATATTTGAAATATTTGTTTAATAATTTGTAATATTTAAAAAAAAGATTGAACTCAATTGTGAAATATTTTTAAACAATCCGAAATCTTTTTAATTTTTGAGAAATCTTTTAAATCTTTGGGAACTCATTGAGAGCTTTTTGATATGTTTGGCAAACATTACGAAATGTTTGATTATTGAAATAGTTGCGAAATCATTGAAATCTCTGTAAAATCTTTCGAAAATTTTTTGAAATTTTTTGAAATATTTGAAATATTTTTGAATATTTTGTAATATTTAAAAAAATGATTTAACTCAATTGTGAAATATTTTTAATCGATCCGAAATCTTTGCGACATCTTTTTAATCTTTGAGAAATCTTTAATATCTTTGGGAAATAATTGAAAGCTTTTTGATACGTTAGAAAAACATTGCGAAATGTTTAATTATTGAAATCGTTGCAAAATCATTGAAATTTTTGTCAAATCTTTCGGAAATTTTTAGAAATCTTTGGAAATATTTGAAATATTTTTGAAATCTTTGTGAAATATTTCTGAAGTTTTTAGAAATCCGTGAAATATTACAAATATTTTTCAAATATGTGGTAATATTTGTGGAATTATCGACATCTTTGGAAAATTATTGAAGTCTGTGTAAAATATTCTAAATCTATCTGAAATCTTTGCGAAATATGTGAAAACTTAATGAAATCTTTTAAATCTTAAAGAAATAATTTATATCTATGTCAAATCTTTCTGAAATATTTGCGAAATATTTGAAATATTTTTTTAATATTTCATAGAATTTTGTGAAATTATTGAAATCTTTGGCAATATGAATTGTATACGTGTATTTTTATTATTTATTTACTATTTATTGTTAATTTATTATTATTTATTTATTCATGTACAATTTGGATTTATTAAAATATTATTATACTTCCGCCGCTTCTGTCTTCTGGGATATATTTCCGGATATTTATCAGAATAAAAGCTTTTCCTGAAGAAAATGAAAATTGGGGGTGGTTTTAATAACAAAAATAGTGATGGAACTTTTTAATACTGTGGTTGTCCCTGATTATTGTTAGTTGTTCCGTTCTTACCAAGTGCACCCAATCTGAAGTTCATGGTAACAAGGATAACATCCTCGTCGATTATTAAATCCGGTCCAAAGATATCGTCATCTCCTGAGCCTGCTTCGAAACCACCAGGATGGATAAACACCATAGAAGCTTTACGAGCGTCTTTATTAATAGCAGGAGTATAAATATTGAGGTAGAGACAATCTTCTTCTCCGAACAAGCCGTCTCTTATCATACAGTAGAAGACACATGTTGAGCGATGTTTGGTAGCATCTAAAACACCTTGCCATGGATCTGCCTTTTCAGGTTGCTATAATAATAATGCAATTTGCATAATATAATTACACTGATAATTATATTTATAACTACAGGTGGTTTTATAAGGTCATCTGTTTTTTAGACAATTGGGAACCATCTCCCAATTTTCATAACACCCAAAATTAAACTTTTTCTTAGAATAGAATAAATAATGTTATGATATCTTTAAATCTATTTTGTCAGTAAGGAAAGCTAAAAATTTTTCTCGAATTTTTTTTCGAAGTTCAGTCTTGACAAAAGCTTGAGGAAATGTTCACAATTTTCCATTTCACTTGCTACGATTTTTAAAAGTTTTTTCTCTCAAATTAGCCTAATGACATCTGCTATACCTAGATTTTTATATTGAAACCATTTATGAAATCTTCTTTTTAGTTCAAAAGTAAAAAAAAACTTTGAAATAAACCCAAAAAGTTTAATATATCCCCCCAAAAAATAGAAAATTAAGAATCTGTATAAATTACGTTCACAGAAAAAACAGAAGAAAAACTTTAGATTGATTTCCGACGAAAGATTCTCTGCAACAAAAATTAACTTCACAGGATAAACCTTACACAAATATCGGCTAAACTTTCTTTTGTTTTTCCATGACAAATACATGTTTTTCGAAAAACGCGAAGTTGGCTTAACAAAACTTTATCGCTCTACAAAATGTCCTGCAACAAATTTTATTCTTAGTTTTTTCTGTGTTCATAATTAATTCTATTCTAGTTCTGTTACAACTACGAATTCTAACGTATTTTGAGGTGCTACTTACGAATATAACTTCCAACATATTTTCAAATGATATTTTCAAGGTCAATTAAATTTTTTTTTCATTAAATTGCTAAAAATAGGAATTATTAGCCATTTTTAGAGCTGGAAGAGGGGTAGCAACTGGGTGTGACATAACATCCCCCTTCCCTTTTCTAGATTAAAAATTACTATTAATGATGGAAATTTAAAATTCGTACTATTTTAATATTTCAAATTAATCCACTTTTAAAGATTAAAATTAATCAACAATTAGAGTAATTTACTCAAATAATTAAAACCTATTAACATAAGATATTAATGAAATCTTTGGTCGATTCAAATTTCTTTTAATATAATACAGTTTCTCTAATTGTTTCGTTTTGAAATTTTATCTGAAAAAAATTTCTTTTACAGTTAGAAAAATTAACATTTGTAATAAGAAAAAAATGTTATAAACATTTAACATCCATCAATAAAATCAAATTTATTCAAAATGTTATAATTTTAATGTTAATTATAGCAATTTAAAATGTTTGAAAATTTGAAGAGAGAAAAAAATCCGAGTTGGAAAAGGGGTAGGCGGTAGGGTGTAATATAACATCCCTTTACTCTTTTCCAACTCGAACAATTACCATTTTCAATAAAAAATCTTGATAGAAATTTGTAATTTATTAAACAAATCAAATTAATTTCTCATGATATAATTTGAATGTTAATTAAAAAAATTCTAAATTTTTACTATTGTAATATTTGTAATTACTCAACCGTTAAGTATTAAAATTAATAAAAAATTAGTGAAATTTATTAAAATGATATTAATATATTAATATTCAACTTTAATAAAATCTTTGATCGATTCAAATTTCTTTCAATGTAATATATTTTTCTAACGCTGTCTCCTTTTGAAATACTATTTGAAACAAATAAAATATTTTTGAGCTGGAAAAGTGGTAGTGTGTGACATAAATTCCCCTTCTTTTTTCCAGCTGGAAAAATAACCATGTTAAATTTAAAAAAAATCTTTATAAATATTTATACTTTATTAATAAAAACAAATCTATTTCGCATGTTAATAAATATTAATTATAGCCATTTTAAGTATTAACTATTCTAATATTTCAAATTAATCATCTGTTAAAAATTAAAATTAATCAACAATAAGTGAAATTCCTTAAAATAATTAAAAGCTCTTATTATTATTCAACATTAATGAAATGTTTGATTGATTCAAATTTCTTCCAATATAATACATTTATTCTTACATTGATTCGTTTTGAAATTTTATTTAAACTTTATTCAAATATTTTTAGTTAATTAAGTTTTAAATATCAAAATTAATCAGCAATTAGTGAAATTCATCAAAATAATTAAAATCTACTAATATTTAACAGTAATGAAAGCTTTGATTTTGATTCAGAACTTTTTAAAATGAATCATGTGTTTTTCAGAAAATTACAAGGGCTTTTTGAAAAATGTATCATAGTATAAAGTGACAAGTATTTCATAGAAAAACCAAAACGTCAAAAACATCATTAATTGAACATCTTTTTTAAAGATTTGCATTTTTTTGATAAAAATACAATTTTTTTAAGTCTCTCCTGAGTGGTATTTCACTCTTGGACTAGAAAGAAGAAAAAAATCGGAAAAAATTCGGAAAAGTCATCAATGTAAAAAATTACAAAAAAAAAAAAATTTTGAAATATTTAAAGCAATATGGATGATTGAGAAATTCAATCTTAATTCTATACGCATTAAGAAAAAAATAAGTTAAATAAACCATTATTAGCATTTTACTGTATATTTGAAATTCGGTATCTACATTAAAATATTACAACAAAAGAATATTAAAGAAATCATAATGTAATTTCTGGAATATAATTGCGACATAAAAATATATGTTCTTATAAAATTCTGGTTACAATGACAAAAATGACAAAAAGATCTCTTGCATATCCTCATTTTTGAAAAATGAAATTCAAGAAAGAATCATGTGCATAAGAAAAAATTAATTTGAAATAGGAGGGTAATTATAAAAGTTTATAAAGATAGTAGTAAAAGTTTGAAAATGAAAAATTGACCTTATGTAACTCACATAATTTTTGAGAAACACTTTAATTTTCCAAATTACTTTTCATAGAAAACGAGATAAACCGTAATTTTATATTTCAAAATTTGGTGACATTGATTTTAATCATCATTTTTTAAATCTGATATTAAAATCTTATAAGATATTCCCAGACTTTCTTAGGTATAATATAATTGTAATTAAACCTCTTATAACAAAATTTCTTCGATAGAATTTACTTTTAGCATAAATTCTATGATTAAACTTAAGGCATGCGAATTATTCTCTTTTTCTGTAAATTTAAAAAAAAAAAGTCTTTTTCGATTGCTATAGAGTATTTCAAGTGTTTTTCACGATTCCGTGCAAGTAGGAAGAGAGTGCATTGGCTAGAAGGTGTTGGCTGCTTATCGGCTTTTCCTACAGGTTGACCGGGTGTTTCCAATATCTATGTACAAACTCTTCTACGTCCTCGCGGTTTGCATCTTTGAATTCTGGAAATCTAGGAGATTCTATTGTTTAAATGATTTTCTAATTTTTAAATTTTCAACTGTAAACCTTACCAATTCAAATTTAGTGTTTCCAATTTCTGTTTTGTATTATAAAATTTAAAATTTAGATGCTTAGTTATTTTCACATTAATAGATTATTTAAAAAATGTATTAGGTGTCGCCAGCCGGGGAAAGGTTTTTTAAAAGTAGTTTATAATAAAGTCAACCTTCTCAATAATTCCGACCTCAATAGTGCCGTTAATCTTAATCCGAGTTCGGGATCTACCCCCACTCCTACGGTTTCCTCTACTCGCCCAAAGTTTGGATCCGACTTTCTCAATAATGCCGCGCGAAGGTTAGGAATCATCCATAAACTACATTACCAAATTTTGGCAATTTTTGACCCCCTCCCCATTCGTTGACAAACATTGATTTGGTTATAAGGGTTATAAGCCACCTCGCTTTCACAACGAAAGTTCGGTAAAACCCGATTTTAAGTTTATACTCAAGGGCGGATCTACAAGGTAGCTTCAGGGGGGGGCGGGGCAATGAGCTCAATCATAATAGACACAAGGAGCCTAAAGTCATACAGTCTATTTATTATTTATTATCTACTTATTGAACTTTTAAACTAAGAAAGGTAAAGTTTTAACCAAAAATGTAATAATTAAACTTTTAAATAAAAAAAATTAATTATAAAAAAAAGAATTCTCTACCAAATAGTTGATTTTTTTACTAAATTATTGAACTTTCAATTCAAAATTACGAATTTTTTATACAACAGCTTTAAATTATCAAATGCGAAATATAAAATTTTGATAAAAAAAGTTAATTTTATACAAAAAAAAAGAAATTCCAATAAAATACAAGAACTCTCAATCCAAAAGTTGAATTTTCAACAACAACAAAAAAACGAATTTTTAAGAAAATAGTTCAATTTCATCTAAAAGTTGAATTTTTACTTGAAAATAACCATTTTCGAACAACAATATAACAGGTAAATTTCCCATTACCAAAGTAATTTATCAGTAAAAAAAAAGGAATTTTCAACAAAATAGTTTAGTTTCCAACCATAATGATGAATCTTTCACTAAAATTTTGAATCGTCAACCAAAAAATAAATTTTTTTAAAAGTAGTTCACCTGTAAAACTTAGTTGTTAAATTTTCAATCAAAAAGATGAATTATTTATCAAAAAGATTATTTTTGTACCGAAAAAAAAACGAATTTTGAACAAAGTTCAAGAATTCCCAACTAAAAAGTTGAATTTTCAACTGAAAAAGGTGAATTTTTAAACAAAAAGATTAATTTTAATCGTAAAAAAAATTTTTTTAACAAAATTCAAGAATTCTCAACCAAAAAGTTAAATTTTCTATTATTATATTACATATTCTGGGTTGAGACCGTCACAGCCCCTGACGCTTGGGTGATCCTGTTGCGTCCCCTTATAAGCCTAAGCGTATCCCCAAGTTCTCTCCATAGAGAGAGGACCGTGGCCACGCTGTTGGCCGATATTTCAGACTTACTGATGCAGAAGCTGCCTGTGAGTGTTACACGTTTCCCCGAAATCGCGGGGCAGTGATAAATTTTCTATTGAAAAAAGATGAATTTTTAAACAAAAAGATTAATTTAGAACGAAAAAAGACGAATTTTCAATAAAATTCAAAAATTCTCAAACAAAAAGTTGACTTTTAAACTAAAAAAGATGAATTCTTAAACAGAAAGTTTAATTTTCTACCAAAAAAAAATTTATCAACAAAATCCAAGAATCCTGAACCAACGAAAAATTGAAGTTTCAACTAAAAAAGATTAATTTACTACGAAAAAATAAGAATTTCCAACTATCGAGAAAGGGATACGAAAATTCGTGCGCATTCGAGAGTGTGACAGCGGTGCTGGAACCCCATTCCGAGAAGTTATTCCCCTATAACCCCGATCGCGGCACTATTGAGAATGTGGAATATACAGGGTGTCTAAAAAGTCCCGGGACGGTTAGATATTTCCTCAGGTAAAATATTTTTTAAAAAAGTGAAGATCATTCCTTTTTTCTCCCTTTTTCTACATCTGCAATCGATAGAGCGAAAAATTCTACGTTTAAGTACGTATCGAAGTTATAGGTCAAGTGTAACGTTCAAAGTCAGTTAGAGGTTATTTGAAATCAACAAAGTTTTCCAAGAGGTCAGTGTAATTCCTGAAGTAAATTTCAATGCAGAATTCAATGGTGACCTTAATTTTGACCTTAAATTTGACCTTCATGGATTTTTGAAGGTTAACTATTTTTTTGAAATGGAAACCCCTTTTTTACATCTGCAATCGATAGGGCGAAAAATTCTAAGTTCAGGTACGTACCCAAGTCATAGGTCAATTGTAACGTTTAAGGTCAGTTAGAGGTTATTTGAAATTAACAAAGTTTTTCAAGAGGTCAGTGTAATTCCTGAAGTAAATTTTAACGAGGAATTCAATGGTGACCTTCATTTTGACCTTGAAGTTGACATTCATGGCTTTTTGAAGGTCAACTTTGTTTTTGTAAATGGAAACCCCCTTTTTTACATCTGTAATCGATAGAGCGGAAAATTCTACGTTCAGGTACGTACCCAAGTCATAGGTCAATTGTAACAGTCAAGGTCAGTTAGAGGTTATTTGAAATTAAAAAAGTTTTCCAAGAGGTCAGTTTAATTCCTGAAGTTAATTTCAACGAGAAATCATTGGTGAGCTCTCTATTGTTCTTGGTTACAGCGTTTTAAATATTGTAAAACCATAAGGAAATTTTTCATTAAAAGTTACAGGTGTTCTGGTGAGAGTTATGTGCCTCCCCGAAGAGTTATACAGTCCTATACCGTTTTTCGATACCTAAGTCAATACCTAAGGCGATACCATAAGTCCTATACCGTTTTTTCATACGAATATTACGAATATGGCGCCAGCTAAACTTTTGGAACGAGACAGGGTATCTGTATTAATGATGCGTGGTTGGGAGATCGAGTTCGATCTTATGATCAAGTTCATTTGCTTTTTAATCGCACTTTTCGTAATGGAGAAGGGTTAAATCCTGTCTCAAAATTAACAGTTGAAAGAACTGTAAGGCGCTTTATGAATCATGGATCTATCAAGGACCTTCAGAGAACTGGTCGGCCAAAATCTGCAGGATCT
>NC_046666.1:54886905-54908968 GCF_010883055.1 Belonocnema kinseyi
ATCACCAAGATCAATACAGAGCTCATCAATTAATTTCTCGTTGAAATTTACTTCAGGAATTGCACTGACCTCTTGGAAAACTTTGTTAATTACAAATAACCTTTGACCTTGAACGTTACAATTGACCTATGACTTGGGTACGTACCGGAACGTAGAATTTTCCGCTCTATTGATTGCAAATGTAAAAAAGGGGATTTCTATTTAAAAAAACAAAGTTGACCTTCAAAAAGCCATGAAGGTCAACTTCAAGGTTTTTACCTGAGGAAATATCCAACCGTCTCGGGACTTTTTAGACACCCTGTATATAGTTTAGAACTATGTGTAATTTTTATTGTCCACGGGGAAGTCATTGAAGAAGTTTGAAAGACATTTTTTTCAAGTAAATTTTTTTAAATACATTTTTAGAAAACTATAAACTTAAAAAAAATCATATTGTGTAATAAAATTGCACAAAAAGGCTTAAAAAGAAGTATATTAAAAAAACAGTGCTTTAAAAAACATTAAATCAAGAAAGTCAGTTTACGCAAAATGATTTCACAAAAGAATTTCAAATGAGAGAAATATGTTTCTGAACAACCTTGTAATCGACGATTGAAAAAAGGAAGGCGAAAAAAGAAAAGAGAGATCCAAATCACCTCGCTCTTTTTTCTTTACTATTTATCCGTCATTTTTGTTCTCATCAGGGAAATTTTTATTGTAAAGGCTTTCTCATCAAGAAAATTTTTTTATTATACAAGCTTTCCCTGGTGAGGACAAATAAATAATATAAATAAATTATAAACAAAGACAGATATATAATAAAGAAAAGAGAAGGTGGTGGTTTCTATGTCTCTTTTCTTTTCTTCTCCCTCTTTTTATAACTGTCTCTAATGAGTCGATTGCAATTTATATGTACTCTTTAACTACTGTTTTAACATACTTTTTTAAAACTTAATGTGCAATTTCGTTACACAATTTGGCTTTTTTAAGTTTATATTTTTTTAAATGTACTTCCAAATATTCAATAAATAGTTACATTAAACCATGGACCCAGCTATCGTTCTCTAGAGTTCAGCCTTTTTTACTGTTCTCAAAAGTTCGGTTCTTGATCAACCTTAAAAAACATTTTTCTTACAATATGACTTTATATAGGTGGTTAGAATTGCCCCGGGTGGCCCAGCTTTCCCCCGATTGACGCTATCATTTTTTTTGATAAAAACTCACTCTGAATTTATTCGGTCCAACATTAGGTTTGGCGTATGGGATACCCTTGAAACTGTAGTAAGGTTTTCCACCAGTAATTGTGGTTGTTTTCAACCCCTTGAGTGTTCCTTGAGGGATGTCAAGAAGGACTTCTTCGGCACTCGCCCAAACTAAAAACGCACTACAAAAGAGCAACTTCGAAATCCACATTTTCGATTCTAATGCTAATTTATATTTGCACTGGCCTTTTATAGTCTTCGTACAGATTGAGCACCGATTAGCAATCAAAGCCTCCAGTGGAGGACATTATGCAACCAGGATCAGCGTATTATCATGCATGCATACATCCATTTGATAAGATTAGATCTCTTATTAATGTTCATTTAATAATACGAATATTTCCTTTGACAATTTTCGAAAATTCCCCATGCTTGGCAAAAAGAAAAAATTATCTGAAAATTCTGAAAAGTGGAATTAGCTTTGAACAAAAAAAAGCAGTTTTATTAATTTAAGTCAGTCTCAGAATTATGACTGATTGTGATCATATCAATATTATTTGCCTTTATCTACATCAGTTTTTCTGTTGAAAAATAAAGTAAATATAGAATAAAAGTATTAAAGATTGAATAAGGGCAATTGCTCATTGATCTTTATTCATCACAGAAAAATCCATTTTCTGAAAGAGGAAATCGTTGTATTGCCTTTTATGATAAGGAACCTCACTTAAATTACGTCCAAGCTCGGAGTGGGGGGGGGGGGGGGGGGGGGGGGGGGGGGGGGTGTCGAGACATTTTGTTACGATTTTGTACAGTATACGGAGAAAAATGGATGCTCAATCGTAGCATCTATAGATCTAGGGTTAAAAATCGAAAAGGTTTAACTGAAATACGCAAACTTCTGTTAAAAAAAAAAACAAGAATCCAACGACCAAATTTGGATCACAACGAACAAACAAACAAGAGCAAAATCCTAATGTAATCTAAAAAATTAAAAAATTAAATTAAATTTAAAAAATCATTTTTGGACAAAAATAGAAAAGAGGAAAGAAAAATGAGAAGGCGGCCAACCACATCCCCTTCCCTCTTTTTTCTTTTTTTCGTATTTTTTATTTTTATTATCATCAAATTACAATAAAATAACATTCAAAATAAAAATAAAAAATAAATAAAATTGCATTAAAAACGTCTGGGTACTCGTACACCATTTGAACATATACTTTTAAACATTTATTTTTCTCTATATAGAGGAGAGGGGGCTCGTCATTCATGTACGTAATTTTTTTAAATTCGTAAAAACTTTGTCCTGAAAATTATCTTTTTAGTTATAAATTGTATTATTTGTTTGAAAGTTTAACCATTTCTTTTGTTGCTGATAAGTAAACTGAAATCTCTTTTGGACGCAAACTATTTTTTCTGAAAATTTTGCCTTTTTGATTTAAAAGTTCATCTCTTTTAGTAGAAATTTAATTTTTCTTGCACAAAAATACAACTGTTTGAAAAATTCGACTATTTAGCAGAAAATTAAATTATTGTTTATAATTCTTATTTTCGTGTTGGAAATTGAACTGGAATCCTTTTTGGATGCAAATTTAAAGATTTTTCTTTTAATTCATCTGTTTTAGAAGAAATTTCATCTTTATGAATGAAAATGTAACTGTTCGGTTGTAAATTCAACTCTTTTTTTAAAGTTTTTATTTTTCATTTTTTAAATTTACCTGCTTTAGTTGAAATTACATCTTTCTTGGATAAAAATATAACTATTTCGTAGAGAATTTAACTATTTTGTTAAAAATTCATCCTTTTTTAATTAAAAATTTAATTTTTGTCCTAGCTACTTAATTTTTGTTAAAAAACTTCATGTTTTAATCTTGAAAAGTTAACTGGAATATTTTTTGGATTTAATTTCAACTTTTTTTTGAAAACTTGTTTTTTTATTAAATAAAAATTCATCTGTTTTGAGACAAATTTAAACATTTTTTGGATAAAAATGCAACTATTTAGTAGATTTAGTAGATTCAAAAATTTGGTTAAAAGTCATCCTTTTTTTTTTTAAAGTCATCTTTTTGGGTTGAAAATTCAATTTTTTTCGTAGAAACTTATTTTTAGCTTAAATTTTTATATTTTGATTGTAACACGTCAACTGGAATCTTTTTTAACAGAAAATACAAGTATTTTTTGTTGAAAATTTAAATTTTTGATTTAAGAATTCATCTGTTTTAGTAAAAATTTCATTTTTTATGAAAATGCAACTTTTTGGTCAAAAATTATTCTTCTTTGCTTGACGATTTTTGTTTGAAATTATTTTTTTTTATTGAAAGCTTATGTCTTTGGTTGAAAATAGAACTGTTTAGTGGAAAAGCCTCTTTTAGTTCAAAAATTAATTTTTACCTGAAAATCTTACTTCTCCATTTATTTAAAATGATCTTTTTTAGTTGTAAACTCTCCTTTTTTGGTAAAAAAAAAAGAATCTTCTTGGTTTCTTTCTCATTCTTGTTATGCAAAAATGCATCAGTTACGTGGAAAATTAATTTTTTGTTAAAAATGCATATTTTTTGTTTGGAAACTCCATTTTTGTAAAGAAAAATCGTCTTTCAGTCTGAAGGTTTAATACCTTAAATAAACTTTTATTTCTTTCTTGAATAAAAAATTATTTATTTGTTGAACATACGTGTTTTGGTTTTTAAATTATTTTTTTGTTGTATAAGTTTTATCTTTTTTTATTAAAATTTAAACTATGACCGTTTTTTCCTGAGAATTTGTTTTTTAGGTTGAAAATTCAACTTTTATGTTAAAAAAATTAATTATTTTGTTTAAAATTTAAGTATTCCGTTAAAAAGCCATCTTTTATAGTGGGAAAGACTTTGTTGTTAAAAATAAATTAATCAATTTGAAATTTGTATCTGAAATACTCTTTCACTCCTTTTACAAAATATTCTATGTTAAAAATACTATTAGTATTACAAGATTAAAATGTTTGAATATTAATGATCAAGGAAAATGAAAAATTAGTCAAGGAAAAATCAGGGAATTTTGAAAATGAAGTCTAGTACTCATGGATTTTTTTTACTTTCCGGTAAATTAAAATAAATAATGTATAAAAGTGCCATTTGAAATTGTTTGTAGAATTTAAAATTTTTTATTTATTTTAATTTGAACACATTTTTATCCATACAACATATAATATAAAAATTTACCTAGTTTTATATTTTGAAATATGATAATATATCTTATCAACATTTCTAAAACGAGTAGGAATAATCTAATATTGAAATATAAACCGTTGAGTGGTTAGTATAATTAGCGGCAAATACCAGAAATTGACAACGAGCAATCGCTTTCCGGTAGAGCGAGGTTATTTTACGTTTCATAACAGGATTTAAAAGAATTAAAAGTCACTAAGCTATGTGCAACAATATGCAACTATGAAACTAAAATCAAATGACATAATATGTTATATTTCCTTTATCGTGCTATTAAATATTGCATAATGCGCTAAAGTTAAATTATAATTATACATTTTTTGTTTACGAACTCATGAAAATCTATATAAATAGTTTTATTTATTATAAAAGTTATTTAATTTATAATAAAAGTCTTCTTTTAATTGTAAACATTTCTTTTCAAAAGCTCTCTTCTGCTGTTACTTTTAAAATTACTACTACAAAATCCAAATTTCGAAATTCTCTGACTTTTCCTGATTTTTTTCTGACCATTTTTTTTCCCTGGCCGTTTTCAATTTTTTTAGGGATACAAACAACCTTACACCTAGACAATTAATAATGTTAATGCAAAAAAAGTTTGCTTTTAAGTACAATATTTCAAACACTTTTAGCGGCAACAGTCATACAAAACATCAACCAAATAATTATCAATTAATATTATAAATGAAAATTAAAAAAGAAAATAAAAAAATTATTAATAAAAATGATAAGTATCAACCAATGATGAAGGTTTAACAAATTTAAAAAATCTCTAAGAAAAGAGTAATAGTTGTTATTTCTGACCAAAAATATATTTTTCAAGCAAAAATAGTTGAAACAAAAAATTCAAATTTTTAACAAATTAGTTGAATATGCAAACAAAGCAGACTCATTTTCAAACAAAACAGAGAAACCATATCAATAATTTTTCATCCAAAAATTAAAATTTTCAACTGAAGAAGATGAATTGTCAACCAAAAATGGAATAGTTAGATTTTCAGTTATCATTATTTTTTGTTAAAGTAAATGTTTAACAAAATAGGTCAACTTCAATAAGAATGAATAAACATGAATTTTTCAAGAAATTATCAACCAAAGAAATGAAATTCCAACCAATTATATATAAAAAAAATATTAATTTTCAACAAATTAGAGGAATTTTTAACCAAATAGTTAATTTTTCAACTGAATAAGCTAAATTTCAACAAAACATGGAATAGTTAAATGTTTATTTAAAAAATAAATTTTCAATATAAGACATTGATTTTTTAAAATAAAATAGTTAAATTTAAACCAAAGTAATGAATCTTCGATATAAAAAATGAATTCTTCATGAAATGATTAAATTTTCAGTTACAAAGTTAATTTTTAACAAAATAGATTTTTGAACCAAAAAGTTTGAATTGCAACTGAAGAAGCTGAATTTTCAACCAAAAATAGCATCGATAAATTTTCAGTTTGACAAAAAGAAATGGTTTTAAATGAATTTTTAATAAAATAGGTCAATTTTCAATACAAAAAAGGAATTTCTATAAAAGAATATGAAATTTCAACTACTGAGAATAATTTTGTAACAAAAAGGTAAAACAAATTTTGCACAAAATAGTCGAGTTTTTACCTAAAACAGATATATTTTCAACTCAAAACCGAATAATTAAATTTTAGGTAACAAAATTAACTTTTAATCAAATAAAATAAATCTTCGACCGAACAGATGAATTTTGAATGAAGAAGATTCAATTTCTATCAAAGAAAATAATTTGTTGACAAAAATGGAATGTTTAAATTTTCAGTTTAAGAAATTTTCGGAAAAATATGAATTTTTAACCAAAATTAAAAAAAAATACATTTTCAAACAAATCTTTGAATTTTTCAAGATATTTTCAACGAAAGAAATAAATTCTCCGCCAATAAGATTAATTTTCTACCGAAAAATATTAATTTTGAACAAATTTGAGGAATTTTCAACCATCTAGTTAAATTTTTATCTGAAGAAGGTAAATTCTCAATCAAACATGTAATAGGTCAATTTAAATTAAAAAAATAAATAATTTTTCAACCAAAAACCAAATAATTTTCAACAAAATAGTTAAATTTTGATCAAAAGTTTTTCGACTAAAATGATGAATCTTCAACCAATAAAAATGAATTTCGTACAAAGTAGTTCGACTTTTAACTAAGTACAGTTTAATTTCTATAAAAAAAAGGTGAATTTTCAACAAGGAATATAATATTTAATATTTCAACCAAGAAGATTTTTATTTTAATCCAAAAACAGTTGAATTTATTTCCCGAATTTATTGATTGCGTAAATGGTAATTAAGCCTGACCTATTAATTATTAAAAATAAATAACAATAATGATTTTGAAGCCTAGTCGCAAGTAGAATCGTACACAATTTATTATTTTCAATCATTTATTCACATGGGGCACTTTTAATGTAGTGTCGTGCCAAATGTCACATATCTGAAAAAATATTTTTTTATGATTTTAAGAATTAAAATATTATAACTGATGTCATTTCAAATTAAACACTTTTTTTTTGTTGAAAATGTTAAAATTCACAACAAAAATCATTCATTTTAACCGTGTTTTTTTCAATTTAATTTTTTCTGACCATCGCTTCTTAACAAATTTTGAAAAATAATTGCATTTTAATAAATGAAAGCTTATTTTTTCCTGAAAAGCATTCACTACAATTTTTCTGTTTCAAATTTTTAAAATAACTAAATAATCCTCAAATATAATTATTTGTTTAAAAATGTTTTCCTGCAAAATTTGTTTAACGATTTCAGCCATAGAAAATTTTACTTTCAAAATTGGAAACAGTAGAATGGTAGAGAATGCTTTACCGAAAAAAATAAGCTTTCATTTATTAAAATGCAATAATTTTTCAAAAATTGGTAAGAACGACGATCAGAAAAAATTCAATTGTAAAAAACATGGTTAAAATGAATTTTTTTTGTGTGCAAAATTTTAACATTTTCCTAAAAAAGAATGCCTTTCATTAGAAATGACATCATTTATAATATTTTGATTCTTAAAATCATGGAAAAACTTTTTTTCAGATATTTGACTTTTGGCACGACTACCTTAAAATAAATGTGTTATGAAAAATCAGCTTGGAAAGCAGTGCTCGCTTGAACCGGTTCTCAAGCATCAGCTGCGGTTTATAAACTGTGGCGCCACGCGTGGCGACTAAAATGGATCAAGAGTACATGATATGATAGAAGTGTGAAGCAGTGTAAAATAGACAGAAGAATTTTAAAAAAGGGAGAATTTTAGTTAGCAAAAAGGAAATCAATTTTCAACAAGTTTACAGATAAAATTATTGTAAAATTGTAACCTGAAATACTTTACTTTCATAATTATTTAAATTATTATTTTCCTCTTAATCATCTTAATTGACTGCGAAAATTTCAATAAGAAAATTTTGTTTTTTTCAATAATCAATCATATATTTTTTAAATATATTTAAAATAAAAAAGAATTTTTTTGCTATATAAAATTAATAAATTATAAATTGACTGCCTGTAGCATTTTACATATTATTTACGTATACTTTTCATATTTAATACAATTATTTTCCATATGCAACAAATAAATATGGCAATACTGATTGATATTTAACTAACTTTATTCAGGATTATGTATTATTTATTATTGATTTTCGATTTACCAACTAAGGGCCGGTTTCTTCCTTGCCGACAATATTAGAAGTTTAACCCTCGAATGAATGCTGCTTGCCTGATACGGAATTACTCTCGGAAATACGCGGGACCGACATTATTTATTGTCTGAGTTGTCGTCAACATTCTCGATCAGCTCGAACAACTTTCACTTTTCAAAAGGAACTTTTACCTTCTACTCGAAATATACTCACCTGATACCTGAGCACCACTCAGAACACCCTCTGGTTTCCCATGGGACATTATCGGGACCAGCATAGAACCAGTGTCGTCAAAATATTGCCTGCATACAAAATGCTTCCAGTAATAAATATTTTTTTAAAGTCAAGATTTGTAATATTTAGTAAAATTGTTAAACGTTTTTCAGTACTTTGTAAATAGTGGATTTTGAAAGATTCTAAATCTAGAAAAACCCCTTTAACTTATTTGTTTAAATAAGAATAAATTATCGCATAAATAAATCTAAGACACTTATATAAATATTCATATTTTCAAAATTTTGGAGCTTTATAAACGTAATTTTAAATTCTTCTAATTCTCGAGGGTGTCTTTTTTCAATAATTATTTTGTAATAATTATTTTGTTATCTGTATTAATTAGGTATAATAAATAAAACGATTATTGAAACTTCAGACGCAGATATTGCATTTTTAATTTGAATTTCAAGTGAACTATCTTTTTGAGAATCTTAATCTATTTTCTTGTTTGCTAAATAAATAATATTTCTAAAATGTCTCTATTTTATTGAAATAAATTTAAAAAGTTGCAAAATTATTCATAATTCTCCCTAAAGTATATTCACATTAAATTTTTTTCTATTTCATCAACTCCTTAATAAGTTTATTTTTCACTCATGATAGATAAACACAAAAAAAATTAATTTGAAGAAATTCCACTATCAATATATAATAGACATTATATAATAAAGACATTATATTTTTAATGAACCATTATTTTCATGTCCATTATTTTCTTTGCTTCTCGAAGGAGATTTAAGCACATATTTATATCTGGGGGCGTAGCTCAGATGGTAGAGCGCTCGCTTAGCATGCGAGAGGTACCGGGATCGATACCCGGCGCCTCCAAAGAATAATTTTTGTTCTTTTATATTATAAATGTGGATAATCTGATTTTATTTCCAATATTTTTCAATAAAAATAACGTATTGATGTTGATCATTTCAGTATATAGGTTGACTAAAATTTTTTTATTATTTTTTTCAGGTTTCGCGACGAGTGCTGATGATCAAGGACTGAGAGATCCGCCCCTAAACTACAAAGGTTACACCCGAAAATCTTGCCCCCATAGTCAACAAAAAAACATAGCGATGAGATTGCTCCTTTTAAGAGCAGAAATGAAACGAATTACTACTGTTGAAGGACCTCCTTTAGATGCGTATATCGTGAGCTCTGATGACGAACATCAGGTATATATAAATTTTTAAAAAATTCGAATTTTTTTTTAATTTATCTAAAGTCACGAATGTTTTTTTATATTTAAGTTCAGAAGAAATACTCATATTATGTATATATACAATTATTTTTATTACATGTAATAAATTATTAGTAATTATAATATGGCATACTTAGGGTAATCGGTACTGTGGTTGCCCCCCCCCCCCCCAATGGTTGGCCCGCTCATTTAAATATGCTTATATGAAAGAATATTTAATATATAATAAAGTACAATAATCATAAAACAATGCCTTTATATTATAAATGTGTGGCCATTTATTTTCATATCTTTTTAGTCCTCAATTTTATTATTTAGTTAAAAAATTAACAATTTTTGTTTAAACATCCTTTTTGGTTGCAAATTCAACTCTTTTCGTAGAACATTCACAATTTGTTAAAAATTCATATTTCATTGCTGATGAGTCATTCGAAATATTTTTTGAATTAAAACTATTTTTCTTAAAAATGTGTCTTTTATATTTAAAAGTTCACCTTTTTTAGTAGAAATATTTCATGGATAAAAATGGAACTGTTTTGCTGAAAATTCGACTGTTTTCTAAAAAATTTACTTTTTCTTGAAAACTCGTACGTTTGTGTAGAAAAGTCGATTGAAATATTTTTGGATGAAAATTCAATTCTTTTTTGAAAATTTGTCTTTTTATTTAAAAAATTTACCTGTTTTGGTAGAATTTCCATTATTCTTGGACAAATATTGTTTAAATTGAATATTTTGGCGTTAAAAAAAGATCTGAAATCTCTGCTGAATAGAAAATTAACTATTAAATTTTTTTTTCAAATTAAAAATTCATCTGTCTTAAGACACATTTTTTTATCAAATAAAAATGCCACTGTTTGTTTGAAAATTCAATAATTATGTCTAAAACTCATACTTTTTTATTGAAAATTCTACGGTTTTGTTGAAAACTTAACTATTTCGTAGAAAATTTACTTTTTGTTTAAAGTTTATATTATGGTGTTGAAAATTAAATTGAAATCTTTTCTGTATGTAAGTTCTACTTAAAAAAAGTAGTCCTTTTTATTAATAATATTCTGCTGTAGTGCAAATTTCATATTTCTTATATAAAAATGAATATATTTGTTAGATAATTCAGCTATTTTGTTACAAATTGGTCTTTTTGGATTGAAAATTTAATTTTTTGCGTAGAAACTTATTTTTGGTAAAAAATTCGTATTTTAATCTTGAAAAGTCAACTGGAATCTTTTTAGAGTGAAAATTCAAATATTTTTTTGAAAATTATTTTTTTTGTTTAAAAATTCACCTATTTTGGTACAAATTTCACTTTTTTATGAAGAGGCAACTTTTTGGTTAAAAATTCTTCTTATTTGCTTGAGTAGTAAACTATTTTGTTGAAAGATTCGTTTGAATCATTTTGTTAAGAAATCATTTTCTTAGGATTTATATTTTTAGATGAAAATTCATCTATTTCGTTGAAAATCTAACTATTTTTCTTTCAAATTGATCTTTCTAGTTAAAAATTCAAATACTTGGATAAATTTAAATATATTATTTTGATTAAAGGCTGTTGTTTTTTGTTGAATATTTAACTGTTTAGTGCTAAAGCGTGTTTTTGTTTAAAATTAATTTATTAACTGAAAATGTAACTATTCAATTTTTTAAGATTGATCATTTAGAGTTTTAAATTCTCATTTTTTGATAAAAAAATCATTTTCTTAGTTTTAAATTTCATTTTTGTTGGGTAAAAATACATCAGTTTCATGGAAAATTAATTTTTTACTGAAGTCATATTCTTTTTAAAATTCGATTTTTCTAGGGAAAAATCGTCTTTTGGCTTGATGGTTCAACAATTTAGATAGACTTTTATTTCTTTTATAAGTGAAAAATCTTTATTTGTTGAAAAATCGTCTTTTTGTTCTTAAAATTATTTTTTGTTCATAAAAATTTCATCATTTTTGATTGAAATATAAATTATAACACTCTTTTGTTGTGAATTTATCTCTTAAGGTTGAAAATTTAAGTATGCTGTTAAAACTTTAATTATTTCGTTAAAAATTCAAGTATTTTGTTTAAAATCATATTTTATAGTAGAAAATCCATTTTATTTGTTAAAAATAAACTATTCAATTTTGAAATTTTAAATTTGTATCTGCAATACTGTTTTATTCCGTTTATAAAAAATACTATGTTAAAAGTATTGCAAGATTAAAATTCTGGTATTTGAACATTATTGATCAAGGAAAATGAAAAATTATTCAAGGAAAACTCCGGGAATAATTTTGAAAATTAAGTTCTCGTACACCCTGCTTATTTCTACTAGCAATAATAACTAGCAAACAATTTCTGGCAACTAAAAATTACGTACATTAAGAGGCAGGGGGGGGGGCGGACAGTAGAAATATTTTTATAATAATATTTTATTTTATAATAATTATGTATTTCAGCACATTTCAGTGGCAAATTGTTAATTTCTTTAAATATAAATCATTCCTATTTTTAATGCTGAACTTGCTATGGTAATTTGAATCCTTATAAAATGTATTATCCATCTTTATATTTTGGGATTACGTTCGATGTTTATAATTTTTTTTGCAGATTTTTAAACTCGAAAAAATCCTGAGGCCAATCATTGTACCGATTACCCTATATGATTACGAAAATTTACTTATATTAATTTTTCAGAGTGGGAGGCTTATAGCGAAATATCGAGAAACTGTTATAGAGAAAGTGCAGGTACTCATGGACATAAGAGTGATATTTTAAGTGTTGGTTTATCATGGAGAAACTTCCGGTTGTAAAATTTGATGTTATAATATTTATTTTTACAATAAGACAATTACAAGCCAAGATATAGCGTCACTATTTGAAGAATTGCTATTATGAATATTTAACTGTGAAGTTACTAATTAAAAAAAAAACTATTATGAATATTAAACTAAGAAGTTACTATGGGATCATCTATAAACTACGATACCAATTTTGGGCAATTTTTTTCCTCCACTCCCCCTCTATAACCATGTGGTGAATTATAAACTTCGGTAATTAATCAACAATTATTAAAATATAAAGAAGTGATGTTCAGAGTAAGTGTTGAATTCTGCCTAATTGAATGTAGTCTGGCAGTTAATCCGAGTATTATTGAATTTTTAAACTAAGAAAGGTACATTTTTTACCAAAATTGTATAGTTAAACTTTTAATTAAAAACAATAATTTTAAATTTTAAAAAAATTCTACGAAATAGTTGGTTTCTTTTACTACTTTATTGAAATTTTAAGACAAAATGACAAATTTTCTATTCAAAAGAGTTTAAATATAAAATAAAAAATATGAAATTTTGATCAAAAAGTAAATTTTATATAAAAAATAAGAATTTCCGGCAAAATACAAGAACTCTCAAACCAAAACTTTATTTTTTAAAGTAGGTTAATTTTCAACACAAAAAAAACGAATTTTTAACAAAATAGTTCAATTTTAACAATAAGTTGAATTCTTACTTAAAAAAGAGTCATTTTTGACCAAAAATGTAATAAATAAAATTTCAATTACCAAAGTAATTTTTCAACCGCAAAAAAGGCACTTTGTACAAAAAAGTACAATTTTAAATCGGAAGCCAAAAAACGAATTTTTAAGAAAGTAGTTCAACTTTAAAAGCTAGTTGTTAAATTCTTAACCAAAAGATACACTTTTAAACAAAAATATTAATTTTCTACTGAAAAAAAACGGATTCTTGAAAAAATTCAAAAATTCTGAACCCAAAAGTTGAATTTGTATACAAAAAGATTAATTTGTTACCTAAAAAGACGAATTTTAAATAAAATTAATGAATTACCAACCAAAAAGTGGAATTTCGAAGAAAGAACTTCTTTGATTTTATGAAAGTAGTGCAACTTTAAAACTTAGTTGTTACATTTTTAACCGAAAAGATTAATTTTATACCGAAAAAAATGAATTTTTGACAAAATTCAAAAATTCTGAACCAAAAAGTTGAATTTTTAACTAAAAAGATTAATTTGTTACTTAAAAAAGACGAATTTTCAATAAAATTAAAAAAATTATCAACCAAAAAGTGGAATTTCCAAGAAAGAACTTTATTGATTTTATGAAATTAGTTCAACTTTAAAACCTAGTTATTACATTTTAAACCAAAAATATGAATTTTTAAACAAAAAGCTTAATTTTCTACCGAAAAAATTAATTTTTCACAAAATTCAAGAATTTTCAACCAAAAAGTTGAATTTTCAACTAAAAAGATTAATTTTCAAGCAAAAAGTTGAATTTAAAAAAAAAAGGATTTTTTTATATTTTTGATAAAGTAATTCAACTTAAAAACCTAGTTATTAAATTTTTAACAAAAAATATGAATTTTTAAACAAAAATATTAATTAAAAAGAAAGGATTAATTTTCAACTAAGAAAGATGAATTTTCAATCAAATTCAAGAATTGTCAACCAAAAAGTTCAATTTTTAATTAAAAAGATGAAATTTTTCACCAAAGTCTTAGTTTATTAACAATAAGACCAATTTTTAACAAGATTCAAGGATTCTAAAACAAACAGTTTAATTTTCGACTGAAAAGAAGAAATTTTATATAAAAACAATTATTTGCTAACAAAGAAGACGATTTTTTAGTCAAATTTAAGAGTTCTCAAAAGATCAAAGTTTCAACTAAAAAAGAAGAATTTTTAAACAAAAAGATCAATTTACAACCAAAAACGACGAATTTTTTATAAAATTGAAGAATTCTCAACCAAAAAGTTAAATTTTTAATTAAAAACATACATTATAAAACAAAAAGATTAATTTTACACTAAAAACATTCATCATCTGGAAACGTATTAAAAACGTTACCATATGTACTTTTAGCAAAAAAATTCTCTAAATTCTAAAAAGTGAATATACGTGTAATGTTATTTTGACTGGGACCCCCCCCCCCCCTATCCGTTACAAACCGTAGGTTTTGTGAGACCCCCCTCCCCCTGAAGGGGTAACGTAATTTACGGATGATCCCTAATTTTAATGCAATATAATTATAAATGATTAAATAATTCTACTTATACCAAAGAAAGTTTCTATAATCTCTAGTAACTGCGAAGTTTACAAAACACAGTAGTAAAGACATTCTTCCTATGTGTTTTCAAAGTAGCAGAACGGAGACATTTTCCTATTTTAAATAGGAATTTTTGCGAAGCACTTATTCAAATGTTTTTCGTCTCATTGCACGTTCCCATTTAAAATGGTAATTTTTCTCACCTATTTTGTCAGGCGGCCCTCACTGTTTACGTTTCTGTCCCTCCGAAATCAGTCCAAGGCCAGTTGAAGCCAACCCCCGACACTTGACAGAAAGCGAGAATTTGGTGTATTCTGTTTTTAGTATGTTCACAATTGATATGCAGAAAAGTATTTCTTCGTATCGCTGTGACAATAATATTATTTTCTCGCATGTATTCTAGATTGCCATCGAACTCTTGTGAAGATCAATATGATAATGCCAAATTTTACAACCGATAGTTTCTCCGTGTACACGGAAAAAATTTGCACTTGAGGAATTACAGAATTAGTTCCGATGAGGCGGATATGAGAAAAAAAATCCGTAATAATTACAGACCAACGTTATTTTAAATTTTACAGAACTGTTTCTATGATAATTAAATATAATGCAGGAAGAATTCTTAAATGGGACTGTAATTTTAGCAACGGGAAGCTTTAAAATTTGCGAAAATAAAGTCCGTTAAAAACAAAGTGGAAGACTGGATATTTCACAGAACGCCTTTCAATTAAAAAACACGGCAGAGTTTTGTGATTTCTGCACGCCCTTTTCGTCACGAAAAAAAATATTCCGATTTATATAGGGACTTCTATATTTAGCCTAATTTGTATATCAGAAGGAAGGAAGTAAGGATGGAGGGAGGACACACACGAGAGACACATTCTTAACTTGTTGTACGCACACAAACGCAACGCACTTCCCTAACGCAAAATATTGCACGCTGTGGGTATTAGCCTTGTGGTCCTTATATACTAACTAAGAAAATTCTAACCACTTGTGAGAAACGACCCGTGCCAGTGCCAACATTTTTGGTGGGCTGAGTTATATTTAATTTTCTTACTTAAACCTCGGATATTTTTGTGACAATATTTGAGCTTAGTATTAAATATTTCACGTCGACATGTTGTATCTTTTACCATATCGCTCAAAACAAAACATACAGAAAACATGATTAAAAAGTAAGGCTTTGAAAAAAACTTATGATTTAATATTTTTCAGAGCAAATATATACTTTGATGTTCACGAAAACATGAAAACAATTTTGGGAAAAAATAATCAATCATTTCAATCAATTTTGAAACTGAAGATAAATTATTAAAATTTTAAATTGAAAATGGACTTTATATGAAAAAAGTTCAAGCTTTAGCCAATAAAACAAATGTTCAACAAAGTAGTACAACATGACAACAAAAAGTTGATTTTTTTTTTTATAAAAAGGTGAATTCTCTATAAAAATTTTAATTTTTCGAAAACATTAAAATTTGACATTTTTTTTGCTCTATTTTATTATAAAACTCACATTTTGCTTTCAATTTAGGCTTGTTACACAAAAAATTAAATTTTTTATCCCTGTAGAATGACGAAATGATTTTCATGCAAAAAGTATAAAAATAAAAACATTTATGAATTTCATTAGAACAAAATTAAAATTGCGCGCGTCTTTTTTGTAGTTTGGAGAACATTTTCCAAAATTAAGGACTCAAGCTTCCAGTTGAGAATTTTTAAAAGAATTTTTAAGAGCGTTATGAATAATTTAAAAATAATAAATTTTTTAAATTTATTTTGACGGTCCTAATTTAAATTTTAAAGGAGCTTGGGAATTGTTCAAAATTTAATGGCCCAATTAAGCTAAAAATTGTTATTTTTGTGCTATACATTTTCTAATATTTGAAATATAAAATAAGGACTATTGTTCAAATTTTAGGCTAATTATAATAATTTCTAACTAATTTTCAATCTGTTTTAATTATGTGAAAAATATTTGTATAATTTTACAAAATTGAAATTTTTAGAATTTTTTTCAGAAAATTTCAGCGGATTTGAAAGGATTTTAAAAGAGATAATTTAAAAGTTTCCATTTTATCATTAAAAAATTTTTTTTTTCAAATACAAAATAAGGGACATTTTCAAATTTTCTGTTGTTTATAATAATTTCTAACTAATTTTCAATCTATTTTAATAATGTAAAAGTATTTCATAGAATTTTATAAAATTTTAGAATATTTTTAGAATATTTTTATATTTTTAGAAAAATCAAACGGATTTGAAAGAATGTTAAAGGAGATAATTTAAAAGTTTCCAGTTTAGCATTTTTAGAATTAATTTTTTAATATGGAAAAATTGCAAATGATGTTTCACTTGGAAAAAATTAATTTTAAGATAATATTTAGACAGATTAAAAAGGCCAAGAAATCCAGAAATAAATAAAAACGATACTATTATTAATTTAAAAAAATCGAGGATGTTTGAGAGATATTTAAAGGTTTCGAGAAGATTGAAGAGTAATTTAAGACTTGACAGGATTTAAAAAATGTATATTTTTGAAGATTTCAAAAATCAAAAAATTAGAATCATTCTGAGCATTTCAAAAGTCTTTAAATGTTATGAAAAAATTATTAAGATTTAGAAGAAAATTGAAAATAATTTTTTATCCTGAATAATTAATTTCAAGAGAATATTCCCATTTTTTTAAATTGAAGGAATTTTAGATAATTTTAGAAGAATTTTAAATAATTTTCTTAAATATTTGTAGAGTTTTGAAAATTCTTAAGCGTTTTAAGAGTTTTGACATTTTTAAAGATAATACAGCAATTTTCTTAAGATAGCTGACAAAATTTAAAATAATTTTTTATTTCGAAAAAATATTTTTAACAGAATGTTTAAAAAGATTTCAAAACTAACACAGGTTTCAATACATGAATCCTTATATAAAAAATTTTTAATAATTCATTTTTAATAATTATTCTCTACTCAATTTTATTTAGATGTGAACGAAGACTTATTAGTCGATAATTATTAACAAGATAATGATTTGTTCCTTGCTTAGGAATTGGTACAGTTTTAGCTCTTTTCCACTCAGTTGGAAAGTGACCCAAACACAGAATTCCATTTATAATCTTAATAATTATTACGACTGCTTTTTTAGTCAGCTGCACTCATAGATTTTTTTTTTACCAAAAAAGACGATTTTTTAACAAAACACATAAACTTTTAGCTAAGAAAATCAAAAAATTAAAATTTATAACCGGTAACGAAAAATTTTCAATGAAATAGTTCAATTTTTTACTAAAAAATATAAATTTTAAAAAATTCCTTTTTTTATAAATTAATGATTATATCATTTTTATTTATTAGTCTATTTTTGCTGTTTTTAATCGTTCTAAATATTTTATTAAAATTAATTTTTTTTAAATAAAATTTTTGGAATTTTTCCAGGAATTTCAAGTTATTTTTTTAATTATCTTCAAAATTTTCTCAATTCTTGAATGGCATTAAAAATCTATGTTGTAACAATAAAAAATTATATTTTTTAGAAACACTTTTGAAACGTTTTAAACTTTCAAAGCATAGTGAAATCTTTTCAAAACTTCTTAATATCGCTTAAAATCACTCGAATTTTTAAAAATTAATAATTATTTAACGTTTTATAATTTCTATTAAAATGATAAATCTTCAAGAATAAAAAAGCATTTGTAACCCAATAAATGATTTATCAACTAAAACCATGAATTCGAACGAAAAATATGCATTTTTTCTACAAAAAGATCAATTTTTAACCAAATATTTCAACTTCGTACAAAAAAAAATGAAATTGCAATCAAAGAGTGCAATTATTCTTAAAAATAACATTATTTTACATCTGATTTCCATTGATTTATCGTTTTTGTAATTTTGATTTGTGATTCTTTATTGAATCTCGTCGATGCGATGCCGGGACGCACCACATTAATCCACACTGAAACAACTGTATACTGTCGTATCGCATCTTTGTTGCGACACACACCTGAGTAGCGCACCGCCACGCCCGTGTATTTAAAAATCGTAATAATCGTATTGAACTTCTACGGCACCAACTTTTAATACTTATTATCAGTTCTGTGATTATGACAGACCAGTTCGAAATGACTACCGAATAGTTATTGTTAATTCAACGAATTTTTCTCATATCCGCCACAATTTAACTAGTTCAGTAATTCCTCAAGTACAAATTTTTTCCCTGTAGCTTGTTTTGATAATGCTTATTTTAATCTACGCAATTACATGATCTTGGGGTGTGTTTTTTTTGCTTGCTATTTTCAAGCAAATAATAGATCAAGTTTCATAGAACAAAAGGAGCCATTGTTTATTAAGATTGAATGGAACTTTTATTTATTGAAAAGGATTGTTGCAGGATTTCTAACAATAAACTCTGACAATAAAATATTTTATGCTCTTCAGTTTCGTCAATAAAAAGTAGGGTTCAATTAAACAAAACAAATCAGCAAATAAATACCAATTTCATCCATTTTTTAATATAAGACTCAAAAAACGTATAAATGTTCTAAATTTTGTAACTCTATATTCTGCAAATCATCACAGTTAGAAATATTCTGAAATTTACGCTGGTATACGGAATATATAATGAAATTTCTGATACTTTTATATGTAAGCGTATCTTAAATTTACGAAATTTGTACAACAAAATTAGAGGTACGGACAACAAGATTTCTAAGTAATTTTTTAACGATTTCGGTTTTATTTTAGAAGACTAATTTTAAGATTTTGAAGGTTTCAAAATATTAACTTTGAATTATTTCCAAATATATTTAGAAGTTTTTAAAAGATTCTAAAATAATTTAAATGTTGAGAAGATTTGAACAAATTTAAAAGAAACTGTTAACATTTTTGGGGAAATTTACGATGATATCAATGATCAGTTCTGTTATAAAATTAACTTTCTTGGTTAAAAATACAACTGGTCGAAAATTTATCTTTATTGGATGATTTAGAGTGTTTAAAAATTTAACTGTTTATTTTGGAAGAACACCTTTTTAGTTGAAATTTTTATTTAACATTTATGAAGTTTTCGAAAATCCTTTTTAGTTTTCTCAAGCATCTTATAAAATATTTATATAACCTTAAAAACAGATAAACAAATAACGCGAGAAAATAGATATTCGATATTTTGAATTCATAATATTTATTTGGTATTTAAAACTTTTATTTTGTATTCTAAATTGTTTTGCCCCTCTAATCGAGACTAATTTGGTTATACTGAAATTTTAATTTAAAAAAAAATTAGTAGCCGTCTTTACCTAATGACATAGTTTAAAAAATCACAACATTTTTTTAATTCGAGTAAATTAAGCAAAAATAGAGTAAGTGTATATATAATTTTTATTTTTCTATTTAAAGAAGTAATATGTAAATAAAGTTGATTCATCTTTTCGATTTGACATGTTTCCCATTTTTACAACCTTCTTTTAACCAAATGCTAATCAAAAATTAGCTAACCAAATACAAAAATTAAAGACCCCGATAAAAGTCTTGGAACCAGCCCAAAAAGCCGTTCTACCTAATTTTTTGAAAAAAAATTCAAAAAATTTAACAGATTCCCAGGGATTCATAAGGATGAGTTTAACAGATTGAAATGACTGCAGAGGATTTGAAAATATTTTGATTGAATTCATTGAATTTCCAAGGATTTGTATTATTTTAAGGAATTTTCACAGCTTTTAAACATTTTGAGGAATTTCAAGAGATTTTAAATATTTAACGACAGTTTAAGAGATTACCCGAGAGTTAATTAAAGGATGTAATATTCCTTCAAAGATTTCAAAGGCTTTTCAGAGATTGGAGTAAAATTTATGGGATTGCAAGTAAATGACTAAACTTCATAAGGATTTTGACAGATTTCATAAGACTTAGGGTATTTGTAACTATTTTCAGGAAAATATTTAAAAATCCTAAACATTTGATATTATTTCTATGATTTTCAAATAATATCACAAAAGTTATAGCAATTCGTAGGATTTCAAATATTTATAGGTATTTCAAATATTTCCGTTAATATGCGGTTTTTAAGAATTTCTTTTAATTTCGAAAGATTTAGAAGGATTTCATAGGATTTATAAGATTTTAAAATATTTAAAAATGTTGTAAGGTTTTATTTTAAAGGCTCTTTATAAGGTATCTTAATTAGTTCTCAGGATCTCAAAGGATTTTATGGAGTTTCAGATATTACAAAAAATTTCAAGGAATGTCATCAGATTTTATGTTATTTAAATGGATTTTAAATAATTTATTCACACGAACTAAAGGAAATACAAAGAATTTAAAAGATTTTCAAATATTTTTAAGAATTTTAAAGATTTAGGATATTTGAAAATATTCCTAAGAATGTTTAAGCTCTTAAAACAGTTTCCAAGGATTTTAAATGTTTTAGGGTATTATAAGGATTCTCAAGAGTTTAAAAGAAATTAAATAAATTTGAGGGTATTTACAAATATTTTAATCATTTAAAGGAATTTGAAAAAAATTGTTTACGGGTTTAAAGAATTTCCTGGAATTGCGGAACATTTATGAAGGATCTTATAGGGCCTATAAGGGTTAAGAATATTTGAAAAGATTTCATTATTCCAATAGGAGATTTATAGGGTAGTAGTTAAACATGTAGAAATATAAAAGTGGGCCTGGCAAGGCACTGACCAGTTTTCCATAGTTTTGGCGTGGCCCTGGATGGGTCAACTAGCAAGGACCATACATGGCGTGTAACGCTTTTGCAGATTTTGCCCTACATATGGCAAACTTGTCAGGGCCTGTCCAGTTTTTCTGAGCTATGCCCTACTTTTCTCAATTATAATATAATAATAAACAAAAACTAGTTTTAGAAAACAATGCTTATTTTATTTGGTATAATGCTACTGAAAATACAAATAATATTATAACTTTGCAGTCTTTGATGCTGCAAAAAATCCGTTTTCAAAGCCAGTAAAATTTTAGAAATTGCTTTAAATTGTAACATTTTAAATTGTGTAAAAACTTGATAACTTTACTAAACTTTTAATTTTATTACAAAAAGAAAATTCACTTTTTATCAAATTTAAACTGTATCAAAAATTATTCATAAGTTTAAAATTGACATCTATGGTATTCACGTAGGAATAAATTTTTAATAATTTAATATGGAATTGACTATCAAGCCTTCAAAAATACTTCAGTATTTAATTTTAGCACATTTGACATTACATCTTGAGTCAAGACCTCCTCCTCCTTTTACCTATATTTATTTTCAATCTATTTCGCCTTCTCATAATAGGTGTATACTCGGAATCTCCCATATAGAGCATTTATTTATTTTTAATTCGGAACAAGAGTGTGTTTATAGTCAATCACAGATATTTATATTTTGATACCCCATTTGTGCCCCATACTAATTTAATTTTTTTTATTGAAAATAGAAAAACTGGCCTGGAGTAAAATCGACCTTTTATGTAGTTTAGAACAGGAATTTAAATGAATTTAATGTTCCAAAA
>NC_046666.1:54909068-54914178 GCF_010883055.1 Belonocnema kinseyi
CGTCGACTTTTTAATTCCTTTGCATAATCAACAAATTTTACCAAAAATTTGAAAAAATTTATTAATATTCTGTAACAAGTATTTGACAAATGGAAATTTGTTGTGCTTTAATAAAATTTAATCATTATTTTAATTAGTAGAGTTAAAAATGTAAAAAATATGTATCTCGACTATGGATACAGATTTTAAGCTGAACTCTAGCTTGAAAGAAGATTGCAAAACGTCCGCTCACTGCAGTTTTAACAGTTTATACTGTTTAAACTTCTAATTAAAAAAATGATAAAACCTCAATAAAATGTAAATCTTCAACTTTTTGAGATGGAAGTGATTTATCAGGAAAAATCATGAAATCTGACTAAGAGTATAACTTCTTTTTTAACATATTTAGTAATTTCTTAAACAATTTTCTATTATAAGAATCATGAAAATATATAATTGTATTTTTAAATACTTTTCAATTTTTCGAAGAATCATTATTTGTCTGAAAAATTTCGTTCTTCATTCAAATTGTGAAAAGTTTTTATCTATCGGCATATATTATAAAAATTTGAAAAATATTGAGAGTAGAACTTGTTGCTTAATATATTTGGTCATTTATAAACAATTTTTATTTGTTCAAACAATTTTTTCTTCCTAAAATCATGAAAACGTATTATTGTTTTATATATTATTATATTATTATATATACGAGTTTTCCAGTATTGAAACTCATTAAGATTAATTATTCCGACGCTTTTGATTCAGTCATTAATAATTTTTATTGGCAGTTCAAATTTTAAGATGAAACCGGTGAATCGAGAAGCTTCCTTTAAGCTAGATTTCAGCCTAAAATCTCTGTCCACAAACGAGATATTTTTTTTTACAATAAATCGTCGCAGCCGGAAAATTCCACTTATTCTGTCGGCATTTATGACAAGACTGATTCCCCGACATCCCATTCGCTCGCTACGCCCGGTCATGAAGGATATTTAAAATGTCCATTAATATTTATTTGATTTAAAAAAACACGGCAGAAAATTCTGGAAATGATCTTTAATACGTAAAAATGTAGTTTTTTTTTTTAATTTTTGGGTCTTTCGATGTCCTTTGCCTGAAAATAGAAATGAGAGGGATGCCTTGCCCTCTAGCTCGGAAAACGTTTTTTGGACCACCCTAGTCTACACATACTGAAAAATATAGCTATTTGAACCGAAATTCTTATACGAATTACCCTTTTTACAACTCTATTTGCACCGAAAAAATCCGGCTATTTTTTCGAAAATTCCAGTATCGTTAGCCACGACCTAATTTTTTATTTAAAAATAAATTAACATTTTTTTCAAACGATCCCATTTTTCTGCAACAACTTATATTTATATAAAACATTATGAAATCAGAGAAGGCACTCCTTAAAACTAATATTTAGAAGGTTATTATTCAAGATTAAAAATACTTGAAGATTTTATTTTGCAATCTTTTGTTAGGGATATACGTAAACCAAATGGTTAGTTTGTCCATTAAACGATCTAAAGTTATTGTTAATTTTATAAACAAATCTAATAAATAATTGCGAATCTTAGTTATTTCTTGCTCTATAAACACTTTGTTCCTTCAACAAGATTTATTAAAAATTTGTCCGCAATACATAAAATGCATGGTTTGTCAGCACCTAATAATAACTGGTAATTGTTCAAACAAATTGGATAAACAAATACAGACTTTTGTCAATTTTCAACTGATAAGTTTCATTTTTTCACCTAAAATCAATTTTGAATAACCGAATAACCGAATCGATTTTAATTTACTTGGAAAAAAGCTTCGCGTATCGTACTTCATTATTGAAGAATAATTGTTTATTTTATAAAACATTTTATAAAAAATTCTTTAAAATCCAACAAGTTTGTTGAAAAGTAATGTATTTTACTACAAAGTTTTTGTTATTATTAGAACATTAATCTTCTTGGTAAAAAATCTATCTTTTTCGTTAAAAATTTAACTTTTTTCTTGAAAATTTATCTTTTTGGCTGAGATTCGACTATTCTGTTAAAAACTCTATTTTTCGTTTAACTGATCGAGAACTCGTATTTTGGTAGATAATTGACATTTTACGGTAAAAAAGTCATCTTTTATGGTTGAAAATGGAATTTTTTCTTGAAAATTTATCTTTTTGGTTGAGAATTGAACTATTTTGTTAAAAACTTTTTTTTCGTTTAACTGGTTGAGAACTCGTATTTTGGTAGATAATTGACCTTTTACGGTAGAACATTAATCTTCTCTGTGGAAGAATTCATCTTATTGGTTCAAAATTTTTATTTTTTGTTTAAAGATCCTTTTTCTTCTTGTTAACAAATTTTTTTTTCTCTAAAAATGTAACTCTTTCAGTTTTTAACGTATTTTACATTACAAGTTAAAAATGCAACTATTTGGTAGAATGTGTATGTATTTTAATAAAAAAAATCGTTTTTTGGGTTAGAAAGTTAATTTTATCGTTCAAAATTTATATTTTTTGTTGAAAATTTAACTATTTTGTTAACAATGTGTTTTTATTTTCGTTTATAATTTAGCTTCTTGAAATTTCATCTTTTTGGTTGAGAATTCAACTACTTTGTTAAAAATTCGTTTTTCGCGTTTGATTCCACTGATTAAAAATTCGTCTGAAGATTTAATTATTTTTTGGTTAAATTTTAATTTTTTGTTGTTGGAAGATTCGACCATCTTGTTGAAAATGCATATTTTTAGGTTGGAAATTGAACTAATTTGATGAAGTCAGCTTTTTGGCTTGAAAATTTGAGTATTTGGGGTTCAAGTTTAAATTTGGATGCCTTAGAAATCTTTAAAATCTTCAAAATTATGAAAAATTTCGAATTTTGAGATGGCGGATATGTAATTTTAGCCAATCCGTGACGAAATTTGGCGGTATTTTCATAGGAAAAGTAGAAGAATAGTTGCATTAGTGAGAAATTTTCAAAAATAATAATAAAATCGTTATATTTCCCAAATAGTAGTAAAATAGTTGTATCGTTTAATAAAGAGTTCAAAGTATAAATAGTTTCGGGATTCCTGGCCCTGGAATCAGAGGCAATGTATTGATTTGCCCTCCTCTGAAATCTAATGATTAAATTCATCGGATCGTCGAATTTGGAAATCTCTCAATTCTTTCTTGCTTTGTTCAATTTTTTTAATCTATTCGAAATCTTTGCGAAATATTTAAAATCCTTGTCAAATCTTTGAAATATCATGGCAATATGTGTCCAATTTTTGTGAAATATTTGGTAAAATTTGTGAAATTATTTGAATCCTTTTTAAATCTTTAGGAAATCATTGCATTTTTTTAAAGTATCTGAAATCTTTTTAATCTTTGTTAAATGTTTGGAAATTGTTGAAAAATTCTTACGAAATATTTGACATATTCGGAACTATTTGTGAAATTATTGACATCTGTGAAAACTAATTGAAGTTTTTGTGAAGTCTTTTAAATATATCCAAAATTTTGAAAATATTTGGTAATGTTAGAAAATTATTAAAATTGTTGCGGAAATCTTTGAGAAATAATTAAAGTTTTTGTGAAGTCTTTTAAATTTATACGAAATCTTAGAAATTTTTGCGAAATAATAGAAATTTTGGTGTAATCTTTTAAATCTATCTGAAATCTTTGCGAAGTTTTTAATCTTTGTAGAATTTTCGGGAAATCATTGAAATTTTCGTCAAATCGTTGTAAAATCTTTCTGAAATCCTTGTGAAATCTCTGAAATCTATCTGAAATCTTTGTGAAATCTGTAAGAAATAATTCGAATCTTTGTGAAATCTTTGTGAATTCTTTTAAAATCTTTGCGAAATAATTAAAGTCTTTGTAAAGTCTTTTAAATATATGCGGAATCTTTGACATTTTTGTGGAATCATTAGAAAATCATCGAAATCTTGATGAAATCTTTGCGAGATATTTTAAATGATTTTGAAATATTTTGTCATATTTGTGAAATTATTGAAATCTTTTTTTGATATATTTGAGAAATGATTGAATTCTTTGTGCATAAGTCTTCTAAATTTATCCGTAATGTTTGAAATTTTGGTTAAATCATTTGAAATTCATTGAAATCTTTGTTCAATATTTCAAATCTATCTGAAATCTTTATGAAATAATAACAGTCTGTGAAATCTTTGTGATATATTTTAAATCTTTGTCAAATCGTTGGGAAATAAATCATTGAACTCTTTGTGAAATCCTTGTAAAATTTTTTTGAAATCTTTAAAAATTTTTGCAAAATATTTGAAATATTTTTGAATTATATGGTAATATTTGTGAAATTATTGAAATGTTTGTGATCTAACTATATTTTTGGTTTTTTCAAATTTCGAATTTCACTTTTGATACCTGACGTCACAGCCTGGACAATACTTTTACTCGTTTTCGAGCGCCTGTCGCCTACTTGTCCAGAACTACACAATTTAAAGGAATCTAATTATTTAGGTCTTGGATTCATAAATGAATAGTAATTAATAATAATTACATTTTAATAATTGAAAGACTTAACACTTCAGAAAAATGAAAATATCCATATTTTTTACAAAATTTCTAAGTTTATGCAAACTGATATATTAGGAATGATCTATTATGCTTTCTTTCATAGCATTATAAATTGTGGAATAATTTTTTGGGGTGGGGCCTACATGAATGATTTAAACTTATTGTAAAATGTTCAAAAAAGAATATTGATAATTGTAAATAAAAATACTTAAAATGTTGAATAAATTATTATTAATTAATTATTGAAAGTAGAATAAATTTTCATCGTTATTTTTGTCAAAAATCACTTTTATTATGATAGTTCTTGTATGGAAATACAGAGCTAAAAATGATAGAAGAGTATTTTTCGGTCAATAACACAGGCCAACAATTCTCAGAACCAGAGACCAGACCTACTATACCCGAAGGTTCTTGCTGCGCTGAATCCGAATCTGACCTCAGAAAAATCCATCACCCTCAGTTTTCGAGATATTCTAACCTAAAAGGGTCAAAAACCCGTTATTGTGATGTGTTCGAGGCCCCGTAACATCGCGAAAATTTTTTTTTCACAAACTGACAATGGCATCGTAAAGAACTACTCTTTACCTTCAAAATGCGATGCCTAAC
>NC_046666.1:54914278-54916540 GCF_010883055.1 Belonocnema kinseyi
TTCTGAGGTCGGATTCGGATTCAGCGCAGCAAAAACCTTCGGGTATACTAGGTCTGGTCTCTGGTTCCGGACCTTTGTCAAATTTTGTCGGCCTGTGTAATGTTCAATGAAGATTATTACATAATTTTTTTATATTATTTACATTTTTGTTACACCAAACTCTCGCTTTCAGTCACCCCGTTCAGAGACTTCTATTCCTAGAACTGCTGGCTCACGCAGTTTCTCAGGTAATTAGGGCGAGTGCGGTTGCGATATTATATATATATATTCCAATTGAAAACGAGACAGGCGGCTCTCACTGTTTAAGTTTCTGTCCCCTCGAAATCAGTCCAAGGCCATTGGAAGGCAATCCTTCGACATTTGACTGAAAGCGAGAGTTTGGTGTATTTACATTTTTGTTGTTTAGAGTTTAGTGATTATGTGGTGGCTGTTGTGTTGGTGGTGCTGGTGCTGGTGGTGCTGGTGGCGCTGATTGTTCTGATGGTTCTGCTTCATTTGGCCAATGCAGACTAGTATATATATCTGCATACACATTTCTTGCAACATCTACCTCTTTAGGATGAGTAAACTCTACTTCAGGACATGCGTTTTTATCTTTAATTTCAATGTGTGTGGTCGGTGGAACTTTTATGCGATTTCTAGGGGATGATGAGCTGGGAACAATATTTTGGGATGATGGAGCACCAAGGGTGAACTTCGGAGGACGGCCGCGGATTTGGGGCGGTGGTCGAACATTATTATTATCTTCATTCATCTCTAAAGTTAATTCTGGAAGAAGTAAATTGAGATTCATGAAATTCTTGTACACATTTTGAAAAATTCGCTGTTACTCTCTAAATCTGAATCAGTGAAATTTCACTGATTCGAATAGCCAGAAATGGGTCACTGACAATCAGTGAAAGGTTACTTATAGAATCAGTGAAATAATCACTTTTGAGCGTTAGCAGCACTGCACCATGTCAATTGAGATATCATAATAAAATAATATTTCAGTACATTCAATCAAAGAATTATAGTAAAAACTTAAAACCTATAAATATGATCAAATATTAAAAAAGGTCAAAAGTTCCGATGCTTTTAAATGAAAAACAAACTCACATATTACTTTAATTTCAAGATTGGACTGTCATGTACAGACCCGTTAAGTATAAGTACTTCCTATACGAGTTAGAGTATATTTATCCCGCAGTCAATTCAGCAGAATTACAGCTCGGAAATTGAAAAAAATTTTCATTAAGGAATTATTCTTCCAACTATTCTTACAACGCTCAACTTAAAAATTTAGAGGTTACGCTTCACATGATTTACTCTGGTGTTACTGAACTGATTAGTAAATAAGTCCGAAATCACTGATTAATCAATGAAATGTCAAATTGCTATTTCATTCAGTGAATTGTTCACTGATTCATATTTAGAGATTGGAAATTTTGTTCGTGGCATGAACAATTTAGAATAACTATTCAATATTTAAAAAATAAAATAATTAAATTTTTTTGACTTATTCAATTAGTGAAATTTGACTAACAATCATACTTACGGATAGAAATCAGTAAAATCACTAATGTGATCAATGGAGCACCAACTACAATCTTCATAATTTCAATGTGATGAGTCACTGACGGCGAATTGTACGAGATTGAAAAATGTTTGCTAAATGTCCAAGAAAATGTATATTTAATCATGAAATTTAAAATATAATTTTTTTAGAATTAGACTGATTTATTAGAATGAATGTACACATTTGGTAGTAACTGAGGCTTTTAGTATTTGTAAAATTCATATATTATATTTAAAAGCTAAAGTACAATTTCGCTGCGGAACTAAAGCTTTATCAGAACACAATGTCTACTTTTCATCCAAATTAAATATTAAAAATTAGTGGTTTTATGTTTCAGGACTTTAAAAATAATTCTTTTTACTTTTTAAATATATTTGCAATGCCAATCATTTTTAAAACGACCAAAGGCCATAAATTACTACACCAAACTCTCGCGTTCAGTCACCCCGCTCTCAGCCTTCCTAGAACTGCTAACTCACTCAGTTTATCAGGGGAGTAGAGTGAGAGCGGTTGCAACATTATGTATATAGATATAGATATATATTCCAATTAGAAACGAGTCAGGCGGCCCTCACTGTTTACGTTTTGATCCTCACGAAACCAGTTTAAGGTGGTTTTAGCGTGAAACGAAATCCATGCTAAAAAGCTGAAATTTTTATTATAACTTCTTTAACTATTTTTGAATACATCTGCGAAGTTTCAGA
>NC_046666.1:54916640-54936301 GCF_010883055.1 Belonocnema kinseyi
CCATGATCGAAGAAGGCAGCAGTGAACACTTGGCAACGTCGCAATCATACTTGAACGTATAGTCAGTTAGGTTACATTTCGTGTATACACATGCACTCGAAACATGGCGGACTAGAGAGGAGACTGGAGAGAGTGCGACGCTGCCGCATTGCTTCTTTCAGAAGTCATATGGTCGAGAATACGCAAACCGTTGAGGGATATATTTTTATCAATTTATTTATTCTTCTGATTTACATCGCGGGACGGCCATAAATGTCTATCTTAATTAATTTTCGGATTTTCAAACACAAAAGATTCCATGTAAATCAAAAATACTTTTGTACACTCTCATATGACTCACTGAGTCACGCTAAAACCACCTTAAGGCTATTTGAAGGATACCCCCGACACTTGACTGAAAATGAGAGTTTGGTCTACCACCTTTATATAAGATATAATTGCTTAATTTCACTTGATCTTTAAATGTAAAATATGTAAAAGTGGCAGAAGGAAATTTTTTGAGATCTGATATCAGAAGTTGATAAGCTAGATGGCCTAATTAAGAGGCCACGAGTCTTAGCCTTGATAAATTAAAACTTTGAAATATTTTTTTAGAAATGTTAGCTCTTACAAAATAATCCGCTGCAATACATCATTGAAAATGGCTTAGCCAGAAAAATATGCTTCCTATATAACAATTCGTAACAACATATTTTGGACCCCCCCCCCCACCCCTCGCACCTATGTCAATAAGTTTTACAGATATCTTCAGCAGAAAAATATTCATCAAATACTTAATTTTTTACATTTTTTTCATTACTAGTACATCTCATCAAAATTAAATTTTTCTGAAAAAAGATCTTCTCACTTCGCTCCACTGGGAATCGAATCACACAACCTCCAATTGCTGGTCGGTTGCTTTTCCAATTAAGCTATTAGAGAGATCGGAAGAAAAATCCTTTTTTAAAAATAAGTTTTCAAATTAAGGTGAAAAATTTTTTATTTAAATTTAATTTAATTTAAAATTTAAAAAAATGTTTCCATATAGTCAGAGATGACGTTAGACACACCACTTCAGATATTTAATATTGGTTATGCATTTTAATAGATCTTTGAACAAGCTAACCATGATATAAAATATCCTAAACATTTCAAAGAATGATTGCAATAATAACAAGGGCTTAGAAACTATTTTTATTGATTTTTTTAAAACCCTAAACTCTTTGAAAATACCTTAAAATATTCGAAAATCACTTTAAATCTTTGAATCCCTAAGTTTTTGTAAATAAATTCTTTGAAATTTCTTTAAAATATTATATGAAATCCCTTGAGATACTGTAAAGTTAAATGAAGTTTGATGATATTCTTCGAAATTTCTTCAAATTTTTTTAATCTCTGTTAACTTTCGTGAAATCGTTTCAAATACTCGAAAACAATTTTGATCCTTTAAAATTCATTTAAAATTTTGAAAACTTCTGAAAATTCTTTGGATTTTTTTTTAAATGCCATAAGATATTGAAAATCCTTTGAAATCTTTTCAAATATTTGAGTTTGAATTTTTTGAATTTCATGTAAATATTATGACATCTCTTGAAATCCCATAAATTTTCATAAGATCTGATGATATGTTACTCAAGAGGCTTTAAAATCCCTTGGCGTTTTTTTTAAAGATTTTGAAAATTACTTTAAATCTTCTAAAATACCCTAAAATCTTTAAAATCCTTTGGAATTTCTTCAACTTCTTGAAATATATTCAAATTCTTTGAAATATTTTAGAGTCCCTTCATATCTTTGAAATCCTTCAATTTGTTCGAATATATTCATTGAAATTTTATTAAAATATTATAAGATCCACTGAAATCCTCAAAAATTGTATAAAATCTTATGATATTCCTTAAATGTTTGAAGATCTATGAAATCCTTTCAGATCCTGGAAATTCATTAAAATACAATTAAAATCTTTCAAATTTTTTAAACTTTTGCAACTTCATTAAAATATTATAAATTCCTTGAAATTCTGTTAAATTTGATAAAACCTGATATTTCTTGAAGTATTTGAAGCTCTATGATACCCTCTGAGATCTTGGAAAATTACTAAAATCTTTAAATAATTTAACATTTCGTAAGTTGTAGTAATTTCAAAAATTGTGAAATACTTTACTTTTCTGGTATTATTTTTTTACAGATAGTCATATTCCCGGTTCAAAACCGGGCTAAGGGCCGAATCAAAATTTGCATTTTTCATAAATGTACGCTATCATTTTCAATTTCATAAATGGTAAAATTAATAAACAAACTTATAAGTTTTTCAAATTATGTCATTTTAGCCAATTTTAAGCTACAAATATTAAAAACTGGAAGATTAAATTTTTTTCAAATTGAATACTTTTTTAATTAGAAGTGGAATTATTATAATTTTAAATCGTTGCGAATGAATAATTGTTTATCTATTATCTACACATTGAAATTTCCTTTGAAATCTTATGAAACATTCTTATAAAGTTTTTTATTGAAAAATAACCGTAAATTTTCCCAGGAACCTTAAAAAATGTATTATTTGAAATCTTTCGAAATTCTTAAAAAGCTACATAGTTTTATTTAAAAATCTTAACAAATTTTTTATTATTTTTGAAGTTTTTTAAAAATTTATAAGTATCTTTTAAAATGATTTGATTTCTACTTAAAACGTTGCATAAATCCTGCGAAACAAAAAAATCATCTTAAAATCTTCTAGATTGTTATTTTTACAGTTTTGGAAATCTTAAAATTTTTTTTTTAATATTTGCTTGAAACTAACTTTTCCAAATAAAAATTCATCTTTAATTTTTCAAGGAATGTTAGTACATTTTTTTATTATTTAGAAACCTTTCAATATGCTTGAAAAGCTTCTAAATTTTGCGTTTAAAATTCTCAATAGTCTGAATTTCGTTTGGCATTTTTTAATATCTTTAAAAGTTTAAAATTTTTGATTTGTTCAAAACCTCTAAATATCTCTTACACTTATTTCCATTTTTCAACTTTATATTTGTTAAATTGTTATTTATTCACCAAAATTTGGTTTTGCTTTGAAATATTGTTTTAAAATTAATATTCCCAAATAAGAATCATTAAAAACTTTTCTAGGAATCTTAAGACAATTTTTGTCTAATCTTGAAACCTTTCAAACAAATTTTTCTTAATTAGAACGATTAAAATTAACACTGTGACATTCAAAATTTAAGTTTAGCTATCCAAAATTTTAACGATTCAAGGTTTTCTGTTTCACACAATTCAGCTTCAAATTGTCTAGTTTTTAATATTTCGTTTATAATTGTTCATTTTAAATAAAACATTAAACCCTTCTGACTATTAAAAAATTGTTCTTTTTCTCAAATAAAATTTTTAAATTTAATTCGTAACAACAGATAGTTTATAACGTTGTAATTGGAAGTTTACGTTTGATTAACTTCTTTCGAATTGAAACAGTAAATTTTTTAACGTCAAAATATGTAAATTGATTAATTTTAACATATTGAAAATCGCCCTATAAAATAAATAATTTATTGTTCAATTCGGAATACGCGGACTACCGTTTATTACAAAAAAATCATATATTTATTTATATTTGCGGTTAATTAATCTAAAACGTTTTTTTTTTCAAAAAATATCAATTTCCAAAGGTTGTTAATATTTTATTGTGTCTTCAAAACGGCCTTTCAAAATTCTTTTTAATTCAAAATGTATCCCTAAAAAAGAAGATCTGAAATAAAAAATTTTGATCGTGAAGGATTTTAGAATAACACATTGTAAACTGAATAATTTCAATTGAAAAAGTAGTTAATTTAACTTATCATTCAAGAAAATTCAAATAAGACTTGTTTTAAATAGCAATATATGTCTTGTGATAAGAAAGGTGTTATATTTCAAGTGAAATATCACAATGTTTGAATTATGAGATTTCAGAATATAGAATTATGCTTCTCGAATGATAATACGTATTTCTGATTTTGTAGATTAACAATTTTTCTTTAAAGCAACATTTAAAATAATATATAGTTCAATAATTCTGACATTGAAGTATTGTAATTAAGTTTCTATTCAATACAGTAAACACATTTTAATGTTTTTAAAAATATTGATAAATTCCACAATAGTAAGCTTTCTCCAAAGTTTCTTTACTTTTTTCAAAAGGCATTTCAAGACTAAATTTGATAATTAGACTCTGAAAATTAGTGCCTGCTCTAGAACCGCAATCAATGAAGAAATTCGCTTTCCAGTATTGTATATACTATATTGTGATTTTCAATTATCTTATTTGAAAACTTCGAGTCTTTAATAATGTTTTCCAACTCTGGAGTTGACGTTTCATATTTTGTTTTTCTCATTTTTGATTATTTTCTTTAAAAAATTTTACTTTGCTTAATCTGAGTTGAAATCTTGCGGAAACTGACGTAAGTTCGCTAGAGTTTCCTAATCAGCGGTAAATTCTGATTCATCTGGTTCTCACTCTCTTCGTGTATAATGTCTCGCTCGCGCTCTCCCCACTGCGGAGAGAGAGCTTCGAATTGAATTCGCTAGAGGGAAACTGGACACCTCTCTCGTACATGAAATCACTTGAAAATGCTATAAACCCAGCGCTGAGGCACAGAAAAAACAAGATCATACTTCACAGGATCATTTCTGTAGTATATCTTCACGTCCTCTCTATTCAACAATAGAGTCGGTGCAGCCACGATGATGAGTCGTAGCTCTTCTCCCTGAGCGTGAGAGGTTGCTGGAGAAATCGACGTGTTCGAAGTCTCCAGTACTCGAGGATCGTTCGCCTTTTGTACTTTGTGCAGGAGGTAATGGGAGTTTGGGCATTCTGAGTGGTCTTTTTCGTTAATTCAAACAATAAAATTTTAAAAATTATTTTCAACGAATGATTTTTTATGATATCCCATGTGTAACCGAAATGTATAATTTTTCCTGAAACTCCCATCCTGACCACGGTTATGTAAATTTTGTTAGTATTATTTTTAAGATAAAGCTTTTCAAGATAAAATTTATCTACAAACAAATAAGACAAAATATTTTTATGTAATACTAAATGCTTTTTAAAATATTTTTGGAATACAATAAAGAATATAAAATAATAATACAATATAAAAATTTTGAATAGCTATTTATTTGTTAAATGTTTTTGAACTCATAAATTTCAGCTAAGATTAGATTCTGAGAATTGTGAACCGGAAAATAAGTAGACCATCCTACAGTAGATCATTAATAATTTAAAATAATTATGTCTGCAAAACAGTTAATTTATTGCAATTAATATTTCAAATGTGTCAAAAAATAAATATAGAAGATTTGATTTTTTTGTTGGATTTTACAAGATATTAGGGAAAATTCGATAACTTTTAAAACTTCGAAAGAAATAAAAAATTTTGATAAATTTTCGAAAATGTTTCGAAGTTTAAAAATATTTTTAATTTGTTAAAAACCTCTTAAATTCTCAAAATTATTTTCATACTGACTTCAGTTTTTCGTAAAATTAAAAAAAAAATAATCAAAATGTACAAAAATTTCCTTAAAAGCTTTTAAATTTGCCCAGAAATTTAAAGAAAATTCGTTTATTCATTTGAAAGCTTCCGGAATTTTGTTAAAGCTTCCAAAGTTTGTTTAAACTCTTTCAAAATCTAGATGTTTAAAAATCTTTTAAAGTTTGAAGCGTTTGAAAATATTTTTGGATTTTCTCTTAACCGAATTAATTTTTAATCAGGCAGGGTTCTACGCTTGAAATCAGAATTTCTTGTGGACGAAATATGTTTTTTTTTTATATAGGAAATTAGGCGATATGTATTTTTCTGAATTGCAAAAAAAATTATAAAAAGTTATGCCTAATTCAATTTTGTGCTTTGTTTTTCAAAAAACTTGAATTTTTTCTTGAAACCTCTATAACTTTTTACCTAATTGGGATATTTATCATTTACTTTTCGATTCTAATAGCGTTTAAGTTCTGAAAAAATTAAAAATCGATTTTCTCAAAAAAACCCACCTTTATATCAAGTTAATATTTCTTTTTCTTCAACTACTAACTGCTACATGTTGCGTCGAAAATTGATATTTTTTGGACGAAAAATTAACTACTTGACTTAATGTTAAACTACTTTTTCAAAAATGCATTTTTTTCTGTTCTAAAAATTCATATTTTCGTGTTGACAATTGTACTCTTTTGTATGAAATTCATCTTTTGTTTTGAAAATTCAATAATATGGTTATAAATTAAATTATTTTTATGGAAAATTTAAATATTTTGTAGAAAATGAAGTTTTTTTTTTAAAAATAATATTCTTGGATTGAAAATTTAACCATGTATTTGGTTAAAAATGCATCTTCTTTAGTTGAAAATTCAAAAACTTGGCTCTAAGTTGAACTGCTTTGTTTAAAAATGATTTATTTTACTGACCAACCATGATAGGTAATAATTGAATATTTAGGTTAAAAATTATTATTTTTTATATGAGAATTTAATTATTTCATGTTTGGTTTGAATTTTATCGTTTGTAAGTTGAAAAGTCTTCTTTTTGGTTATAAAAGTCATCTTGATTGTTGCCAATATTGTTCCTAATGCTTTTATGAAATGTTTTAAATGTTTGGGATTTCAATTTAAAGTTTTTATATAGTAAAATAGTTCAATTTAAATATACTTGCATTAAATTATTAATTTTCAGTTCCAAATTTCAAAATTATTAATTTATATATTGTATCACAAATGTAAAACCTTCTTTTAGTTTCGTAGATTTGAAATTAAAATTTTAATGCTGAATATATTGAATTCTAATCTAATTAAAAAATATTTACCCACAATTTTCATTACTCTAAATATAAGACTTTTAATTTTCAATGAAGAAATTAAAATTTTAATTTTTTGTAAGCTGTACATTTTCAAACAGTAAATTTTATATTTGACCTTTTTGCACGACATTAAATTCCAAACTTAAAAATTTTAAGCGTTCTAGAATTTTGAAATTATTGAATTGAATTATAAAGTAATAAACTTTCGCTTTATCATGCCTAATTAATTCCTAAACAATAATATTTTCGTTAATAATAAACTAACATATCTACTGGTAAAGGCTTCCAACTTTTAATTATTTAAACATTTTAATGTTGATGAATGAATTAAAAAAAGTGATAGCTTAGAATTTTTATTTAGTTATTCATAGATAAGGGTTTAATTTAACATTTTTTAATTTTAATTCCTAACTTTGACTCGTTTCAAATTAAGATTATGGGTAACTATTCGTAAACTAAAGTTAACTAAACCATATATAACTCTACATTTATTAATATATAGTTATTTTTAATTATAGATCTCAAAAATTAAATAATTTTATACTGTAACAGTTTTCAAACACAGTGAAAATTCAACAAATAGTTTAATCATTATGAAAAAATGTTTAAGTACAACTGTAATCATTTTTAATTAAAGCTGTAAATTCTATAAATCTAAGTTAATACATATAGGGTTTGAAATATTTTAGGGTTTCTTTTGAATATGTTGAATTTTAATGATCTTAATCGAAAAATTATTTTTATGCTTCATTTTTAATGTTTCAAAAACCTGGACTAACAAATTGCATAATATCCGATTTCTGAATTTTTAGGTATAATTTTCTATAAATGATTCTTTAAGCTCATTTTTAATACTTTCAAATATATCTAGGAGTTTTAAGAGATTTCAAAGGATTTCAAGAAATTTTAAGGGACTTATAAGTATTTTAAGGCTTTTAAAGTGATTTGAGGGATTTACTAAATATTTCAACTAATTTTTAAATGATTTTATTTGCTTGCAAATAAATTTTAAAAAATGTATAAAGATTTCAAGGAATTTCAAAATATTTCAAGGAATTTCAAAGAATTTTGTAGGATTTCTGAAGACTTCAAGATACTTCTAGTTAACTTTTAAAAATAAATTAAATTTTATGCGATACCTAACAATTTCAAGGATCTAAAGGGCTTTTGAGGTATCATAAGGAAGTTCACAAGATTACAGGATTTTGGAAGATTTATACTACTAGGGATTTAAGCAGTTTTTTTTTAAATTTTAATGAATTAGTTTAATCTAATTTAAGTTTCAAACAATTTAATAAAAATTTCACTCAATTTAAAAAATTTTCAAACTTGTCTGGCGGTTTCAAAGGATTCCAAAGAATTGAAATCAATTTTTATTTCAACTTATTAAAAAAAATCCATTTATTTTTAAGAGATTTAAATAGTTCCACGAATTTTAAGGAATTTTGGAACATTTCAGATTTATAATTCTAGGGATTTAATCTTTTTTCTTTGTTAGAAAACTTTGGTGAATTAGTTTAATCTAATTTTAATTCCAGAAATTTTTTCCAAATTCAACGGAATTAAAAAGATTTCCAAACATATGAGGAGGTTTTGTTTTAAGGGATTCTAAAGGATTTACATAAATTTCGAAAGACGTTAACGGTCTTTAATGCTTTAAAAAAAGTTTTGCTGTTTAAAAAATATCTTAACTAGTTTTGAAAGATTTCATTTACTTACAAGAAATTTACAATCTTTTAAGGGATTTCGAAGAATTTTGTGGGTGTTCTAAATATTTTAAGATATTTTTAGTGATTCTTGTCAAATAAATAAAATTCGAAGGGATTCCTAGCGATTCCTAAGACTTCAAGGATATTACAACGAAGATTACAAGACTTGAGGAATTCATTAAATCACCAAGGATTTCAAGGGATTTTTAGGGATTTAAACGGGTTTCCGAAAATTGAAAGGGATTTCATCGAAATCTGTAGAATTTTCAGAGATTTCAAGGAATTTTAAAGAATTTTACAGTAATTAATTAATTTAAGTATGTATTACATAAATTGTATCAGGAAAATTAAATGATGCATTTCCATAATTGTTTACAGATTCCTACAATAACGCAATGGCTAATGCATGAATTTAATGGTCAACGAGCAAGAGTCGGAGCTGATCCCAAACTGATACCCGCCTTCAGGTGGAAACTTTGGGAAAAACAATTTGGTAATAAAAGTCTTTCCACTGTCTCGGATGATTCTCACGATACTCTTCTTTCTTTAAATTTATTTCCGACTAAAGCGAAGAAATTTCTCTCAACTTTCTTCGCAACTATTTTTCTTTATAAAATTGCTTCAATAAAAAAATCTCTGCAAGAAATTCGATAAAAAATTCTCATAACTGTACCCAAATTTTTAAATACTTTTGTTTAAAATATTTGCATTTTTTTATAATTTAAGAAGATGCAATAATCAAGTGTTTCAAATTTGAGAATTCCAAATGAAAATTAAACAAATTCAACAATATTATATTATAAAAGTCATTAAGTGTTTTCACTCATATCACTCTTAACAAAAGGTAATCTTATCATTTTATCAACTTTATAATCTCTTCACTTTTTTTAAATTCAAGTTAAAAAATTTGCAATTTTATTTTTCATTGGAAGAACGGGAATTATTTTTGTTTTTACATACTTAAGATTATATATTTTTAAGTCGATGTCAAGGGGCTTCAAAAGATTTAAAATATTTTTAGTAATTCGAAAGTATTTAATCTTTTTTTCAGAATATTTTACACGATTTTAAGGAACTTTATGAAATTTCAGAAATTAAGAATGATATCCACATATTTCATAAAGTTTTAAGAGGTTTTAAGGGATTATAAGCAATTGCAAAATATTTTTAAATTATTTTCACGAATTTTAAAGGACATCAGGAAATTTTAATCGGACTTAAAAGATTTGAAGAGATTTAAAGAGCTTTCAAAATATTTCAAAAGAATTTTTAACATAGCAAAATATGAATTTTCAACAGAAAGATAATTTGCCCAAATTTTGAAATTTCAACCAAGTAATAACATTTTTAACCAAAAAAATTCAATAAAAATAGGTTAATAATAATGATAGAAAGGTAAGTAAATTATTCACAAGAATATTATATTAGGGCGGCCGCAAAACTTCATTGTCAAAATTTCACATTTTTTGTTTAAAAGTATTTTTTTAACTTAAAATGTACATTTTTCATTTTTGGTCGAATATTTATATATTTTATTTTTTTTAGATGAAAATTTGTCTTTTTTGGTAGAACAGTAATATTCTTGTTTTCAAATTTCCTGTATTTTTTTTAGCAACATAGTTATTGGTTTTATATTATATTATAATGAACTTTTTTGGTGTCAGTGGGTTGTTAATGAAACTTTTTCACAGAAAATTCATCTTCTGTCTCAAAATTTCAACAACTTGGATGAATTTTTTTTCTTTTTAGACTAAACAATCTTTATTTGCTAAGAATTTCTTTTTTTTGTTGAAGATTAATTTTTTTAATGAATATTATACTTTCCAATTTTTGACTGAAAATGTATCGTTTTTAGTTGAAATTTTCATAATTAATTTAAAAATTCTTGTATTTTTGGAAAATAAGTCTTTTTGGTTTTGAAATTCATCTCTTTCTGATAGTAATTTGATCTTTTTTGGTTGAAATGTCACCCACTACATTTTTTTTATTGAGAATTCACCTTTAGCATGATTTTTGTTGTTGAAATTTCATGTTTGTTTTGAAAATTCAATTCTTTTACAGGAAATTCGTCTTTTGGCCTACAACTTAAACAATTTGGATGACATATTTTTTCTCTTATGACTGAAAAATCTTCAATTGTTAAAAATTGATCTTTTTATTCGAAAATTAAAAAATTTGTTTAAAAATGTATGTATTTTGATGAAAATCCATTTTTTTTCATAAAAATTCGTCTTTTTGGTTTTCAAATTTATCTCTTTAGGCAGCAATCTTATGTTTTTGGGTTAAAATGCCACCCGTAACATTTTTTTGTAAAAATCATCTTTGCAGCTTAAAAATTCAGCTACTTATGTTAGTTGAAAATTCACCTTCTTTGTTGACGATTCAACAACGTTTTTAAAAGTTAATCTGTTTGGATTGAACATTTAACTATTTTGCAGAAAAAAGGTATTTTGACTTAAAAATTAAACTATTTGATTGAAAATTATTTTTTTTTTGAAAAGTCATATTTTTGGTTTAAAAATTGAACTGGGTTACAGAAAAAAACCTCTTTTGACTTAGAAGTTAAAAAACTTGGATGAAATATTTTTTCTTCTTTTACTGAAAAAATCACATTTGTTAAAATTTCGTATTTTTTTGTTAAAAACAAAATTTTTTGATGAAAATTAAACTTTACAATTTCTGGTTGAAAATTGATCGCTTTTCGTTCAAAATTCGGTTGAATATACATGTCTTTTTTTTAAATTTGTGTTTTTGGTTTTAAAATTTTAAACCATTAAATTTTCTTATTGAGAATTAACCGTTAACATGAATTTTTTGTTGAAATTTCATATTTTTGTTTTGAAAATTCAAATCTTTTACTGAAAATTCGTCATTTGGCTTGAAACTTAAAAATTTTTGGATGAAATAATTTTTCTTCTTTGTCTGAAAAATCTTCAGTTGTTAAAAATTGGAATTTTTTGTTGAAAATAAAATTTTTTATTGGAAATTAAACTTTTGGTTAAAAATTGATCTTTTTATTTAAAGTTCAACAATTTAGTTAAAAATTCACGTATTTTTTTTTAAATAAGCGTTTTTGGTTTTTAAATTCATCTCTTTCTGGTAAAAAATTTATCTTCTTTGGTTAAAATAATACCCGTTACATTTTTTTGTTGATAATTTACCTTTAACATTAATTTTGTTAAAATTTCATATTTTTGTTTTGAAAATTCTAATCTTTGATTGAAGATTCGTCTTTTGGATTGAAACTTGAAAAAATTGGATGAAATATTTTTTCTTCTTTGACTGAAAAATTTTCTGTTGTTAAAAATTATGACGTTTTTGTTTTGAAAATAAAATTTTTTTAATGAAAATTAAACTTTCGAATTTTGAGCTATACTAAAAATTGTTCTTTTTATATAAAAATTCAATAATTTGGTTAAAAATTCATGATTTTTTTTGAAAATTTGTGTTTTTTAAATTCATCTCTTTCTGGTAGAAATTTTATCTTTTTGGTTGAAATAATACCCATTACATTTTTTGTTGAGAATTTACCTTTAACATGAATTTTGTTGTTGAAATTTCATATTTTCGTATTAAAAATTCTAATCTTTTACAGAAAATTCGCCTTTTGGCTTGAAACTTGAACAATTTGAATGACATTTTTTTTTTACTTTCTCTAAAAAATCTTCAGCTGTTAAAATGGACAAAAATTCATTTCTTTGGCTTGAAATAAACTTTCTTTATATATGGTAATTACATTAATTTTATTTAAAAGATTTTATTTCTATACTGATACTTTTTCTATGATAAAAAACGTAATTTCTAATTTTTCCAGATAAAAAAAAACACTTCATCTCAAATTGATAATTTTTTAAAATATTACAGTATTACATTTTTGGTGCAAACATAATGAAAATTGAAAAATTTATCTGATTTTGTGCCAATAATGACATTTTTTAACTTGATCTACCAATTTTAATTTTTTAAACCATTTTGGTTTATTTATATCTATTTGTAAACTATTCACTCTCAATTTTAAATAGTTGAACAAAATACGTAGACATTTACAGTCCGAAAAATTGCATTCTCTGATTGTAGTAAGCACTCAAAGTTGGTAGTGGGTCCATTTGAGCCAGTGGGCCCTTTACGTTCCATACAGGAAATGTGCCGGTTAAGGGTTAAAAAGGTCGATAAAGAATAATAAAGAAAAGTTTGTCTAATTTTGGTTTTATCTCTCTAACAGCTTAATGTAAACGCACCTGACCGGAAATCAGAAGTTCTGTGGTTCTAATCCTACTGGAACGAAAGAAAAATATCTTTTTTTCAAGAAAAAATTTTCATTTTAAATATGATTTTATTTCCCACCAGTGAACACGACAATAAGCCTAGAGCCAATTCATGAAAACTTAGTGGACAATATCTGGAAGGTTGGTAGAAAACCTCATAGTACTCGCGCGGCTTCAGTATTGGAAGACAAGTACTCAGGTAAACCATGGCAGGAAAAAATCAAACAAGTGAGGCTGGAAATGGAACTGGCATCTGCAGATGCATTGGTGATTACGGCCTTGGATGAAATCGCCTGGCTATTTAACATTCGAGGTGCTGATTTGCCATTCACCCCTGTCCTTAGGGCTTATACAATAATTACCTTCGGGTCAATTCATCTCTATACGCCCCGCAATAAGCTCAAGCGAAGCACGGAAATACATCTTAAAATGGACGCGTGCTACCAATCATCTTGTGTCAAGTAAGTTACTACAACATTTCATTGTTATATTAGGTTATATTTCAAGTACGTGATTCTGCCTCTACTGAAATACATCATCAACTGGAGCCTTTTGGGATTACAGTTTGGTACTGCATCGGAATATTTAATCAGTGATGTAGCCAGGGTTTAATATGGGGAGATATTTCAATTCTTTAACTGAACTAGTGAAATTGCCACTGGTTGAAACGAGTACGTCCAAATGACTACTGGTACTGACATGAATAACTAGTGAACCTCACTGATTAAACCAGTGAAAGAATGTCACTGAGTGAACCAGCGAAATCTCAATGATTATTAGTGACATACTTCTGGCTGTTCAAATCCCGAATCGAAATTTAAGCCCTACTTTAAGACTCCTACCTCAGGTGGCGCTGGAATCACTAAAGTAGGTTCTAAATAAGCAGCGATTTCAATCTAATTTCGACCCTACTTTAAAGCAATTGTCCGAAATCGGCTGTTTTTTCACGATTAGGGTCAAAGTAGGGTCTGTATTTAATATAAATTAGACCCTTTTTTAAGGCTCAAACTATTACCCTCCTTTAAAGCTAAAGCTACGACATGTAAGAATTGTGGCATCAAAGCAGTTTCTCTATAATCTCACAACCATATGTATAAATAAAAATAAGATTTGTTATTTATCAGAGCAAATAAATTATATCTGTTGTATAAATATCTAGAATATTCGCAATTGTTTTGTAGAAATATTGTTAATAGTATCTTTTGATTATGACACTAAAGCATAGTGCACTGAAAAATCCGCAAATAATAAGAAACGAACCCGAGATCTAAACAATTGTTTGAATAATTACTATTTTAAAACTTTCTGTGTCGTTAAATATTTGAAACCATTTTTGAAGAGTTCAAAATAAATTGGTTCTGTTTTTAGAAGTATTTTACGTTATACGCTTTAAAAGAACCTCTGGCTACATAATTAAATTTGATTCTGTGTTATTTATTAATTGAACGAATACAAAGTCCAACTTGCCGATTTCAATAACAATACCTTTTTATCTCTTTATCAAGCAAAGACTTTAAAAAAGTCGTTCAGCATCACAATTAATCCAATTACACTAAAAAATACAAATATTTATTTCAAGATTAAACCTAATATTCATTCGAAAACAAGTTTATATTAACAATAACAGAACTAGTTTTATAACCAATGGTCTTGTCCCAAAATTCGAGATAAGTAGTCAATTGTTTTTCATACATTTGGCTGTTCTTATTCTTCAACGAATATGAATAAAAAATAGAAACAGTAAACATTTTTTTATGAAAAAAAATGATTTTTCCTTCTAAATCAAGTGGTAGACACCTAAATAGTAATATTTCTCGAAGAAAATGTTTCAGAAACTCTCAATTGTTATTGTTCAGTAACTAAAATGACCAAGCGTCCAAACCATTGTAAAAGTGATACACTTCCTTGGAAAGAAATTATTTTCTCTACGAAATAATGTTGCAAATAAATTAACCGTAATACTCTAATAAAAATTTAATAACAATCAGTAAATTGAATTATAATTATTAAATATACATTTCAATATATTTTTCAAATTTTTTATTTTATTTATAATATTGGTTGTGATTCTCAATCACTACATGGCTATTGAATACACATACTTTTATTAAATATAGATAAAAATGTTTATAATGATTCATTAATCGACAATATTTGGTAATTTTCCACGATGAATATTATTCTCATACAAATTTTCAGCATTTTCAGTTAAGAGGAAATAGTTTTCTGCGATTGAGTATTGCAACAAAGTATTTATTTATAAATAAATAATGAATGACAATTAGGTTGAATCTTGAATCTCTCAAGGACAAAATATTTTGTTTTTTAGAGGAAATTAAGCGAAATGTATTTTTGCGATTTTTGAAAAAAAATAATTATTTTACGAAGTTATGCTCGGTAGAATTTATCCCCTTCTTTCGAAATCCGCGAGAAGATATAGAAAATGCTAAAAATTAACAAATTGACGGTGGTTTTTCTAAAAATAATAAAAGTCTAGAAAAAATGTCTTTATTCATGTATGATATCATGCACCGTTTTCGAAAAAATTAAAAAAAATTAAATATTTATTAAAAAAAAATTCCTTTGCACATAAAACTGACTAGCCCGCATAATAAATAAAAAAAATAAAATAAAAAAGGTGGGGCTTGCCCCCTTCCACAGAAATTGCGCATATGCTCAGTATTTCATCTTATTTTTTTTTAATTTATATACAAATGAACAATTGAAATTCAAACATGCCTTTGTTTTTTTTTTATTATTTTTTGATCGATGAAAGAATAATCTAGAGTTTGAAATGAAAAACAGATTCCTATGTTCCTATTACAAAATTCCTTGTTAAAATTTTAATTTATTCTTGCACTTAGTGTAATAATATAATAATAATAATAATATAATTATACTTAGTATAATTATATTCTTACACTTAGTATAATAGTATTGTAAACTGGGGCAAAGCGGCGTGTGTGGGGAAAATATTTATTATTTAATTATCTCTTTCCCTGAATAACAAATTATATGAGATGAGCTATTATTTTATTTCAAATACCAAACTTTTTGAAAAACTTATATTCTAAAAATTCTATTTTTGGTTACGATTCTCACCAATTTCTTCGTTTTCCAGAAAAAATTACTTTATTTTTTCAAATCCGTCAACGTATTTAACCTTGCCCCCCCCCCCCCCAGGCTAATCAAATGAATTTTGAATGGAAAAGGCTCTGTTTTCGAAAAAAATGAAAAAAGACGTAACTTTTTGTAAATTAAAGATTATTAACTTCTTAAGAAATTTTCAAGGACGAATATCCACATAAAGTGACTGGTCACAGAAATAATTTAAATCACGCTAATACTTTTTGCTAATTTTTTGTGGATTCTACATTTTTCCAAATGAGAGATGCCGCAATGCGACTTGCCGCAAATATGACTTGCTGCATTTATTTTAATTGTTTGTGGACTTCAAATTCTTCGAAATGAGAGTTGCCACAAGAAATGTACATCGGTTTAAAAACGTTTCAAACTTTAGTAGGATTTAACTGATATTTTATATTATTATCTATAATAATTTTACCTTCGAAAAATTATTCTGTATAGTATAGAGAATTAAAAAGTTAAACAATTAATTCAAGTGACAAAAATTTTGAACATGATTATAGAATTTAAAGGACTTTGAAATATTTGAATGTGAAAATACTTTCAATTAAAAATATATTCCACCCTGAGCTCGTTTTTAAATATTCTTTCACGTAGATTCTTACGAATTACATGAACAAAAGTCAAATTAAAAGTATTGTAGAACTTTTGGGTCGACGATTATGAATCTGAAATAAAAATTGAAATTTGCGGATCCAATATTGTGGATAAAAAAGTTTAAAATAAGTATTGCATCCTCCATTTTAAACTTTTGAATTTTGATTTCAGATTCGCAATCCGCGATCCGCAAGATACCTGAGAACCCATCTTAAGGCCATGGGACTTATTTTTACATTTTCTGTCCATTTATATCAGTCTATATATCCTGGTCTCTGTTTATTTGAAAACAAAAAATGTTATCGGTTCAAAAATGGTGAGGATTATTTCATATCTACAGTTTTTGATAGTCAACAATAATAAGAAATTGGAAACAAGATAAATTAAAAATATGTTGTTTTTTGTATGGAGTGAAATGCACACTTTTTCTAAAAAAAAATGACGCTAAAAGATGTCCTAAATCGGGACAAAATGTGTTTTCGCAAAAGCAAAATGATAAAATGTGTCCTTTGTTCAAGCTGAAGAAATTTCCGGCTTGACAGATTCAATTTTTTACCAAATGTGTGCATATGATTCAATCCAAAAAACTTTTTTTTTACACATTTTATACAAATTCTAAATTAAACAAACTTGTTGCTTTGAATTTTTAATTATTTTCTAAGAGTAAAAATAGTACATATAAAAAATTGGCTATTATTTTGTAACAAAAATTAGATGAATAACACATGTTACTTCTATAATTTTTTTCCAGATAAAAGTTTTCTAATAAAAAAATGATTATTGTCGAAAAAGTGTGTGATATGATTAGGAATCGTTGGTATTTTCTTGCAAGAAGTCTATCAAAATTTTGTTAACAGAATTTGTCTGTTCCTGTCCCTGTTTTTTTGCGAAAAGATATTTTGAGTTAACCGATTTTTTTTTGCTTTTTGCAATATTCTATGGTTTCTTGAGGCTAAAAATAATATATGAAATAAATAAAAAAATACAATGGGGTCAAATGAATGACACAAAATTCCCGTTCTTAGTCTAGAACTCGGAAGGGCCGCAGTGCGCGAGTACTCAGTCGAGTGAATTGCGCAATAGTATGAATTTTCATTGGAAACCGTTCAGATGGCCCTAAATATATACGTTTGGATTCCCCTAATTCAGTCTGAAGCTATTTGCAGGCAACCCCTGACACTGGACTTAAAACGAGTGTTTGTTTTATAATGAAAAGGTTCGGATCCCGTCAGACTTTAGCCGATTAATTGAAAATAAATACATGGCGTAGTGAAATAAGTTTCATGAAAAATTGTTTGCAGAATTATATTTTTATTTAAGGCAACTATAAAAATAATACTCTAATTTTATAGATGGCATAATTATACGTCATTCTGGGATGACCTTTCAACAATGTCTCAAGCATGGAGTACTGTTTGGCTTCCTACTGACTGTGGATATGCACAAGGGGCATCTGCAAAAATATTTTCTTCGGTGAGTTTTAAAGCAAGGTCCGTTAATTACCCAAGAATAATTTTTGATATTTTAGACTCCTCCCCCCCACTTATTGTAAGAATTCGTAAGATAGATATATATATATATATATATATATATATACTTAGACATTTGTTCTATTTCATTAGTAGTATGGTCCATTTAGGTGGAAAACTGAATTTAACTTTAAGTGGAAAAATAATTTTAAAAATGTCAAAATTACGCAATCAGCGCTTCGCGCCCAATAATTCACTTGTCTCGTACTTCATGCTCGAAAATGTATCAACCTCGTGCTACACAATGTCAAAAAATCGACAATTTTAAGTTGTTGATTGTGAATTCTCTTTTGTTAAAGCTCCTTCGGCTTTAACGAAAACGTTCTCATCATGTATCTCGTGCTTCGCACTCGTCTTTGTCTGAAATGTGAACTTTTCTACACTATGTGCCACAATTTTATATCAAATGTATATTATAATTATTTATGCACGTCGGGCTGACACTGCTTATGCAGATATTGTAAAATAATGCAAAAATATAATTGTTCATGATTACTTTAATATTTGCTCCTTATTTTGCACTAATTTTCATTCTCAGCTACCATGCATAATGTATTATTTTTATAAATTTATATTATTACAATAAGTATTGGCATTGAAACATACGTATTTTCATTCTCTTGTGTTTAAAATTAAAAAAAGTACGCATCATACAAAAAAAAACAATTTTGTTATTAATATTTTTTAAGCAACTAATGTCGTTTTTTCATCAACAAAAAAATTATTTTCCATCTTGTCAGAAATGACTTGAAGCATTTTCTGTTATTTGAAGAGTTAACTTGATGGATAGTTTTGATTTCTCTTTTCACAGATAAAAAAGTTTAATACAAATTTCTATATATTTTTTAAATGCACAATTTTTTTTCATTCATGTGTTTTCGTACCTTGCATCATTTTTCCAAAGATTTGATTTTTATATTATTAATGTTACTTTTCACAATTAAAACAAAAACTTCGCATTTTATAAAAAAAATTAATAAAAAAATTTGGAGATCTTTTTCGGGTGAACAATTTTGTCTCTTTTATTTTTCTTAGCTTATGTCGTTTGAGCAAAATTAAGATTCAGTCATCTTTTTCGTGTTTTGCATAGTTTCACCGAAAACTGGAATTTTTTATTTTCCATTATTTTTTGGGCCATACAAATTTAAATTTGCAAGTTTTTGAAAAGATTAAAAAAGTTGTTATAATAATCTTGTAGGGCCTTCAAAAATTCACGTTGTTTTTTTCTTGACTTTTTTACGTAGCGTGCGTTATTTAGCTTAAGATTTTTATTTTCGTTTTTTTTAATTTTGTAAGTGCTTTAACGCTGGAAATTTTTTTTAATCGAAAAAAGTTATTATGAGAAAATGTTCGCATTTTCAAGTAATACGAATAACAGTGCAGAGAATTATTGAATCTTGAAAAAACGTATCCTCAAAAATATTTAAAATGCGCACACTTTTTGACACTAAAAGAGTGTACCAAATGCCAATCTGAAATAATTTTTTCAAAAATTATCGTGCTCACAGGCAGACAGACAGACATACAGTCTGTCAAGTTAAAGCGTGGGTGGCTTTACTCGCAGTCGGTAAGGTGTATCGACATGATTTTGGTGTCAAAATATTAAGAAGAGCTCCCTC
>NC_046666.1:54936401-54952957 GCF_010883055.1 Belonocnema kinseyi
GAGCTCTTCTTAATATTTTGACACCAAAATCATGTCGATACACCTTACCGACTGCGAGTAAAGCCACCCACGCTTTAACTTGACAGACTGTACATACAGACAAATTCGTAAAAACCTATTTTTCGGATTCAGAGGGTCTCAAAACGTGGACATTTGATAAATCGTTAACAAGTCTACATTTTTGTCTGAGTATCTTATTCGAAGATCATTCAGTTGAATATAAATGGTAGCATTTTATTGACCTGGAATAGATAAAAGTGAATATTTTTTAACCACAGTCGAATCATCGATTGCATTTCTTCAGCCGACACTTTAGGTATATATGTAACCAGCTTGTCTAAAAAACGAACCCCAATTTCTCTTCAAAATCCTGTTTGTCTTCTCTTTTATCAAATCAAATTTACATTTTTGATAGCGATCAATAAAAGTTATTTGATAAAGATTCCCTGATGAGCAAATCCTTAAGGAAAGCGCAGTGTTATTTTCGGACGAAAATAAAAATTAAAAGAAATGATAAATTTCAAAAATGGCTCTTAACGGGAAATTGGTCGGGGCCAGATGGGGCGCCAGATCTGCTTCCGATAGGGCCATGTGTTTTATCAGCGATCGGATCCAGGTCCGTTTTCCAGATCTGGGCCAGATTTGTCTTGGTCTGGCCCCGGCCTGCGCCATAGCAAAATTTCTATAAGGATATATTTAATAAAGATTGCACTTTAAAATTGGTTAAAAACAGTATTATTCACTGTTTAATATGTACTAAATAAATTAATAAACTATTCGGCATAATTTGAGTTAATAAATTGTTAATAACTCTCACAATAAGATTCACAGAGTATTCTATCTGAATTATAAATTTCATTAGTATTTGCAATTATCGCAGGTGTACGTAAATACTAGCACAAACATGAGGAAATTCACTTAATCCGTTTCTCTAGAACATCCGCTTGTTTACTTTAGTGTAAATTATACATTTACTCTAATCCCAATGCAATCTCAGTAGTAGGATGCTTTCTTAGGCATGTTTGCAAGGGCGGAATCAGTCTTGCCTTGAGGCTACTTTAAAAGTGCGATTTAGAATTTCAATTTCAAGATTTCATTTAGGCATATATTAGACTGCCTTACCGTTACCATCACGGTTTTCATAAAGTAAGACATTACGTTGGCGTTACTTTTTTAAAATAAAATTGGTAATGCGTCAATTTAAATTCCCAAGAAATTTAGATATTTTTTTTTGTATTTTTTATTTGAAAGTGTTTTCAAACTTAATAATTATATTTCAATTTGTGTAATGTAATAAACGATTTTAGATTAAAAAACTGCAAATTGTATAATAAAACTAGTTTTTCGAAAAGTTCATTACTTAAACGAAATGTTTTGACAATAAGAATAGATCCTGCTATGCTGAATAATAATTCTGATCCTTTTTCAAAAATGATGTATTTTTTAAATTCGTTACTTTTTGACCTAATTCAAATATTCGATTTTTTTACGAATTCTGGCAGGTTTTACTGACTGGATGCCTTTCTTATATCGGCAGATATTTTTCAAACATTGCAAAAATAGAACAGGTTGGGCTTTGCAGAAATTCTTCTGTATTTTTTCTCCTTATTTTAAAAATATCACAAGAAAACTTTCTGATCATTTGATTTTATGAAAAAACTTCTGCACACCTCAAAAATTACTTAGCCCTTATAAGAAAAATTTAAATATCTAACTTAGGTCAAAAAAGATGGGATTTTGAAAATATTTTTTATTCAAAAAAAAAAATGTTATTACCCATAACTTCCTGAAATTTTCTTTTCTCAAAGCGGAAATATACCTGCCTACTAATTTACTCTGAAAAAATAATTTCGTCGCTGAGAAAATTTGCGACATGATGTGTAGAGTCTGTCTGATTTGAAATAAATTCGTTTCATATAAAAATCCCAATAATAGAATTTTTTAAAATTTGGTGTATAAAGGAAGACATGGTAGGAATTTTTTGCACTTTCTTGACTGCGAATATGTAGAAAAAAAACAAGCAAAAAATGTTTTTCATATTATCATTTTATGAAGATGACTAAATCGAACGATTTGTTTCACTTTTCATTACGATAAAACAATTAAAAATCGTGTTAGGTTTTGAAAAACGTTTTTGAAATATATTTTTTTACTTTATTTAATCGAGTTAGCCATTTTTTTGGATTTGAAAGTAATACCTAAGTTTCCTGAACAAACTTTTTTTTATCTTGATGTGAAAAGTGAAAAAGAAATTAGATTTAAATTACAATACAATTTCATAAATATTATAGAGATTCCATATACATTTTTCTTTTGCAAACTATTATAAATATTTTATCAGAATTAAGAATCACAAACGAAAAAATAAATATATGACAAGTTCTAATTATAAAACCATACAGGAAGATAAATCGCTTTTAGGTTTGTGTTAAAATTATTCTTAGATAATAATGAGTGACTTTTATAATTGCATAAAAATGAATTCTCCCGTGAAACGAGTTTAACTTGCGCATACATTTCATTCTTGGACATAAAAAGCCATCTATCAATTAAAATGGAACTGGAGAGTATAAATTAACTTCATTATGAGTGTCAATTTGATACTGAATTTTTAAAATAATAATCACATTATAAGTTATAAAATACTTTATTATTATCAAAACTTATAATTTAGACAAAATTTAGATTAAACAGTCTATAGTTGAAGAATTTTAAATTGTGTCCTTCAAGAATTTCGAATTGAAATAATTAAACATGTTGAAATTAAAGAAATGAGTATTAGTCGGATGTATATGTCAATGTTCAATTGAAAAACTCGAAAATGTTCAAATTAAAACTTTGAAAACTTAGACAATTTCGAGTTAAAGCGTTTGAAATTGCACAAATTTTCCTTAATTGAATTTGAATTGTTCAAAATTGCATCATTTTTATTTTTACAACAAATAATTTTACAATCAATTCAAATGACACGCGCTTAAAAGACACCAACTCCCATATAGTTTTCCCTAATGGTAATATTTAGTTAATGACTATTTAAATTTTAGAACTCGTTTAAAATACATAACAATTAGTTACTTTTTTGATATTCTTCATTATAATTATTGAAATCCAAAAATATCGCTGAAAAAACTAAATATATTAATAATAAACCATTAGAAAGCTAATTAAATTATGCGTTAAATGAGTTTTAGTTAAACTAATTTCGATATGTTACAGGTATTGAATAATCACGTGAGAAATAAAAAAATAAAATTCTTTTTTATAGATCACCCGGTTAGTGGTCCGATACTGTCCGTCGGTTGTGTATCAAAAGCAACAAGATACATTTTCAAGTAAAAGGCTTATTTTTCGGTCAAAAAAGATGACTTTAAAAAAATAAACAAATTTTCTACTAAAAAGGCTAAATTTTCATACAATAGCGAAACTAATTTTCTACAAAAAATTTGAAATTTCAACAAAACAGTTCATTTTCAATCGAATCAAACTAGTTTTTAGGCAGGCAATTGTAGTTCTAAAGAAAAAAGATGGAATTCCAAAAAAAAAGGAAAATAATTTTTCAAACCAAAAATTATGAAGCAAAAAAAGATGATTTTTCAACAAGACAGTTGAATTTTCAACCAAAAAGGATGACTTTTTGAAAAATTTGTTGAATTATAAAAAATGTAACTTACGTAAGAAATGTTTTTCATCACATTAGACAGCATAAAAAAAGCATTGACCTTTGTTTAAAAATTTAAATATTCTACTGTTAGATAATTAATCTTCTGGGTTAAAAAATAATTTTCTGGATTGAACTATTTTTTTGAAAACTCATTTTTTTTAATATTCACGATTTTCTTGAAAATTCGTCTTTTGGTTTGAAAATGTGAGTATTCTGTTTACAATAAAAAGAAAAAACAAATTATTCGTTTGTTTGTTAAGAATTAATTTTTCATACTAATAATATAACTATTTCGGTTTTAGTTGAGAATTGATATTTTTAATTGAAAATTGATATCTTCTAGATTAAAACTCTTGTATTTTTTCTAAATTCGTATTTTTTAGTCATAAATTAATCTTCTTGGTTGAAAAATTATCCTTGTTGGTGAAAAATACAACTGTTTAATTCCAAATTAATCTGGTTATAACGACGATTTAAAAATTTGGTATACAATTAAACTATTTGCTTAAAAATTAACTTTTTTCTCAAAAATCCATATTTTTGGTTTAAATTGAACTATATTTGGTTAAAAGTTGATACAATTTGTTGGCAATTCGTGTTTTTGAGTATAACAATTATTTGCTTGCTTAAAGATTCGTTTCTTCGGTTCAAAATCTGTTTGGTTACAAAATGAAATAAAACAATGTAAAAATGAATATTTTTTAAAGATTCATCTCTTTGATTGAAAATTTATTTTTTTGTTTCTTAAAACTTGATTTCTTTTTGGTTACAAATTTTAGCATTTAGTTGAAAATGTCATTACTTTGTTGCAAATGTAACTATTTTTTGAAAAGTCATCTTTTTGTTCAGGAATTCAGGTACTTGATTAAAAATTGAATTAATTGGTTAAAAATTCATTTTTTCGGTTTAAAATTTAACTATTCTATTTTTATTAAATTAATCTACTTCTGCGGGTTGAAAAATCAGCTAATTGGTTGTATTCTTTTGTCGAACCTTCATTTTATTTAAGATTCATCATTTTAGTTAAAAATTTATCTATTTTGCTAAAAATTTAGCTATTTTGTTCAAAATTCAACTATTGATAATTCATCTTTCCTAGTTGAAACTTAATTAATTTTGTTAAAGTTCATACGTTTTGGTCGAAAATTAACCTTTTTTGTAGAAAGTCATATTTTCGGATTTAAAACTCAACCATTTTGTATAGATAATTTGTTCTTTATGCTTTAAAGTTCAACAATTTTGTTGTACATTAATGTATTTAGTTGAAAGTTGTGTTTTTGACAGAACATTGAATTTTTCACTGTAAAACTCATAATTTTTGGTTTAAAATTTAACTATTTGTTTCAAATTTTATCCTTTATAGTTAAAAATTCAAACACTTGCTTAAAAGCTGATCTAGTTTGGAAAAATTAGTATTTAAGATTCACATCTTTGAACGAAAATTAAAAATTTTTGTGAACAAAAATTTTTAAGGTAAAAATTGGATTTTTTTATCTGAAAACTTCACTGTTCTATTTTTAGTTAGAAATTCATTCTGTATAAGTTGAAAATTCAACTATTTGGTAGAAAATTCATGCACTTTGTTAAATATTCGTCTTTGTGGTTAGAAAATTAATCTTCTTTGTGAATATTCAAAATATATTTTGACTAGTAATCTGAGGAATTTAAAGTGCTTAATTTTACATACAATGTGTTATTTACATTAATTTTATTGGATAAAATGTACTTCTCCAATATTACCATATGTTCGTAATAAAATCACCCTCTTTCCTATGTTTTGATAGAATTTTGGACGTTATTTTTTGGGATAGGGGGGTGTAAGACAAAAATACGGTTGATAAAGAGGGGAGTTGAAAATAGCTTAAAATGGTCATGTAGTTTCAGGACAATTCCTGAAAATTTTTTAAAAATGTTGTAAATGTAATTTCAAAATAGTTTGATTGGAAAAATGTAGTATTTTTTTGTTGTTGAAATTATCACCACTATTAGGCGTATACGTAAAAGCAAAAAAAAATTGTTTGGTCATTTTTCAAGACTTTTTTACTCGTCCAGAAATTAGACTGACGCGAAAAGACGGTCAAGCTGAGTTAAGATTTTAGACGAGATAATCCTAGGTTTAGCTCTACCCTCATGGCCATGTTACCCTGGCCCAGTGGAGCTTGTTGAGCTTAGCTTGATCCCCGCGTGACGAGCTGACGCGCCCCTATCTAGTATAGACATAAAGAGCGCAATTATGTCAATAATTTTTCTCACTAACGTCCGTTATCAATATAAACCTAATGAGTTCTAAGTTTGACGCTGAAAAACTATTGTCCAGAGAATGTGCAGGCTCGTGCCAACTGAACTTGTCGTAGAATACCTCCATGCTTCTATACTCTCCGGAGCCGTAAGACGCCTTGGCGCCCGCGGCATCAAGAAATATGGAGGATCATGTTTTTACCACGAGACCCCACTCCCGGAAAAATTGGACGCGTGAATTCCGATTTAGTTACTTTGCATCGCTCGTAACGCCTCTTGCGGAAAAATGCGAGACCGAGAACATTTTCAAAATTCCCTGATTTTCTCTTGACTTCATTTCAAATCATTAATATTCAATTACCAGAATTTTAATCTCGTTATACTTTTAATATAGAATATTTTATAACAGAATGAAACAGTATTTCAGATACAATTGAGTATTCTAATATTACGTCACGCTCGTTCGGTAACATCAAAATTTGTAAGGCTACCATTTGGTGGACTGTAAAGCATTGTTTAGATAGGAGTTTGACTAAAATAAATTAATTTCGGCAAAATTAAGTAAAGAATCGTGATATAGCTTTTCTTTTAAGAAAAAAAGCGATTTATTTCATTATTGTTGGTAATTTGGAAAATATGGGATTAGGCAATCCATCACGAAAAATTAAGCGATTTGGTCAAATTTTAACGCAGTTCAGGTGATTTTAAAGAATGTCAAGCAAGTTACTGAAAAGTTCTTCAAAAATATCATAATGAATTTGAAGAGATTTCAAGGGATGTAATTTTTTAAATATTATTAAGAATTTAAGAAAATTCAAAGGATTTTAATTAACTGTACACAATTTCGAACATTTTAAATGATTTTAAAGAAGTTGAAGGGATTAAAAAAAATTCGAAAGATTAAAGGATTTTTTTTTAACTTGTAGAATTTCTGAAAATTCAAGTGATTGTAAGGAATTACTATAGGGACTTGATGAGATTTTAAGATTTTCTTTTGAAGGATTTAAAAAGAATTCAAAAATGTTTCAAGATTTACAAGAAATTGTAAAAGATTTTAAGACAGTTTTAGGGATTTTAAAGCTATTTAAAAATTTATTTAAAAAAAGTTATTTAAAAAGATTTTAATAAATTTAAAGAGACTTCAAAGGATTTAAAAAGATTCAATAATTTGAGGATAATAAGAGATTTTAATTAATTTTAGTCAATTTAAAAATTTTCAAAATGACTTCAAAGAAGTTCAAGGGAGTTCGAAAAAATTCGGAGGACTTTAAGGATTTAAAGATAATCCAAAAATAGTTCGAAAAAATGTAATGCTTTACAAGAGATTTTATGAGATTTTATGACAATTTATGTGATTTTAAAGAAAGTTATTGAAAATTGAAAACATAAAATTTATTGAAAATTTATTAAAACAGCTGATGTAATAAATTTTAAGTGATTCCAAGGTATTTAAAAAAAATTAATTTAAAGATTTTCAAGACATTTTCAGGAACCTAAGAAAATTTTGAGTATTTTGGATTTAAACGACTTGAATTAATTTGAGTCAATTTTAAAATATTATAAATTATTTCAAAGAAGTTAAAAAGAGTTCACAAAAATTCCGAGGATTTTAAGGATTTTCCAGAAATCTTAAGAGATTTTTAAGAATTCAAGTGATTTCAAAGTATTACTAGGGACTTGGCGGAATCTTAAAGTTTCTTTTCAAAGGATTTAATAATAATTCAAACATAATTCAAAATTTTTTAAGGATTTGCAAGTTATTTGTAAGATTTAAAGACAGTTTTAGTGGTCTTAAAGAATGCCAAGAGAGATTTGAAAAATTATTTAAAAAGCTTTTAAGGAATTTGAAAAAATGCAAAGATTTTATGGATTTTTAAGAGATTTAAAGGAATTTATTAAAATTTAAAGGATTTTAACAGATTTGAATTAATTTTAGTCAGTTTCGAGAAACTTTGAAATATTTTAAATGATTTTAAAGAAGTTGAAGGAATTTAAAAAAAAATTCGGAGGAGTTTAAGGATTATCAAGAAATCTTACAAGATTTATAAGAGTTCAAGTGATTTTGAGGAATAACTAGGGACTTAACGGGATTTTAAATTCATTTTTAAAGAATTTAAAAATATTTCTATAAGTCTTAGTGACTTTAAAGAATGTTGAGCAATTAATTTAAAAGTTTTTTGAGAAGATTTCAAGTTATTTGCAAAAATTCAAAGATTTTAAGGATTGTCAAGAGATTTGAAGGAATTTAAGAATATTTTAAAGATTTTACGTGAATAAAATAATTTGTAGTCAATTTCGAGATACTTTGAAAGATTTGAAATGATTGCAAAAAATTTGAAGGGTTACAAAAAAAGTAGGACAAGTTTAAGGACTTTCAAGAAGTCTTATCGGATTTCTAAGAAGGATCACAGTCTTTGATCATTTTTGTTTGCTTAAAGTGCAAAAATAATTTCTTGACATCTTTGAAAAATACACTTTAAATACTACCAAAATTCCAGAATTTTGACCACCAGCTATCATAACAATTCAACCTAACCTCAATCACGGCACATTATATTTTTTCTTTATGGATTGTCCAAATCGCACATTTTCCCAATTGCTAAAAATTATTCAAGAAATGGCTTTTCTATATGAGAAGCAAAGCCATATCACGATTTTTCATTTACTTTCGCCTGCAAAAATTTATTTTAGTCAAACCTCTATGTAATCAATGCTTTGCAGTCCACCTTATAGATTTCGACGTTACCGGCCGAGTATGACGTAATGTTAGAATACTCAATTAAAAAATTTCAAGTATAATCATTTATTTCAAATAAGAAATGTCTTTTCTACTATGAAAGATGAATTTTTAACAAAATAGTTAAATTTTTATTCTAAAAAGACAAAAGCCCAACGAAAAAGTGTTATAGTTTATATTTCAATAAAAAAAGAATGAAATTTATCCAAAAAATGAATTTTAACACCAAAAAGACAATTTTTCAAAAAGAAAAGATTTTTCACTAAAAAATAGACAAAAGTGTATCTAAATTAATGAACCTTCAAATCAGAAGACAAATGTTCTCAACAAAAATTGAATTTTCAAACAAAAAAATATGAGTTTTCAGCAAAAAATTAATTTTCCAAGAAAATGATACATTTTTACGTGATAAAAAAGAATTTTCAAACTAAAAAATTTTTTTTACCAAAATAGGCGAATTTTCAACTAAAGAAGATCAATCTTAAAAAAATGACTTTTTAACAAACATGAAGTATTTGTCGCTAAACAGTCAAATTTTCAACCCAAGACATAAGCCTTCAATCAAAATAATATAATTTTAATAATGTAGCTTAACTTTTACTCAATTAGTTGCATTTTTAATTTAAAAAGATTAATTTTGAACAAAATAATTAAACTTTCAACCCAAGAGATGAATTTTCAACTAAAAACATAAATCTTTATGAACAAAAGTGATATCTTAAATAACTGATATAACCAAATCTTACAAAACAAATTAACTGAAGACTCAAGCAAACAAGAACGATTTTTTAACAGAAAGTTGCATTTTCATTAAAAAAATATAATTTCTTCTAAAACACATGAAGTTTTAAATTAAAAAGGTAAATTAAAAAAAGTTGAATTTTCGGTTGAAAAAGATTTCAGTCGAGTTTTCACGATCAAAATATGAATTTTGAAGCAATAAATTATTTTCTACGAAAAAAAATTTAATCTAAAAATACGAATTTTTAACAAAAAATTATGACTTTTTAACAAAATTAAGTGAAACTTTCATTTTGAACAGATTTCAGTTAATTTTTCTTCACCAACATATAAATTCTAAACAAAAAGAAAATCTTTTGCGAAATAGTAAAATTTTCAAGAAAATAGTGGATTTTTTAACCAAAAAGTATGACTTTTTAACAAAATAGTTTAATTTCCAACGAAACAGTTGCTTTTTGATCTAAAAAAGATTACATTCTTCTTAAAACAGATGGATTTTTAATTAAATAAAAACAAAAAGAAATTAAAAATATAGTTGAATTTCCATCCACAAAATATTTTATTTCTCTTTTCAACACCCAAATATTATATTTAAACAGTAGATTTTTCAATAAAAAATTATAACTTTTTAACAAAATTGTTGAATTTTCAACAAAGCAGTTGCATTTTTAATGCTTCAGAAGAATTTTGGTGCGAATTTTTTAAATTCAAAGAAAGATTGTTTAATTTAAAACGCTTTGAATTATAATGAATGTCATTTCTATAGAAAGGATACAATTTCAATTCCTTTCTATTTAAATTTTCCATTAAAAAAAATGTAATCTGAAATGTCTCAATTTGGAATGCTTTTAACCATAAACAATACTGTTTTAATTCCTTTGATTTTTAAATGATCGAATTATGAAAATTCTAGTTGGAAAATATTTTATTTATAACGTTTTGAACTTGTCCTATTTTTGAAATTTTCTTATAATATTAAATCATTGAAATTCGCGAGTCTTATATTTAAAATAAATTATTTCATTCTGTAAGCCTTAAATTAGAAATGACGCAATGTCAAATATTATCTAATAAGATTGTCAAATTTTCAAAATTTAAGCTAAGATAGTACAATCTGGAACGCTTTTAATTAGAAATAATACAATTGGTAAAACTTATGTTTCAACGCTTTTCCGCAAGAGGCGCTAAGAACGATGCCAACTAACTAAATCCGAAACTATGCCTCCAAATTAAAAAAAAAATTCAACTAAACTTATGGGTCTGTAGGGCGAGCCATAGAGCCTCGTCTAGTGGCCGCCAGGATTAGAATTTTCATGCACATCACGATCACCGTTACCGGTTGATGTCTGAGGGAATTGATAGCCGAGGACTTTGTTGTGTGCCGGATGATATTTAGTTGAAATATTTTTTTTTCATCTTTTATCAATAAATTTTGTACTTTAACGTAATTTTCTTTCGGCTCTTAGATTTCTCAAAGTTTGAGGCCGATATTTGATGTATAAAAAAGTATAAACGTTCAAAAAATGACAAGGTTCAGGAAAAAGGTGTGAAAAAGGCTCCCAGTTTTAATTTGGTCGAAAATAATTTTACGAGAAGTTCATGCCCCAATGAAGTACCTAAACATATTTTTTGTACTCTAATATATTTTCCAAAGTTATAGCTCAATATTTTATTAAAAAAAAAGTTTTTACGGGTTAGAAAAATATTCAGTGAACTGACAAAGTGAGGTCGGTAATATAGGTATTTGGTTGTCTTACCCATCACTGATCGCCTCTGAAAACTGCATTTTGGTAGGAACTTCACTGAAAATTATTTCATCTTTTTTCTGCACCTCAACATTTTTTGAACGTTTGAACTTTTTTTATACATAAAATATCGGTCTCAAACTTTGCGAAATGCAAGAGCCGAAAGAAAACTACGTTAAAGTACAAAGTTTTTACGGGTTAGAAAAATATTCAGTGAACTGACAAAGTGAGGTCGGTAATATAGGTATTTGGTTGTCTTACCCATCACTGATCGCCACTGAAAACTGCATTTTGGTAGGAACTTCACTGAAAATTATTTCATCTTTTTTCTGCACCTCAACATTTTTTGAACGTTTGAACTTTTTTTATACATAAAATATCGGTCTCAAACTTTGCGAAATGCAAGAGCCGAAAGAAAACTACGTTAAAGTAAGCTTAATAATTATAAATGTATTTAAAATGTATTTTTGCACTGCCCATAATCAAGTTTTAGAACTGACCATTTTTTTTTAGAACTGCCCTTTTGGTCAGAGCTGCCCGTTAGATTATACCCTGGCATCAGCCGGTAACGTTGTACACGAAAATGCGAACTCTCTAGAGCCTCGTCTAGTGGCCGCCAGGTTTCGTATTTTCGTGTACAACGTTACCGGCTGATACCGTTGGAATTGATTGTTGAAATATATTTTTTTACATCTTTTATTATTAAGCTTTGCACTTAAACGTAGTTTTCTTTCGGCTCTTGCATTTCTCAAAGTTTGAGACCGATATTTTATGTATAAAAAAAGTTCGAACGTTCAAAAAATGTTGAGGTCCAGAAAAAAGATGAAATAATTTTCAGTGAAGTTCCTACCAAAATGCAGTACCTAAACGTACTGTATTGTACTCTAATATATTTTCCAAAATTTCAGCTCGAAATTTTATTTACAAAAAAGTTCTTAGGTTCAAAAAAACATTCAGTGAACTGAAAAACTGTCGTCGGTAATATAGGTATTTAGCTGTGTCACATGCCCTTAACAGCACTAAGGAGGATATTATATTATAAAATATATAACATTGAAAAATTATTATTACATATTAATATTTATTGTTATACTCAAGTACATTCTAATATTATATATTCTCCTAAGCCACGAAAACAGGATTCTTACAGAATTTTGTGAGTATTGAAGCTTGACCGGGTGACTGTAGCCAGACATACACAGTAGCCGGAATGTTGCATTTTACAGGCGCAAAACACTACATATTTAATTACAAAAAAAATCACTAACGGGAACATTTTCCAGAAAAAGCTATATGTTGAGGCTAGTATAATTACGTTTTAATTATGTGGTGAAAATATTGTATTATTCAATTCATCCTTTGTAAAGTTCTTATAGATGTAAAGAGAAAACTAGTCTTTTTAAATGAGTAAAGCTCGGTTTTCGTCAAACGAATGTTCAAGTGTTTTTAAAATAATTTAAAATTATTAAAGAACTATTATTTGTGCAAAAAATATTTTTTTTTCTGTAAATCGTGCAGTTATTCTTTTTTGTGTTAACTAATATACTTGATAAATTTCAAGAATAATGTTTATTTTTATAATATATTTGGTTATTATTTAAACAATTTTTATTTGTTTAAATAATTTTTCATCTGTAAATCATGAAATGTTATTGTTCTTTAGAGTTAATGTCACAGGTAAGAGTGACATTTTTTTAAAGACAATTTGCAATTATTTAAACAATTAATGTCCTGAAATCAGAAAATACTAAATAATAAGCTACATAGTATAAGAAATTCATACAAACTAGAATTTTCTGTTCCTTTCATATATAATTGCATTATCGACTACAGAAAGAAGTAAGTTTTCTCAATTTAGAGTCAAAACATTATTTTTAAGAACAAAAATTATTATTTCATTGCTAAATATTATTAAAAAGTATACTACGCTCAACATTCGTTAGTTGTGTAGTTCATTTAATAAAATGATAACTTTTTAAGACTTACAGTGAAAAAATTTATTAAGAAACTAATACTTGTTTAAACAATTCAAAATTTGTGATCAAATACTTGCAGAACTTGTCACGAATCGAATACAAATAATCTATGTTAAAAAAGTTAACAAAAACAACATCTTTAGCATGATTTATTCATAAAATTTCCATTTTTAATTTTTTTGGGAACTTTCCGGACACAATAGAAGGGGTTTTCGAGTGGTTAATAATAAAATTTATTGTGAGTAAATGATTCCTTCAAATATTCTTAAAAAGTTACTAAACTTTAATTTGCAAACAATTAATAGTAAGTAAACCTTTTTTCTATTTTTTTCGAAAACCTAGCTTTTCTCATTCAAAGTTATTTTAAGGAGCCCGGAGGCACGGGGTAAATGTTGACTGATATTAAAAAAAAGAATTTCTTTTTCTGAAAAACGAGCAAATTAGTGGGAATCAATCACCAACAATCAAAAGTCGAATTTTTAAAGATCAAGTTTTCCATGATTTTTTAATACATCCTAACCAAATTTCAAAAACTAAGAACCTTATACCAATGCACTTTTTATTCATTGTAACTAACGAATCTTCACAAAAAAAGATTCTAAATAATGTTTAGCATGTAAAAGGTAAAACAATTGTTTGTCTTATACAATTTGTTATTCAGGGAAAGAGACAATTATATATAAAATTAACCCCAGTCTAGGGTACTATATATGTTTTATTAGTATACTAAGTGTAAAAATAAATTTAAATTTCAACAAGAAATGTTTTGATAGGAATAATATAATAATATATCTTTCGTTTCGAAACCCTAACTTATTCTTTAATTGGTCAGAAATCAAAGGGCATTTTACATATAACCGGAAAATCTCGGAAGTGGTCTTAATTATTGGATAAATGAAACTATATTAGGGAAGTTTAATTGAAGCACGTGATAATGAAGAATTTTTATAATTTTAAAACAATTTTTCGCGCAAGGATGATAATTATAGCATTTATACATTTTACTTTCAAAAATTTTCTATTTTATTCTGTAAGTAGTAACGTACTTTCTGGTCAGCCCTTCAAACCCCTCTGTTTACCAAATCCTGGCTACGTAGCTGGGTTCGAAAGATTGTGTTGCCATATGTTACTATATGGGGGGGGGGGGGGGGGGGGGGGGGGGGTCTTTTATTCAAGCAAGTAAGTTTTGGAAATTTTCAAATAAAACAAATAACTCGCGTAAATGTACAGAAAGTTAATATGAATTTAACTTAACGCACCAAAGAAACGAGGTTAGTGAACAACAAAACTAGTCAAACATTTTTTTTGAAAATTCTGGGAATTTTGTTAGTCAGGGAGAAGTCAGGGATTACATTCTTTTGAAAAGTCAGGGGATTTTTATAACTTAAATAACTTTCAATAAAAGTAAATTTGAAATCTTTCAATTTTAATTTGAAATTGTTTTATTCCGCTTATGAAACTTTTTAGGTTAAAAATGTCACAAGTTACAATTAATATTTTTCTTAGATAAAAATTGAAATAGCTTTTGCATAGAATTCATATTTTAATGTTTAAAAGTAAAAATAAATTTTCTTTTGAATGCAAATTCAAATATTGTTAAGAAAGTTAGTCTTTTGCTTTAAAAATTCATCTATTTTAGTAGAAATTACGTCTTTCTTGGATAAAAATACAAATTTTTGGTTAAAAGTTTAAGTGTTTTGTTGAAAATTAGTTTTTTTTATTAGGAATTATTTTTTAAGCTGAAAATGACATTATTCTATTCTTTGTTCATGCATAATATTTCTAATTAAAAGTCAATCTTTTCTAGTTGAAAATTCAATAATTTCACTGGAAATTTATGTACTTTGTGGAAAATTAGTATTTTTTTACAAATTTAATCTTCAATCCTTTATGGTTGAACATTCAAATGAATAATGAAAAATTAACCTGTTTTGGTTAAGGATTAAATTATTTTGTTGATACTTCATATGGCTTATTTAAAAAACTCAACTATTAGAAAAAGATTACTATAATTACGCATCATTTTAGTTGAAAATTTATATGTTTTCTCGAAAATTAAGCTTTTTCGTTAATAATTAACTTTTTCGTTGAGAATACACATTTTTGGTTGTAAATTAAAATATTTGGTTAACAATTCGTTTTTACGATTTAATTCAAAAGGTTAAAGATTCTTTTGAATAAATGTTTTAAACTGCAAATTTGGACCCTTCCATTTTTGGTGCAGAAACCCTTTTCACTCTACTATTTCGTGGGAAATTCATCTTTGCTGGTAGAAAATGAATTTTTTTTGCGTGAAAATTCAACTATTTTGTTCAAACGCAATATATTTCGTCTTGAACACTTAGCCCATCATATTAAATTCAATATGGCACCTGTACATTAATTGTATTTAAAAGAATTTATTTCTATATTTTTGCAAAAAAAAATCACCCCATGTTTCCCTGTTTTTAAGCATTTTGAGCTTTTTGTAATGATCTATTAAGAAGAAGGAGAGGGGTGGAAAAAGTGATCAAAATACCGTAACGTAGTTTTTGAACGGCCCCGCAGAAGAGTTAAAGAAAAATCGTTTATATAAAGTCATTTAAAGTAACTTTGATCTATTAAAAATTTTTAAATGTGTAATTATATGTCATTAGTTTACAATTATAATTTTTCTAGATTCCAAAAGAAAAGCAGTTGGCGAAAGCTTCTCCGGTGATTCTCCTTCGGGCAGAGAAAAATGAGATTGAGGCGCAGGGAATGAGAAATTCTCACATCAGAGATGCTGTTGCCATGTGCGACTTTATATCTTATATGGATGAACAAATGAAATATGATCCAGACGAATGGGATGAAAAGCAGGTGGCTAGGGTGGTGGATGAGTTTCGTCTTGAACAAAATTTAAGTGAAGGACTTTCTTTCCCTACAATAGCAGGATATGGACCAAATGCTGCCTTGCCTCATTATGAACCACCAATGATAAGTCGAAAAATTGGGACAGATTCAACTCTTGTCATAGACTCTGGAGGGCAATATAAAGGTAGAAAATTTAATCTGGATTAATAATCACGAACTTTAAAAAAATCTAAGTCGTTAATTAATTTGTTGAAATCTCCCTCCCCATAATTTCCCCTACTTCCTCTGAAGCCCCTACTTCTCCCCTTTTCTCCTCTTTTTCTATCTTTCCCCTACTTCTCTTTCCCCTACTACCCTTCCTTCTACTTCCCTTCTTCAGCCCACACTTCCCATGCACTAAATACCCTAATTTATTATCATTTCCCCTACTTCCACTTAATTAAACTCATTTCTCCTACTTCTCCTCACTAATTTCCGTTATTTCCTTGCCTCCCATTTCTGATACTTCCCCTACTTTTCCACCCCTAATTTCCCCACATTTCTTATCACTTCTCCTACTTTTCTTCTTCTTGTTTCCCCTCACTTTCCTTACTTTACCCCCACTCATTTTTCCTACTCCCCCT
>NC_046666.1:54953057-54965070 GCF_010883055.1 Belonocnema kinseyi
CCCCCCCACCCTCATTTTCCCTTGATTATTCTCCTTTCCCTCCACTAATTTATCCTTACTTCCCCTCCTTTGAGAAAAGTACGGCAGACATAAGGGCACCCCAGACTCCAAGTATAAGGGTTTCTGCCAGGTGCAACGAAATTCTAACAAAATAAAATAAAAATAATAAAATTTGGATCATTATTTCTAATGTATAGAATTCCTGAAAATAAAACCAAGAATCTAACGACCGAATTTAAACAATAAACATAAAGTACACATTAAATGTTCAAAATAAAAAAGGGGAAAGAAAAATGATATTTTTCCTCTCTTTTTTATCTTTTTCCAAAAATTTTTTCTTTTTTTAGGATTTATTTGTCTAAAGAGGATCTTTTTTCAAATTCGAATAGGAAAATTTTATGGTGGTTGTCAAAATGTTCTTGTTGGACTCTTATTTTTTCTTTCAGTATGTCTATACATTAACTTTATTTTAGGATGAGTTGAAACAGTTGTCTAATTTAAAAATCCGTAAATATGATTTTCGGTAATATTTAAAAACATTAAAATAATATTTTTTGATTTAATATATAATTTTTCAAATATTTAAATTGGCAATACAAACAAAACGTAGGGTAAAAATAATTTCAGGCGACGCTTTGGGTGGTATTTCAGACTCACTGATGCAGAAGCTGCCTGTGAGTGTTACACGTTTCCTCGCAATCGCAGGGCAGTAACAGAGAATATGAGTGGAAGTCTCATTATCATTTTCGCACAGACAACAGAGGGGCTTTCTTCAAACCCTATCTTATGTCTATGATACCAGACTTTGACTTTATTTCTCAAGAGCTTAAGTAATTATTTCGCTCGATGAGGGTTTAGCTTTGAGCCCAAGAGTGTTTTAGCCTGTCTGCAGCCAGCCTACTGGAAATGCCTACAACTGGCTCAGGTCCAGTAAAATTTTCCTTTTCTGCTAGCTTTGCTAGCCTGTCCGATATCTCATTGCCCCTGATGCCACTGTGACCAGGGACTTAGAGCAGAGTGACTCGGTTTTCTGTTGCTAGCTTCTTTAGTGCCTCAAAGCGCTCCCATACTAGCAGCGACGTGGTCGTTGTTCAATTCAGAGCCATGCTAGCAGCCCTATTATCTGAGCAGATGCGAATGTTCCTTTTTCCGCCATACTCCATTGCCTTGTAGGCGCACTGGAGCAAGGCCATAATCTCAGATTATAGAACTGTTGGGTAGGACCCAACTAAAATTGTGAAGCCAATTTCGTTCCTTCTACGATATACACCTGCTACAGTGTTCTCCTTGTACTTGGAGTCATCTGTAAACTAGTTGTCTCCATCACTGGGCAGGTGTGTCTCACCGTTAGCCCATTCCTCTTTCGTGGTTGGGCTAACTCGGTACTTATTGTCGAAGAGGTAGCGACATGTGGACATTTTGTCCCTGAGCATGCTCAGTGCCGGCCTCCTCGCGATGTTGATTAGTATCCGCATAGCTGTCGATATACTGCTATCGTTTACCATAATTAATCTCCTGGCCGCCTTCGCAGCCACGGCATTTATGGTGAGATGGAGGGGCTGCAAACCTATTAGTGCCCCCAGGACCATTGTTTGTGTCGATTTCGAGGCACCAGTGATACCTCTCAGAATCAGTCCCCTGTTTCTTTCCAGTCGGGTCTTCACATAAATGTCTCGGGTTTCAAGCTCCGTCTTTTCCCTATGGCTTTTGTACAAAGCCAAGGAGTCGCTACTATCTTCTTGCACTTGTCTTCCAGGTGCCCGTTCTATGACAGCTTCTTATCCAGAATGACTCCTAGATATTTGCCTTGCATTACTCCGAAGAGCGCATTCAGATGCTGACCGCGCACGATAACCAGTATATCGTCCGCATAGCCTATAATGTGGAGACCCTGACTCGTGAGTAGATGAAGCAATTCATCCACTACCAGGCACCACAGAAAGGATGATAGAACACATTCCTGCAGACATCCCGAGTAAACGGTTCCACATCACGTGCTGTCACCCTTAGTCGTGGTTAGATTCCTATTAGCCAACATGCGGCAGGTCCATTCCACGAATGCACTAGGCACATCGTGTGCGATCATGGCCGCCCTGATCACCTCTCCAGTAGTGTAGTTAAAGCTTCCTTTGATGTCCACGAAGGTTCCAATCGTGAGACCTTTCAGCTTCAGTTGTCCTTCAATTAGGTCAACTGCAGTACTTAGGGCCATGTCAGTCGAGTGACCAGCCTTATAGGCGTGTTGTAGCTTGTGAAGAGGACCACTTGACAAGACCTCATCGCCGATGATACTGCTTTCAGTAGGAAAGATGTGAGGCTAATGGGTCGGAAATCCTTGGGTTAAGTATAACCGACCCTGCCTGTCTTCGGAATAAAGACTACTCTCGCACTCCTCTATGCTGCCGGAACATAACCCAACGTCAGACTAGCCCTATCAAGTCTCACAAACGGCCCAATGATTATCTCACCAGCCCTCTGTAAGAGGACTGGATATATACCATCCGGACCGGGAGACTTGTAAGAATTGAAGGACTTCAGGGCCCACCTGACGCTGGCTGGGGTGACAATCTCGTTAGCTAGCCGCCGTTTCGTGCCCAGTTGGGCCACAGGCGGCTTTGATTGCCTCGGAGGTGCCGTCCCCTCTTCTCCTAACTTTGTGAAGCCCGGAAAATGTACCTTGATCAGGGGAGCCAAGGTATCCCCGTCAGACTCTGAGTACCCCCTGCTGGGCAATTTTAGAGTCCCGAGAATAGCATCCGGGTTTCGAGAAAGCAGCTTGTCCAGTCTACTATCTGATTTAACAAGGAACAGATTGCCCCCAGTATTTTTATCTTAACCATTTTTCATCCTTTATCTCCTCTGCGAAGTTTCCAAAAGGCTTCGATTAAAAATGGTATAATTGAGACAATTTTTATCATGACTTTCAATTAATTATAAAATAATATTATTATTTATGGTATATTTTTTAAAGATGGAACAACTGACGTGACACGTACTTTGCACTTTGGAGAGCCAACTGCAGAACAAAAGGATGCTTACACAAGAGTTTTAATTGGATCCATTCAATTATCATCTTTGACTTTTCCTGACGATCTTCGAACAGATCAAATTGATGTTCTGGCAAGGGAGCTACTTTGGAAAAAAGGCGAAGATTACATGCATGGAACAAGTCATGGAATAGGGCATTTCCTTTCCGTTCACGAACGTAGGTTTCAATATTTTTAATATTATCTTTAAAAATAAATAATTTATTAATGTAATTGAATTTTTCTTCACAATTTCAACTTAGATTGTTCATTTTGAACACTTTTATTTTGAAACTTTTGATTAAAAAAAAAAAACGTACATAAACGTAATTTACTGTCGACTCCTTCATTTCCCGAAGTTTGAGGCCGATATTTTAAATATAAAAAAAGTTTTTAAAATAAAAAAATTTCAAGGTACAAAAAATAATTTTTTCGAAAAATTTGAAAGATAATTAATTAATTTTTTTTACATGGAAGTATATTCAAAATGACAAATCGTCAGTATTTAATATGCCATATAATCTCCATCATTGTCAAGTATAGCCTTGTCTTGTTTGCTCGTGGTCGGTCGCTTTAAGCCCCGATTGGAAAAAACGTCAAAATTTTTGTAAACTTTATACTGCTGGATCCACTTTACAAGGAATTTTTTCGATTTTTTAATCACTTTTGCAGCCGCGGAATAGGATAATTTTGGCCTTTTTGAGTGCAAATATAAAAACACCGCTTGGTGACGCTTTACATACTTTTCGCTCATTTAGGTTTAGTTTCGATAACCACGAGGTTTCATGCGACACTGAGATGAAAAAGCGCTGCCGTCGTGGCCCTCTGGTGGGACAATCACGTCGCAAAAATTAGAAGAGAATATATTTTTTACTTTTGAAAAAAACGCAGTTCCTTTCTTCTTAAACAGACTGTATGAATAATAAAATAAAAATGTAGGTATCAAATGGAATTGAAATGTATTTTCATGAAAAAATTCAGAAAATAGAAAAGGGAAAATGAGAGAAATGAAGGATGGGGAAGTTGGGCAAGCGGGGGAAATGATCAAAGGGAAAGTATAGGAAGCAGTAGAAGAGAGAAGGAACGGAAAGTAGGGGGAGTGAGGGGAAACGAGAGGAAGGAATGCACGACGAAGCCTGAGGTTAGTAGGTTAAAAGAGAAGAAGGGAAGTAGGTAATGTAGGGGAAATATGAGAATGGATAGTGTGGAAAACCGGGGGAAATAAAGGAAGGGAATATAATAGAATTCAGGAGAAATGAGTGTGGGGTAGGGAAATAAGGATAAAGAGGAAAACAGAGGGATAGTAATGGAAGTGGCAGAAATTAGAAGACGAGGAGGGGCGGTAGTGGGGGAAATAAGAGGATTTGAAGTAGAGGAAGGCAAAGGAAGTGAGAGGAAGTAGAGGAAATTATGGAAGGGGAAGTATTCGAAGTAGGAGAAGAGAGATGAAGTGAGCGGCGTAGGGGGAGTGATAGAAATTAGTGGAAGGGAAGTAGTGGATGTGAATAGATTCAAAGGAGAAGAAATAGTGGAAGTGAGGAGAAATGAGGGGAAGGGAAGCCTGTCAAAGCGAACGGTTAGTAAGTAAAAGAAAGGGAGGGGAAGTGGGTTAATTAGAATAATTTAGGGGACGTTTATTATAGGAATGAAGGGAAAATGGGTGGAGAGAAAATACTGAATGTAGGTTGATGGAAAAAATTAAAGGAGATAAAACGGAGAAAATAAGCTGAAATTCGGGGAAGGAAATTATGGGAAGTAATGGAAAATTAGAGGAGAGGAAGTTGAGGAAGTGAGGGGAAATTATTGGAAGGGAAGTAAGGGAATTCAAGTGGTGGGAGAAGTTAGGGAACGGGGACGAAAAATCAACTTTGACTAATTTTTCAATTAAAAAAAATATTAATATGGTATACATTAATTGAAAAAAATGGTATTTCTTTTATTATTTAATTATCTATTATTTCAGCACCAATTAGTATAGCGTATCTCGGAGGAAGTTCTGATCCATCAGATTGCTACAACGTTCGCCTGAAACCAGGATATTTTTTATCAAATGAACCTGGATATTATAAAGCGTACAGTTTTGGCGTTAGATTAGAAAATATTATTGAAGTTGTGGCTGCGGACACACCAGTGAGTTTTAGTTGTTTATTAAGCCATATGCTATTTTAGACTAAACTCGAATAAACAAAATATATTCTCAAAAAATATATTTTTTAAATTAGGCAATAATTTTTTCAGAAACAATGGGGCAAAAATTTCCTCAAATTTCGAGATGTTACTCTAGTACCTTATGAACCGAAGTTGATAGATGTCGACATGTTGACTCCAGATCATGTGAGTTTTAAGCGCATTATAAAGAAATAATTATAAAAAATAGATATAATTAATATAAGAAATAGGTATAAAAATCATAACGTTTCTAAAAGCCTGAAAGTTTTTGGTTGTTTAACTATTTCTTGACCGGAAATTAGCATTTTTAAAATAAACTGATACTCAAGATTCCCAATTTTTAGCAATTTCATGTTATAGTTTAGCGTTTTGAACCGAAAATGGAAATGGATTTTTAATCAAACATTATTAGATTTCAAAGTTGAAAAATATTTGAAAACTAGGTTTTTTGCATTTTCACGTTTTTTTACCAGAAGTAAATATTTTTAAACAAAAATCATTATATTTGAAAGTTTCAGCAATTTTATGTTATATTACTGTCTTATACAAAAATTGAAATTTTGAAATAAAAATCATAATATTTCGAACAAAATGTTCAAATTTTGAAAAGTTTTAGGTTTTAATAACTCTTTTCGCAGGAAAGCATTTATTTTAACAAAAAACAATTAGATTTATAAATAAATTACAATTCGGAAAATTATTATGCTATCTTGTGTCAGTAGTTTTTGTCTGAAATTATTGGTATTTTAAAATTAAAAATTCGTATCAAAATTTCGTTACTAATGGCCAAATTTTTTCGGTGCACATTACCAATAAATTAATCGAGTTAAAAAAATATTTTTGGAACTTTAGGTTGTATTAGCGTCTTTTACCTGAAATGGTTATTTTTTAACAAAAATCATTATATTTAAATCCAAAGCTTTTTGCCTTAAATAGTCAAATTTTCAAGCCAAAACAATTTTTGATTGTATTAGTGGTTTCAGACAAAAATTGAAATTTTTATTAAATAATTATTAGATTTCAAAGAAGATTGATAATTTTTCAACAATTTTAGGTTACGTTAGCCCTCTACATCAAACAATGGTATTTTATTATTAAAAAAACTTTATTATAATTTGAACAAGACTTAGAATCTTTAAACAATGGTCGATTCTAACAGTGTTTTAAGCCATAAATTATTTTTATTTTTGACAAATAATGATTAGATTTCAAACAGTTTTGCAATATTGCAACAACATTAGATTGCGTTCTTTCAATAATATGGAATTCTGTTATTGTGATTCGTCGGAAATGATTGGTATTTTTAATATAAAAAATTATATTTCAAACAAGATAAACAAAATTTCACCAATTTCAGGTTAGGTTGTTGTTTTATATAGTAAATCGGTATGTTTGGTACACAATCATTAGGTTTAAAAGAAGATTACAGTTTTTTTAAATTCTTGGTCAAGTTAGCAGTTCTCCTCTCAAATGTCGGCATATATTTCAAATAAGATTTCTAATGTTTGAAACTTTTAAGGTTATGTTAGGGATTTTCAGCAGAAATTGGATAATTCAAACAAAAATATTCAAATTTGAAAAAAGATGTAAATTTTGAAACAAATCGGATATATTTTATGTTAGTGTTTTTGATCAAAAATTGTCATTTTTTATTTAAAAAAGCATATTTTTCCAAATTATTGCTCACTCACTAAATTCAAAATTGTCGTATAATTTTTGGGCTTGTCAGCGTCTCATACTCGTACTTTGAATAAAAAAATCATTGGATTTCAAAAAAAAGATAAAATCGAAACAGTCTCATGTTTTCGTTTCTTTAACGGAAATGGGTGTCGATTTCAAAAAAATATTCATAATTTGCTTTCAATTTAAACAATATTTTATTTTATTATGTTGGTATTGCTCGTCTAGAATTCTTATTGTTAATAAAAAAGAATTAGATTTTAAAGAATATTTACTGTTTTTGAACAATAATAGGATATGTTAGCGTATTTTACAGTAAATATTGTTTTAAGCAAAAATGATTTTTCTTCATTTTTTTATGTTCGAAAATAGCTATGAAGAAATAAGACAATTTTTATCAATAATAATTTTATATTTTAATTGAAAAATTGACTAAGAGAAAAAATAATAATCGTGCGTGGTTGTTTTCGAGTTTCTTTAAAAATGGAATGATGTGACAAAAATATAATTAAGTTTCAATATTTTTCAGCGTCGATGGTTAAACCAATACAATCGAAGAATTAGAGAAGAAGTCGGACGTGAATTAAAAAGAAATTTAAAAGTGAGAGCTTTTAACTGGATGGAGAAAAAAACACGAGTCATTCCAGAAAGAGGTCCTGTTAATATGCAATTTTTCCTTGCCTCTAATTCGAATACATCCATATTTAAATATAAACATCAAATACTTTTTTGTGCATTTCTGCTTCATTTGTATACATGTGAGTGTTTCATTACATTATTTAAAAAATACTTAAGAAATTATCATTGTGTAGGAATATATTATAATTCAAAATTTTAATTTTTTGCGTCAGGGGTCGTCCATAAACTGCGTTAACAATTTGAAGGTAGGAGGCGGTGGTTTGAAAAACTGCTCTTGGTATTAGGTCCCACTTTTCTCGTTTTTTGCCTAAATGCGAAATGAGTTAATAGAAATTATTAGGAAAATCCCACTATTTTTGGTTGGAAATTCTACTATTATGTTTTTGATTAGGAATTCATCTAGTTTGGTGAAACGTTCAACTATTTGGGCAAAAATTAATTACTTTGTTGAAAATGTAACTATTTTCTCAATATGTCACCTTTTTTGTTTAAAGTTCAACTGTTTGGTTGAAAATGAATCTGGTTTTCTTCAGAATTTAACTGTTTTGTTGAAAATTCTTCTCTTTTGGTAGAATTCAACTGTTTTTTATTCAAAATTAAAATATTTGTTTGGCAAAAGTATTAATGATTACATTAATACTTGAGAATTATTTTTAATTTGTAGAAAATTCAATGATCTGTTTAAAATTTGAACTATTGTTAAAAATACATTTTGTTTTGGTTAAAGATTCATCGTTAAAGTAAATAATTGAACTGTTTTGTGAAAAGTTTAATCGTTTTGGCTAGGAAATTAAAAAATTTAGTTAAACATTAACTTTGCTGTTGAAAATCCAAATCTGTGGTTAAAAATGAAACTAATTTTATACAAATTTAAATATTTGGAACAAAAGTCAATTATTTTCCAGAAAATAAAGTTTTTTGTAGACCAATTATACTTTCGGGTTGAAATTTCGACTGTTTCATAGATAATTAGATTTTTGGTTTGAAAAGTCATCTGTTTGGTTAGGAATTTATCCACTTTGTTAAAAACTCGTTTTTTTCACGTTTAATTAAAATGGTTAAAAATTCGTCTTTTGGTAGAAAATTAATATTTTATGATAGAAAACTCATCTGTCTTGGTTGAAAGTGAACTTGTTTTGTTCAAAATTCATTTTTTAAAAACATTATTCTACTTTAAAAAAATGCAGTTCTTGGGTTGAAAATAATAAAAAAAATTCGAATCGGTTACAATATTCTTTTTGGATTGAAAACTCAAGTACTTTTTTGAACTTCTTTCTAAAAAATATTTTTTTTTTATTCACCTGTTTGGTTGATAATTGAAATTTTATGTTAAAAATTGTTTTTATTTTTGATTACAAATTAATTTTTCTATCTGAAAATTTAACTATTTAATATAAATTTGGAAAAATTTTAATGCATATGTTGAATATTCAACTAATAAATAAAAATGTCATGTATTTCGATGAAAATTTATTTTTTGGGTTAAAATATGAAGATTAATATTTTAACGCAAAAGACAAATTTGCATCGAAATACATGACATTTCTATTAATTAGTTGAATTTTCAACATATACATTATAAATTTCTAAATTTATGTGAAATATTTAAATTTCCAGATAAAAAAATTAATTTTTAATAAAAAAAAAACAAATTTTAACAAAAAATTTTAATTTTCAAAACTTCATATTTTTGGTCGATAAAGCAACTACAGTGAAACTATTCAATAGCCCTCCCTCCTATAGACCTTACGAGAATTGACGCCGCGCCGCAGGTGGGTGCAAGAGGAGCTGCGCGGGGTGTGCAGGGTCTGCGGTTGTCACTCATGCGAGCACTCAGGCGTGAATAAACAAAACCGGGCGGGCTATAATGAGTTAGTTCTCACCCACCATCAGCCCCGAAATCGGCACTATAAAAGAGTTTCACTGTATTTTGTTAAAAATTCGTTTTTAATTTTGGTTAAATTCAACTGGTTCTAAATTCTTCCTTCGGTAGAAAAACCATATTTTTTTGTTCAAAATTCATACTATTGGTTCAGAAATCATCTATTTTATTCAAAATTCCTCTTTTTCACTTCACTCAATTGGTTGAAAATTCTTCTTAACGTAGAAAAGTGATTTTTCAACTGTTTTATAAAAAGTTGGTCTTTTTGGCTCGAAAATTTAAATATTTATTTTTTTAACCATCCTTTTAACTGAAAAATTCATCTCTGATCGTAGAAAAGTCATCTTTCAACTGTCTTCTAAAAAATTCTTCTTTTTTGCTTGAAAATGTACCTGCCCTGACTAAATTTCAATCCTTTTTGTGGGGAAATTCGACTATTTTGTTGGAAATGCATTTTTTAGGTTTAAAATTCAACTACTTTCATAAAATCGTCTGTTTGGATAAAAATTAAATTTTTGGGATGAAAATTCATCTCTTTCGTCGAAAATCTTGAGGGAGTTGTAATACAAATCTATGAATTTAAACGAAGGGGGGGGGGGAGGTACAAATAGTTCAAAATTGGTAAATAATTTATCGACGACCCCTAATTCCAAACTGAAATTGATCAATTTTTATTCTTAAGAATAATTTATTATTAATAATGATTAAAATTATTTTTTCACTTATTTTCAACAGGTTTAGCATCAATATTTTACAGCTAACTACAAAGTGGAAACATTTTAGTTGGATTTTAAAAGCATATTCCTCAGAAGAAGTTACATTTTCCAATAATTTTTTTCTAGAAGGAATTTTTCCAGAAGGAAAGCTTGTTTATTTAAGTGAAGGCTGATGTAATATAATATAAAAAAAAATCTGATAAGCTTCGTTTCTCTCTAAGCAGGAAATATATTTATCTTTAACGGAAAATAATTTTCGAAGCTTTATATTTGAATATTGCTATTAATTTAAGTGCAATTGTAAGTTTTGTTTAAGAATCACTCCAGCTTACGTTATAAATTATATTTTATTTTCATAATTCTACTTTTATAATGTTAAATATCCTACATATCGTGCAGGTGTAAAATATTCAAAGCTCGTAGTAATTAAATTATTATTTATGATACATATGTATATTTTTTTCTTCACGTAAAATAGTTTTCTTAATTTGCGTTAGGGAAATCAATCTTGCAGCCTTTTTATCTGCATTTACTATTCGTAAACTATTTTCTGTATTTTTTGTGCTAATTTTATTCGTTTTCGTATACATTTTACCTATGGAGCATGTTGAAATTATATTATTTATATATTTATTTTATAGGCCGGATAATGATTTTAATTTTAAGTTACATATGTGAACGGATGGTACACGTATTTGCGAAAATTAATAAATAAATGTGTCACTTATTTTGAAAATAAAAGTTATTTTTATTTTTTAGTGAAAAGCCAGAATTTTAATATCGCCACCAAAAACATTGGGTTTTAAAAATATCAAATTTGGAAAATAAATCTCCATGTCCCCTCCCTGATTTTTTCATTTGTCTTTGTTTATTTTTTTCTTGTAACACTAATTTAGTCTTTTGACGTTTTTTTATTATTCCCAAGAATTTTGCAGTTTAAGATCATTAGATGTCAAAGAAGATTTACAATTCTAAATAATTTTACATAGCTTATATTGTTGTGTTTTACCTGATATTTTTATTCATAAACGAAAATTATTAGAGTTAAATCCAATGATTTTTGTTTAAGATAATAAAATTCACAAGCTTGAAAAATGTTGGAATTTGTTAGAATTTCTTTGATGAAAATATAAGTTTTATTACAAAATTATTGGGTTTTAAAGAAGATTCATCGTTTTCAATCAATTTTAGGATATATTATTGTTTCTCGAAAATGATTAGACAAAAAGTCGTATTTCCAACAAAAAAAGTTATAATTTGAACAAGATTTAGAACCTTTTAACACTATTTATGTTCATGTTTTCATCGAAAACTGGTATTTTCAGAAAGAAAATGATTATATTTGAAAGGACATTTACAATTTTTGAACAACTATTTAATAATAATAAGTTAGGTTGTTGTTTTATATCGAAAATTAATATTTACAAACAAAAATCAGCATTATTTTATTAAAATTTATAAACTTTGATCAATTTTGGATTATTTTAGTGTTTTTCGTCAAAACTTTTGCATTTTTAATTTAAAAAAATTCATATTTCAAACATTTAAGAGAATATTCACATTTTCATAATTTTACGTCATATTGGTGTCTTGCATAGCAATGTGCCGTTGAAAGTTTCATCTTGAAGCTTTCACTTTGAAAGTTTTGAAATGCAAAATTTATGATCAATGAAATTTGAATTTTGGTACTTTAGAGAATAATTTTAGTGTTGCAAACGAATATGAGCTTTATTTGATCTTTCGGTTACATATATAATTATATACGTGCACAAATATATTAATATCTTACATATTTATATCAAAAAATTTATCCAAGACATTGCAGAGAAGTCGAAGCCAAAGAATAAGTTTCTTGATCTCAAAAAAATGAATGATTTATGTTTATAATGTAAATAATTCAC
>NC_046666.1:54965170-54971726 GCF_010883055.1 Belonocnema kinseyi
AAATTTAATAATAAGTATAAATTCATTTCCCACTTATTTTTTCCCATTTTTAATTTAGCTTAGCTTATTAATGGCTAAAGTCTTGATGCATTGTTTTAGTACATGCAACTGTAATTACAAGAAACTGCTGTTAGAAAATAAAAATAAAATAATATATAAAATACAAATAAGTTCTATATGTACGAAATTTATAAAATGTGTTGAATTCAATCATGATCAACATTTCAAACATTGGCGCTTTTATTGGTATTTCAGATATCTGTATATTAGGTTATGTTAGTTCTGCTTCTGTTTTCTGACTCAGTTTATTTAATATAAAAAAGTTTTGAAATTAAAAAAAACTAAAGTGCAGTTTTTATAATTAAAAAAAACAACTAATTTTAAATATACATTAGGCATTTTCCATCTATAATTATTATAAATTTAGCTAAAAATGCTCAAATTTCAAAAGTTTCACTGATTTTGAAACTTTTTAATTGAAACTTTCACTTGAAAATTTTTAAAAGTATAAATTTCTGAAACGGCACGATGCTACACAGAAAAAACTAAGAATAAAATTTGTTGCGGAAAATTTTTTAGAGCGATAGAGTTTTGTTTCGCCAACTTCGCGTCTTTAAAAAAACATGTGTTTGTCATGGAAAAACAAAAGAAAGTTTAACCTATATTTGTGTAAAGTTTATCCTGTGATGTTAATTTTTGTTGCAGAGAATCTATCGTCGGAAATCGATGTAAAGTTTACCTTCTGTTTCTTTGTGTAGTTTTTATACAAAAAATAGGTATTTCCAGCAAAAACTAAATTTGTTTTTCAGTCTCTGTGCAAACATAGCAGTTTTTACTGAAAAGATAAATATAGATTTTTTTAAATTAAAAAATTCGGAACAATTTTTCAGATTACGATTCATAGTTATTAAATACACAGTTTTGGGCTTTGTTGATACAAAAAAATCGGTACTTTTAATGAAAAATCATTAGCTTTCAAAGAAGATAAAACACTTTGCGTCTAAAATTACTACTGTTAATAAGAAATACATATATTAAAAATATTATTCACAATATTTGAACCATAATGCTTTTTGCTCTTTGAAATCTTTTAGAACTTTTTTCGCGTTTCAAAATTTCTAAAAATGCTTTGGAGTCTCGTAAAAGCTCATGAAATCCTGTTAATTTATCTGAGAACCCACTGAAAAATTTCAAAATTTTTTAAAAATGTCCTTAAAATCCTTCCATACGCCATTTCTGGAAATCCTTTAAAGTATTTTTGAGTCACTTAAGATCTTTAGAAAGTTTGTTAAATACCACAATATGTCTGAAAGTTATTCGCAATCCTTTTGCAAGTGATGTGGAATATTTTGAAATACTTTAAAGATTCCTAAAATCTTTTAATATATGTACATTAAAATTTTAAAAAATTCACTGAAATCCATTGAAACCATTGAATGTATTTTGATATGTCCTGAAATATTTTAAAACTCTATGAAAACGTTTTAAATAATTTTAAATCTCCAAAAATCCCTTGAAATCTTCTTAAATCGCATGCATTTCACAAATATTAATCCTGTTAAAATCTTTCAAATCTTTACATTCTCTAGAAATAATTTGAAATCGATGGAAATATTGTTAAATTTCATGAAATTCTACAATATCCTTTGTAGTCTCTTAAATTGGTCCCAAATTACTTGAAATCCTTTAGAACTCCTTGAAATTTATTAAAATATTTCTAAATCTCTTAAAAAATTTCTAAATAATTCAGAAACGTAAAATTTGTTAAAACTCTGTGGTATTAAATAATTAAAGACAATAAACATATTTTTTTAATTAATGAAACTCAGTTTTATTATTTTATCAGAGTAGATAATTCAATATCTGAATTTACAAGAACAAACGAATATTTCGCCACCAAAGTGATCACAAATTGAATTGGTGGTTTTAAAAAATTGAAATTCAGCGTCGGATTTTATTTTTATATTTTAAATGTAATAAAAAGAGCAATTGTAAGTGACTCAAAAACCAATTGGGTTTGACAACAATGAGTGTGCGATTTCTGAAACATTTCGTTACAGTACTTTTTTTAGATAGATATTTTATTTCAAGAATAACTTTTAGTTTAAAAAATTTTATGTGGAAAAATAGACAAGTTTAACGGAACGGCAATTAATCCTGCATTTTTTATGGGTTTATTGATGGACAGTGATTAAAATCGACAGCTTCATTCCTTTCGAAAATAAAATAAAAACTCGGCCGTCAATCAATATAACGAGCGCTACGAAACTCGGAAAATAAAAAATGCTCTGTGCACGAAATAATTTGTGCGTACAATTTTTAGTAGTCAGCGATGTAATCAAAATTTAAATTATTTCAAGAAGCAAGATGAAAATGTGTATTTTAGATTTCAATAACTTTATTTGTGAAAATTGGATTTTTAAAAGATGATTCTTTCATTTTATGAATATTTTTGTGTTATTAATGAATTATTAAGCAAATTTGAACATGGAATAGATTGTTTAAATGAAAATAGTAAATTTGGGCAGCAAAATTGTTTTGAATGGCAAAGACAATCGGGGTTTGGGCAATGTGGTTTCCACATTGGCTAACATCTACTGGCGCTTCTGTGTGCAAAAACGGAAGCGATTGATGTATACCCGGTCGGTAAGCGGTTTATTGATTGAATTCAAATGCTATTAGATTCTGGGTCTAAAACCATTATCGTGCAATTTGTGCTTCGTTAATTATTTCCACTGATTAATTAGCTGGTAAATTAAATTACATGCTTTATGGTAATATTGATTAAAATTTAAGTAATCTTATCAGACTCGATAAATCCCCTGATTACAAAATTCGATCAAAATGATTCATCCTATTCCAGTTAATGCTGTAAGAAATATTTAGTATGTTTAAAAAACACACACCCACACACACCCACACCCACACACACACACCCACACCCCACACACACACACACCCACACACACATATATATATATATATTTTTTTTTCTATATAAATGCATACTTGAAGTAGAAAAGGTGGGTTTGGCGTTTTATCAGTAGAAAATGTAGCTTTCGGCAAGACACCTTAGTTTTTATTCGTTTCTATTTTCAAAGCAATTTTATGTTTACTGTTCAATATTATATAAGTAAATATAATTCAATGTAAAAATTCTCTTATAATCTTACAAATTTGTTGATATATCCACAGAATTGGTAGAATTCACAAATAACAAAATAACGGCTCGCCCTTGATTAGGTTCAACCCAAAAATGCTTACACATCCAGTTTATCATTTTTAATTGTTTGGGTGATACCCCTCGGTTATTATAGGCAAAAAATCTTACTAAGACCATTAAAAAAACAGTATGTTTTCATTTTTATCGATAAAAAATCTCATTTCTCTCCAACACGACAAAGAATACGAATAGCAGCTCATAGTTAAAAAATGTTCTCCTTTGTGAAATCTGTAAAAATATTCTCTTACAAGGTTTTCATTTTGTATATTTTAAACAGTTTTTCCAAAAATAGACAAAATCGATAAAGATATATTAAAATAGCATTTAGTTTATCGAAATTCAACATCTTGTTTTTAAAAACGTTTGTTTTTAGTTCAGTAACAATGCGAAAACATGTTACATGAAATTATTAAGGCTCCTAGCCTATAGAGTTAAGAAAAATTGGCCTTTGTCTCTAAAGTTAAAGGATAATTGTCATCGATTATAAATCTCGTTTCTGTCGAATACGACACCAAAAATACATAGCAACTTATAGTTCAAAATTATTTTACTTCCTGAAATCTAAAAACTTCCAATTTTCGATGTTTATCTCGTATATTATAATAAATTATTTCAAAATTAAAAAGAAGTCGATGAAAATGAACTAAAATAGCATATAGTTGAAAGAAGTACAATATTTTGTTTTTGAAAACGATTTTTTATAATTCAATTAAAATGTTAAAGTTGATGCTATATTTCAGTCTGTATTTATAGACTGTTTATATTTCTTGGTTGAAAAATAAGTTATAACACACTAGAGAAACATCTGGTAAAAACATACTTTTATAGATTTCAGGAAGTAGAACAATTTTGAATTATAAACTGCTACTACTGTTATTAAAATAAAAATTAATATCTATAAAAATAAAATGTTGAAAATTTAGTAAAATATATAATATTTTAGTTCATTTTTTCCATTTATTCTATTTTTTCGGAAAAATGAGTTCAAATACACAAGACACAAAACTAGTAAGAGTACTTGTATAATGATATATACATCAAGAAGGGGAATAATTTTGAACCTTGAACTGTTATTCATATTTTACGTCGTTTTTGAGAAAACTGAGATTTATAATCGTCAAGAATAAAAAAAAATCTTTTTTCTCAAAAGGCGTGTACTACAATATTTTATTTTTGTCTAAAAATAACTGAGGGTCATCCCGGAAACATGCACACAGAAAAAGCTGTAGGTACAAGCAATTTTAGGGGTGATTTTACTCGATGCTAGCCGTGAAAATGTTTAGTTTTCTTAATTAAAGTTTTATTAAGAGTTTTAGTTGATCAAACCAAATATAAACGATTTTTGGGCACCACCAAAAAAACTTTCTTTTACTAAAGCAAAACAGATCAGTTTCTATTAAAAAAAAACTGATTTTACTTCATACAATTTTTTTCAAAACTTCCAATTAGAGAAAATGATATTTTTAAATAAATAAATTACTTTTTCTGGACAAATTAAAAAAGGAATAGTGCTACACGAGCGGAAAGTAGACAGTAAACTCTACACTTTCCAAGAGTTCCAACTGTCAACTTTCCGAACCTGTTGCGCACAATATGTTTGGCAAACACACGCAGGAAATTTTCGATTTGAGAAAAAATAAAAACAAATTTTTTGGCAATTCATTGAAATTTTTGAAAATTTATGGTGCAATTATCAATAATTTCCAGAAATTTTCGATGAATTTGTGAATGATTGAAAATTTTCAACAAATTCAAGGTTTCCAATTCTTTTTGGAAGAAATCCAAAAATGTACAGAAAAGTGCTAACTTTTCCAATGGAAAATTACTAAATTATCGAAAATTGTAGGTAATTTATCGGTAATTCATCCGTAATTTATGGTAATTTATCACTTCGAGTTTGTCCAATCACTAATCATTACTTGCAATCAGTCTGTTAAATATCAAATCATAATGAAGTGAGTTTATAATTCCGGCAGTCATGGTAAGTAATTCTGAATTGAAATGTGCAAGCGCAACGGTAAGAAAAAGTAATCTGACTCAAATAGCGCACGCGCAGCAGCTAGAAGAAGTAATCCTGCTTAAAGAGCGCAAGCGCAGCAGCTAGAAAAAGTAACTGCTCAAAAAGCGTAAGCGCAGCAGTTAGAAAAAATCTTGTTTTAACTGCTTTTTACCACGGTTTTGAAATTGGTCACTTCCCGCATGCAATTCATGTTTCGAAAAGCGAGCATTTCCTGCGTGAGTTACAGTATCATGTTATTTTGTTCCTAATGTGCTTAAAAAGTGACTGACCAGTAATATAGAATTTTGCGTTTAATTTTCCGATTAAGCCTAAGTAGAGCTGGAGAAAGAATTATTTAGACGCATGGGAGTTACTGATCAGGGTTGAGAAGAGATGGAAAAAAGGCTTTTGCATACTTGGGGGTTTAGTGATCAAGGGCCAAGGCTAATGAGAGCTGTAAAAGGGGTATTTGGACACTTGGGGGTTAGTGATGAAGACTAAGTAGATCTGGAGGAAGGGGTATGTAGACAAATTGGCGCTACTGATCAGGACTGAAAAGACCTGGAACAGGGTTATTTAGACACTTTGGGGTTAGTTATCAGTACCAGAGAGAGCTGGAAAAGAGGTATTTGGACACTTAGGGATTACTGATGAAGATTAAGAAGTGTTGGGGCAATTTTAGGTTAGCGGTAACCTCGTGGGTTACGTATTAAGGCAGCGAAGAGCGGAAAACCAGCTTTTTGGACAGTTTAGGGTTATTTAACAAGACTAGGGAATGATTGGAAAGAGGCACTTGGCGGTTAGTGATTAAGGTTAGGGATTGCTGGAAAAGGGTTATTTTGACACTTTAAAGTTAATTATCAAGAATAGACAGAACTGGAAAAAGGGTATATTTGACAAATTGTATCGAGGGCTAAGGCTAAGGAAAGCTGTAAAAGGGGTATTTGGATACGTGGGGGTTAGTAATAAAGGCCAAGAGGGACTGGAGAAAGAGGGTTTAAACACATGGGGGTTAATGATCAAGGGTGAAAGAGCCTGATAAGGGTTATTTGGACAATATGAGCTTAGTTATCAGTACAAGGGATAGCTGGAAAAGTGGTATTAGGGCACTTGGAGATTACTGATGAAGACTAAAGAGCACTGGAAAAGGGGTAATTGAAAATTTGGGGGATAGTGATCAAGACTACGAGGGTAGTTCAATAAGTCCTTAGAATGGCCAACAGATGGCGCGTGAATCGCTCCAAATCATCTGTTTTCAGTCAGCACCACTACCGACTAGATATATGGTGCAGTCACAGTCCACATCTTCTGAGTTTACGTGTTTTTATAACCAA
>NC_046666.1:54971826-54974957 GCF_010883055.1 Belonocnema kinseyi
GTATAGAGCTCCAAGGAGATTATGTTGAAAAATAATAAAAAATTTACCCAAAAAAAATTGTTTTTATACTTCATTCTAAGGACTTATTGAACTACCCTCGTAAAAATATATGGAAAAAGAAGTAGTTTAACACTTTAAGGACTATTGTTGAATGCTGGAAAGAGCTGAAAAAGGGTTATTTGGACAATTACGGGTTAGCGATCAGGGCTTAGAAGAGCTGGAAGAGGGATATTTCGACACTTATGGGTTACTTATTAAGGCTGGGAAAGGCTGAAATAGGATTCTTTGGACAGTAAGGGGTTATTTAATATGACTCGGGAGTGTTGGCAAAAGGGTATCTTTACACTTTGGGGTTAGCGATCAAGGCTAGGGAGGGCTGGAACAGGGTTATTTGGAAAATTTGGGGTTAGTTATTATTACTAGAGAGAGCTTGAAAAGCGGTATTTGGGCATTTGAGGGTTAGTGATCAGGGATAGGAAGAGCTGGAACAGGGGTATTTGAATACCTGAAGATTATTGATCAAGGGGTTAGGCTAAGGACAGCTGTAAAAGTAGTACTTGGGCACTTGAGGGTTAAAAATCAGGGAAGCAGGTTAAAGAGAGCTCTAAAATGGATATTTTGACACTTAGGGGGTTAGTGACCAAGGCTAAGTAGAGCTGGGAAAAGAGGTATTTAGACACATGGGGGTTACTGATCAAGGATGAAATGAGCTAGAACAGGGTTATTAGAACACGTTAGAGTAAGCTATCAATACTAGGGAGAGCTGAAAAAGAGGTATTTAGACACTTAAGGGTTACTTATGAAGACTAAGGAGACCTGGAAAAGGGATAATTGTAATTTGGGGGGATAGTGATCATGGCTTAGAACAGCTTGAGAAAGAGGTATTTGGAAATTTGGGGATTATTGCTTAAGGCTGGGAAAAGCTAAAAAAGTGTTATTTGGAGAATTTTAGTTTAGTAATCAAGAGCTAGAAGAGCTGGAAAAGGGGGACACGTGTGGGTTACTTATTAAGGCTGGCAAGATCTGAAAAACAGTTTTTTTTACAGTTTGGCGTTAGTTAACAAGACTAGGGAGTGCTGCAAAAGTCGCAGTTAAACGCTTGGGGTATAATGATCCTGGCTAGGGTGGGCTTAAAAAGGGTTATTTGGACACTTTAAGGTTAGTTATCAATACTAGGAGAGCTGGGAAAAAGTATTTGAACACTTAGAGGTTATTGTTTAAGACTAGGAAGAGCTAAAAAAGGGTTATTTTGACGATTTGGGGGTTACCGATCAAGGCTAAGAAGAGCTGGAAAAGGGTTATATGGACAATTGTGGGTTACTTATTAATGCTTGGAAGAGCTGAAAAAAGGTTCGTTGGACAGTTTCAGTTTAGTTATCATGACCAGTTAATGCTGGAAAACAGTTATTTGAACACCTTAGGGTTAGTGATCAAGGCCTAGAAGGTCTGGGGTTAGTATCTATGATAATTATTTAAAAATTTTCAGATATGTTGCTATTGGCCCTTGTTTCTCTGGAAGAGTTTCAAAAGATTTAAAGTCATTCCATGAGTTTTGATTTTCTCTCTGTACTGTCTTCGGACCTCTGTTGGTTCGAAAACGATGACAGATAACATTCGCATACTGGAAAACAATGTGTTTTTGAATAGTCTCTCATACTCAAACGTACAGTATGAGAACGATAAGAGCTGTGCAAAGAACCCTTTTATGGAATATGGAGCACGTCAATGTACAGATTAAACTTGAAGAAAGTTATAAGATATTTTTATTTTCTTATATAAATCCTAAGAAATCCTAGGATAAAAGTAAATAGCAACTTTTCATGCAATTTTATTTTAAAATAGATTTGATTAATTATTGTTATGCTTCGGTGATTAAAATTTATGTATATAGTTACCTTTAAAAACGATTTTTGAATTTTTGTATCTGCTGTAGAAAACTTTGAAACTTTGAGTCTTTCTATGTTTAAACTTTGAAAATAAGTTATGGAAGTATGTTCGCTTCTATAATGTATACTTGTTTAAGAATATGCGGGAAATGAATGATAAATGGCAATCGAGCAACCACTTTCAACGACTGCTCTGAACTTACTTCGAAAGATAAGCAACATTCCATACTCATACAGAAAGATAAACAGCAATTGGCTGATTGCCATTTGTCTTACCACCACTGGCTGTTACTACTGCCACCCTCCTAACTGTTCTCGAAACAAACAAAATTTTGTTAGCGTTTACTGCACGCCTACACTTCTCTTATCTTTTATTTCTTTTCCAGAATTTTGTAACATTTCATAAATTAAAAAGATTTGGAAATTTAAGGGATTTAACAATATTTAAGAGGTTTAAAGGATTTCAAACGAAATAAAAAACATCTATAAAAGTTCAAGGAATTTCTATAGAAATTAAAGGATGAAAAATTTGGAGAGTTTTCCCGGGGTTTCAACTGCATTCAAGAGTTTTAAATAGATTTCAGTGAATTACAAGGGATTTCAAAACTTTAAGGGCACTTAAAAGGATTTCAAGGAAATAAAAAAGTTACAAAAATTTAAAAGAAATTTATTAGGATTTATCTGATCGTGTAAATTTTATGGGATTTTAGAGGATTTCAAAGATTTCAGAATTTTTAAACGAATTTTGAAAGATATTATACAATTCAGTCTAAATAAACCAATAAAAAAACGAATTTACAACAAAGTATTTGAATCATTAACCAGAACAGACTAATTTCCAAACCAAAAAGAGGAATTTTTAACCAAAAAGTGTATTTATAATAAAAAAATATACATTTCCGATCGAAATAATTTAGTTTTCAATTAAGAAAAGAGAACAAGTGAATGTTTAACTAAAGATATCAATTTTCTAAGAAAAATGGAAAAGCTACATTTTCAGTCAAAAAGTTCATTTTCAACAAAGAAAATAAAATGTATTTTCAACCCAATAATTGATTTTTTAAAATCAGAAAATGAATTTTGCACCACAAATTTTTTTTACGAAATAGAAGAATTTAGCAAGAAAACAAATTAAATTTTTGACTAGAGAATCGAATTTATCAAATGAATGTACAGAAATGAATTTTTAACCCAAATGTTTAATTTTCTAAAAAAAATTTCAATATAAAATATAAAATATAAAAT
>NC_046666.1:54975057-54978228 GCF_010883055.1 Belonocnema kinseyi
ATTACTAGACTAGAACACCGCTATGAGAAATGTATCAGCCTTGGAGGAGATTATGTTGAGAAATAAAAAAAAAAATTCTTAAAAACGTTGTTTTTCTTGGTCGGGCCGGAAACTTATCAATCCACCCTCGTATAATTTAACATTGTGAACAAAGTTAATCAGCTAATAATAAATTAAACAGTTCATAAGTTGAAAAGCCTCAAACAATTATATTCTTTTGCAATTATTCGTGGAAATTCAATTCGTAATATAATAAATCAAAAATTAATCAGTCTTTTCTAAACATAAAAATCACTGAAAAATTATTTTAACTGCAATATTCGAATAATTTTTACTTTATATATTTTTTTTATTTCGTTACCTTAAATTTAAATCAATAACAAAATTTTATATAAATTTCAAAAATTGAATTGTATAAATATATAATTTTACAATTTTATTTCATATAACTATTCCGCACAGTTGCAAACATTTAAAAAAATTATATAATTTTAACTGATTTTAATGGATCTATTTAAAGTCGAAAGAAACTTTAAGTATAAAAACTCTTGCCGAAATTTAATTACATATCCTTAAAGTAAAGAATCAAATAAAGTGACATAATTAAAAGTAGTTTAAATGTAATCCTTACGTAATTTAATATTGTTAAAAAAGTATACATCTAATAATAATTAATTGATCAGATTAGAACATTAAAAGGATCAATAATTATATTCATTAAATCATTCTACTAAATTTTACTTTTCATTTTTATGAAAATTGTAATTAATAATAACCTTTTAAACTGATTCCAGAAAATGTAAAACATATGTACAGAAAATTTTGAAAACTATATTCAGACTCATTTCGCAACATCGGAAGCATTTAAAAAATGACATTACTGAAATATAAGTATTTTAAACACAAATAAACTTTAATTATTATACAAACTATATCAAATATTCAATTACACAACTTTCAAGTTGATTCTCGATTCATGTACTTAATTTTTAAAAAAATTAATCTTTATGTAAATTAATATTGTGAAAAAAATGTATCTGCTAATACAGAATTAATCTTCAAGTTAATTTCAAGGTCAACTTTGAAAAAAGAGAAATCCCCTTTTCTTCGACGTCGGCAATCTAATTACCGGGAAAATTTACGTTCAAAATTGCACTCAGGTCATAGGTCAGGTGTGACCTTGATGGTCACTTAAAGGTTATTCAAACTTAAACATTCTGAACATGTTTCGACGTAAAATTTCGCGCTCTTTTGATTGCCGGTCTCAAAAAAGGTGGTTTCTATTTTTTTAACAATTTGACCTTGAAATAACCTTGACTGTCATCTTCAAGGTCAAAACCACGGTTGAATTTAAAAGACTTTAAGTTTTTTGATTGTTTTCATTAAATACTTCAGAGATTTTTTGAGCAAATTGCAATGAAAAGAAGTGAAGGACCTCGAATTTTTGCCCCGAATTCAGAATATTTCATCCTTTAATGAGAATCAATTGGACTCAGCGAATAACCACATAAATAGCTAGGTCCACGGCTGAATGGCAGCAATTCAAACGTATTTAGTCACGATTTTGACACTGCGAATCTCGTATCTGATGGTATCTATTATCAGGCCGAAAGCCTATACGTGTAGCAAATTACATTTCTGTTGGTACGCACTCATCGAGGTATTACTAATTCAGAAGGTGGTTTGTATTTGTGCCACAACGTTCTACAGCAGGCGACGTACTGTGCATAGTGTATTCACTAGCACAATGGCCCATGTCTCGCGAGTTTTGAACTATGGATATGAATACGAGCCGGAATACGCTTCGACGATTCGAGATAACGAAGAAAGGGCGAAGTCGTTTTCCCGGTTTTCCCTCAGGTTCTTTCTTTTTGACAACTCCTGTATCTACGCTTCCTTCTCGTTGACTTGAAAATCACTGTAACCTCGAAAAATGCCTATAATACTCGGATACGTGAGAGATAAAAGCAATGTTACATTGCCACCACCTCGCTTAGCAGCCACTATCAAAGACGCGAATCTTTCTTTCCTGGAATCTAAGAGGGTTGCTTTGGAATACAAATTTAGATTTCAGAATACTAGAAAAAAAATATGCCCGCTGTGTGCGCGACGCTTCGCGCCAAGTTTGAGCGCTCCTTACTGCGCGCAGGTACGCTCTCGTGCTTCGCCCTCGTTTTCGTACGTTTAATGCATACACTTTAATTAAATTTTTTCAAATATCGTAAATACTATAAAGTAAATCACAAAGTGTGAATTAAACTTCTGAGGACTTACAGCCATGAATTATAATGGATTTTTTTTCGATTAGTTTTAAGAAATGGTTGAAAAGCATATAACTTTTTGAAGTTTTATCGAATTTAAAAATGTCATTAGAAAAACATTAAAATACATTTTCAATGTATTTGAGAATGAAATATTCATCGCAGTAGAAATAAATTCGACTATTTGAATTTGATTCGAATTTTCTATAAGATTTCATTTGCTACGTTCTTGGAAATATTTATCATACAAGTTTACCTAATTCTTTTATTTTTAAAGTTCAGTAGTAAAAAATGTAACTTCAATGCATATGATGAAACTGAGAAAAATTAAGGTTCTATAATATGAAATTTTATTTAATCAAGACAAACGCTTGCAACAGTATTTCAATTATTTTTAACATAAGCACAATCAAGTAACTTGATTATTAATTAACAATAAAAACAATATTTTCAACCATAAATGAAAAATAACTAGAAAGACTGGAATTTACAGGCTATTTAAGTCATTTTTTGCTGGAATTATCTTTTCAAATTTCCCCTAGACCTAGGGTCAGTTTCTTGTTATAACGATTTAATTGAGTTTTAAAGATTTTCGCTATTCGTGAATAGCGACAGAAAAACCTTTTTTTAGTTCAAAGTTTAACACTTCAGTTGTAAGTAGGAATACTTTGTTGAACATTAATTTGGTTGGTTTATGATTTATTATTTTAGTAGCAAGCCCTTTTCCTATCCTCAAAATTTTACCATTTTTCTTTTAATTTGTTATTTTTGTACATTAATTTTTTAAGCCAAAATTTGAACTATTTCATTTTCGATTTAATATTTTTATTTTTTGAATTTTATATTCTACATTTTATATTTTATATTTTATATTTTATATTTTATATTTTATATTTTACATTTTATATTT
>NC_046666.1:54978328-55004460 GCF_010883055.1 Belonocnema kinseyi
TCTAAGGATGGTACTATAGAACGCCACCTCAAGGTAGGCCTAGTGGCGCCATCTCTTGGTCAGGCCGGAAACTTATCAATCCACCCTCGTATAGTAGAATCTCGCTTATCCGAGCTATTGTAGAGCGGCCCCAACTTAGATAATAGGGAAACTCGGATAACAAAGGAATTTTAAATAAAAAGAAAGTCTCAGTGTAATAAACTGTAAGTAATCTTAAATAAATATTCAAATTGTACAACTTTATGTTTTAAACAATCTCGTAAATAGTTTATATTACATATGCCATGATGTATCTTTATTTAAGAGCAATCCACGCAGTTCTTAACGTAAAGAGTATATACATTATTAACCAATAAGAGCAGATGTTTGGGAAAATCTGTTCTGGTTGGTTAAGAAAGTTCATATGTATGAATAATGCATAAGGGCTGGATAATACGAACTACTATTGTGCTACAGCTCGGATAAGACGGGCCAACTATTTTCTTTTCAGCCTCGAATAATCGCGGACTCGGATAAAGCGGCCTCGGATAAGCGAGGTTCTACTGTATTTACTTGCAGATTATGTAATTAAATATAAGCTAATACCTATTGTATCGAAGTTTATTCTTTCTTTTAAACATTTATATTTCGATTATATGAATTTGTACGATGATTGTGATAATTATGAAATGAGAGTCTGAATTTCATTTTCAAACTTATATTTACATTTAGTTTAATTTAAAAAAAAAAATTTACAAGGTAATTAATAGATTAGAGGTATAAAAGTTCTGCTTCAAATTTAAAGAGTATAATCTAAACAATATTAGTGTATAAATGAAAATAATTGTTTAATGCATCATGATAAAAGTGAATTAATATTTCAAATACCACAGTTCTAATTAAATAATATTTCAAATGATTCTGATGTTGTTAAATGAGTATCTGCATTTAATTTTTCTAAACATGTTTTAATTTTGTTCTCGAATAAGTATCAAAAATTGCCAAGCAATCAAATTTTCATAAATAAAAGTGAAAATTAAAAAAAGGGACAGGGGAACTTATTTCGATTTTTGAATAAAAATTAAAGTTTAATTCTTTTTATGTTATGAACAGATTAATTAATTATTAGTTCATTAATACTTTTCATAATGTAAATTAAATAAAGACTAAATTAAAAAATTTCAATTTAAGTTAACAAATTGATGGTTTACGTGAATTTTATATTATTGAATATCGGCTAAAAATTCTGTAATAACATTTTATTAATATTTAAAATACAAAATTTTCAATTTCATTATTTTATGAACAAAATAATTACTTATTATTAGCTAATTATTTTTTTACGATATTTGATTACATGAAGATTGCATTCATTTATGTAGGATATAAAACTTTGATTAAAAACTTATTTATATTAAACCTATTTCTATTAGAATTATATAGTTTTTCGATATATTGATGATGTTTTGAAATGATTACATGAATTAAAATTTCAAAATCATATGTACATGTGTTTTGTTTTTTACAAAAACAATTATTGAAGGTTATTAATAACTAAGATCTTAGTAAGAAAGTTAAAAATATATATAAAGTAAAAATAATTTTATTATTTCCGTTAAATTATTTGATGCTTTTTATGTTGTGAACTATTTAAATAATTATTAGCTGATAAGTTTCTTCAGACTTTCTTGATGTTGGTTTGAATTAGTGACAAAGGTTACTAATAAATTAGATTATAGAAATGCTGTTTCAATATTTCAAGGAGAATATACACATAATGTACACATTATTTGAATGCTACGATGAAAATAATTGTTTCATGTTTTTTTTTGTGACCTCATTAACTCATTATCAACTGATTCTACCAAAAGTGCCATTTTCTGGAATCAGTTTAAAAGTATGTTTAAAGGTATGTTTTATAACAGAATTAAGAGTTAAGAGAGAGAGAGAGAGAGAGAGAGAGATTTAAGAGTAAATTTAAATTTGCAATTATATTATTTTAATTAGATAATTTTTGAAATGATTCTGATGTACTGAAATGTGTATTTCCATTCGATTTTTCATAACATATGAAAATATGTTTTATTTCTTTCTGAAATTAGTATCAAGAGTTACTAATAAAACAAATTTTCAAAAATGAATGTGATATTAAAAGAAAACGTAGAGTACACATTATTTCTATGTTTGAATGAAAACGATCGTTTAATGCTTCTTACGTTATCATTGATCAAAAAATCAATTAATTGTTAGATGACTAATTGTGTCACAACATCGAACTAGATAAAGATTCAATTATAACTTTTGTTTGCTACCATATTATAATTCCAGAGTTTTAAAGAAGAAAACAATGTTTTCTTTTTTTACATCTGGTTATCTTTTTTTTTTAATTTTCAAAGAGATGAGTAAAATAAAATTATTGAAAAAACTCATTTTAAGAATTAGATCAATAGAAGCGTGTTAATAATTTTGAAAGATCTTGAGATGACATTTTTTTAAATAGTTATGGGAAAATTTTAAGCAGTTAATATTTCATTCTGAAATAATAATTTAAAATTTTAAAGATTTCAAAATTGTTTTAAAAAAATGGAAAATTTTAATACAATTATTTCCATTTTCCGGGATTTAATTGAAATTTAGGTAAACTTCATTTTTTAGGGCGTCAAGAGAAGAAAAAATATATAGTTTAGAATCATTGGAAAATTTCAAACCATTTTTTACCAATGAGTTCTAAGAGCTCATTAAAAAAGATTACAAAAATTTTCAAATTATTTCATAAAATAAAAAAAGGGCTTGCAAGCTTTTAAAAACGGAAACGTCTGGACACTAATGTTTTCTTTTCAAATTAAAAATTGTGAACAAAATGTGTGGAAAACTCAAAACCCATATGGCAAAGTATATTATGCTCTTAATTAAAATAACTTTGAAATGCCTCAAGTGAAGAAATAAATGTTATTTAAGTTCTTAGGAAAATTGGGGACATTTTGAGGTAGAGTTTTAGATTTTAAATCACTTTTTAAAATTAAAAAAAAAATTCCAGTCAGATAAAAATATTTTTTAAAATTTAGGAAGTAGTGTGTAGATATTTAATTTTAAAAGGGCTCAAACTTTTTCTATTATTTTGTAAAATCCCGTAAAATATATATATTTTTTAATCTAGATTTTTTGTTGGAGAATCTGAAATATTCAAAAATATTTTATAATTTTCTTCAAATTCGTAAGAAATTTGTGGAGAATTTGAGGTGAATTTTTTACATTTTAAATGTTTTTTCAAAATTTCAAGAAAAATTGGATTCATTTAAAAATATTTTTAGGAATTCAAGAGGCTTTGCATAGATTTAAAATATTTTAAACCTTGGAAGCATATCTGAATATTTATGGAATATTGATTATTTCTTCTGAAATTATAAAAGACCTAAATATCTTTTGAAAAGGCTAACATTTTTCTAAGTATTTGTAAAATCCTGTAAAATAAAATATATATTTTTGAAATCTTCTACATTCTTTTTTTGACATATCTGAAATATTTAAAAATCTTTCCTAATTGTCTCATGAAAATGATATAATTAATATAATTCTAAAAAAAATTGCTGATACTTTTTTTCTTGTCAATAATTTGAAAATGTGTGTAACTAAAAAAATATCAAAAAAGCATTGCTGTGTTATGTCAAAATATTGTTTAATTTATTTCTGTACCGCGCTTCATCCTAAAAATATATTTTTATTTACAAAATGTCAATTAAGTTTTTTAAACTAATAGAACAAAAATTTTACGTAACTGAAGTTAGGGTGTGGGAAGGTAAAATGATTTAAAATAACGTTACGTAATATGTAAACAAGAATATAAGTCTTCAGACAATTTTAACAAATAAATTTTTATTAGAAAATTGATTTAATGATAAGAATGAGTATAAAAGTGAGCGCGCGCATAATAGTCTAGTTATCCTAAAAACAAGCAAAACACCGATTTTGTTGAAAATTTGCAGAACACATTTCATGTGCATTATTAAATATTTCTCGATGTTCAGATAATTTTTACGTATAACAGTCATACTTAATCATTTCTGAAAAAATTGAAGTAGAGAGCTGATGATGAGCTATAAATGATTCAATTTGTTGATTGATGATTGAAAAAAATAAAGAAAGAAATAATTGGTCATAGCAAATTATCAACTTGTAAAAAAAATTTTTTTCTAACTTTAGAATTTAGTTTTTTATTTGAGAAACTCTTGTTATTTCAAAGCTGATTTACGATACTTTTATGTATGTTTTAATTATAATCAACGTTATAACATGTTTTTAAAGGATCTTAAACCTATTTTTCATGTTTTTATATTATTCTTCTAAACTATTTTGTAGATTCAGATAGTAAATTATGACATATGGCAAGAGCTTAAAATTATCAACACTTGTGCCAGGCATCTCGTGCTCGGCATAAGTACACACATTTAATTTGCTTGGGTCTTATACTAGCTCTTGAACTTAACCTTCTAGTTGTCAAATTAATGAAAATTTTTCTCAAATCATGAATTTTTCGACAGAGTAGATATATCTGGACATAAATATAATATATATTCTTTCTAATCACAATAGAATTCCTGACCTATCAAATGACCCGAAAAGAATGTTATATACCAATTTTACTATTGTCAAAATCTCAAAATTTAACACGGTTTCAAAATTTAATAATATTTTCTTTCTTCGGTCTTAAAATTAAAAAAAAAAACAAAGTCTCGGCGGCTTTAATAATTAAAAAAAAATTGATTACTTTAAAAAGACCATATTTTAAAATATCAATTATGAGATATTATCAAAAAAATCTTAAAAAGTTTCTATAATGTGTGATATATAAATTAATATATAGATATGACTTTAGAGTAAAAATTGTTCGTATTTTCAATTTAAAATACCCCTCCAAGTTTTTTAAGATACATAATAAAATTGTATTATTTGGAGAAAAGTCGAGGGGTTGACTTGAATGCAAAAGAATTCAAGTGATATCAACAAACATAAGAAAATCAGACATTTCTAAAAATGTGCAACATTCTAACAATAATAAAGTAAATTAAAAAAAATACTAAACTCATCTTCGAGAAAATACAGTTTTAACGAGTTTTAAATAAGTGTCAAGATGCTTTAACAAAAAACTTTTTTAGAGAAACAGTGCAATAATTGTAAGTTCTAAAAACATCAAATTCAGTATAGGGTCAAAATAAAAAGCAGAAAACCTTTAAATTTCCAGTCTTCTTTTTTTTATGGTCTATTTTTCCTTTTTTTTAAATTTCAATCAGAAAAGTTGTTTAAAACATTTTCGAAAGTTTTGGCTTTGATTCAACATCCTTCTCAAGGCAATAGAAACAAATTGTTTATAAGAATAAAGATACACTTTATTTGCAAAACAAGAATTTATTATTAGAAATAATCAAATAATAAAGTTGCAATATATCAGAAAATTAATTTTTCTGTGCATCGAGAAATCTTCTGTGCAAAATATATTTAATTTGCTCACAATTATTGAATTAGCGTCAGTATAAACCATTAAGCATTTGTATAAAAAAAGCTAACAAGGAAGGGTCCCCAAGTGTCAGGCAACGATTTTTATGATATAGTAATATGTTGTAGTACTCAAAGAGATAAGAGACATGGTGATATTTTTATCGTTCCATATGCACTTTCAGGGGATAAAATAAACCCCCAGGAATCGTTTTTCTCAATAACTCACAAACGAATAAAGATATCGAAATAAAACCAACGCCAAAATATTTGGAATTAAAAAGTCTACGAAATTGACACATTTTCAATTTTAGGGATTGCTACCCCTGGTTTTGAAAATAAAAATCCTATATTTTTAAACTTATTTTCAGTTAAAAAAATATTAGTACGTATTATATTTGTTTGAAAAATACTCTGAATATTTTAAAAATAAATTAGTCGTATTTCATGATTTAGAAAAAATACTTACAATTAGGGGTAACTACACTTTAATATATTTATTAACTTATATTATATTTTATTACATTTAATTATTATTGTAATATGACCCAAATGCCAATCACTGTTATGCGTTTATTTCTATTGAAAATTTTTTGAAAATTATAATACACTCTTATATAAAAGAAGTAAGCTCGTTCACAAAAGTCACAAAATTGCGCATCAAATCAACAAACCATTCACCAAAACAGAAAATCAGTAAATAAAAGATCTATAAATAATCCAACTGTCTCATAATACAACGATACCGTGCCTTGGTTAATATTCGGCGTCTATAATAAGCTTAAATTAATAATAAGGAATTTATTATTAACGTGTGTGTTAATAAAATAAAACCGTAAAATACGGCTTATTTATATTTGAAAATAAAATTTTTTTAAAATTTATCTGCTATATCATCAGAGATTGTACCTTACTGATAGTAGATCAGCCCTCCAAACCATGAAGGCAGAAAATCTACACAATATCGATCAAGTTAAGAATCTTCAATAACGGAAAATGCTTAATGTCTTAATGAGACTAGATGGAAAATAATATATTCAAATTAAAATTATTTCTTGAATTATTATTTATTGAAGATTCTTAACTTGATCGATATTGTGTAGATTTTCTGCCTTCATGGGTTGGAGGGTTGATCTACTGTCGGTAAGGTACAATCTCTGATGATCTAGCAGATAAATTAAAAAATTTAGAAATAATTACTTGTACGATTAACACGTAGCTACAAATTAGCGTTATTTTCTTGAATTAAGAGTGCTTATTCTGATCCCTCTCATAGCTTAATTGGAAAAGTACCTGACCGTAAATCAGAAGTTTTGTGGTTTGGTTCCCAGTGAAGCAATGTTAGAATATCTCTTTTTTAAATAGAATTTTAAAATACAGTCGGTGCTTGATGCGAATTGTTTCGCATACATATTGTGGAAGTAATTATTTCAAATTTGGTTCCAAAAAATTGTGAACGCATCGTTCTCTCGCGGAATGAAATTAAAAATAGGTTAGTATTTACGAATTATTGATAAACCTTTGATTAAATTTGCCATACTTGAGATTATCTCATGTGACAAGGAAATTATCATAAGACATAAGTACTATGATTTTGAAATCCTTTTATAAGCCTCATTAACAAAGAATATAATTACTTTTTGAACTTTAAAATTTCCTTAAAAGACCTAAACCATTGACGGCAACGTAAATAGCGAGCGGAACAATTCTTGGATGCCGAGCCGTCATGGTCGTGGTGGGGGAAGAGCTCGACTGAGAGTTAGGGGAAGCGGCAAGGTAGATAGCGGCAAGGTAAGTAGCGTCGTCTGTATTCTGTTAACTAGTTTAATTAATTTTGAAAATGATCAATGTATTTGTATTTAAAAAATATTTTTTTTTGGAAATATTTCAGTGAAAATTCTTGTTCATGTAGGAAGCTTTGTAATTTTGACATCCGGATGTTTTTTTTCATAACTAATAACTAAAAACTAACCAAAGGATTTCTAAAAATATTTATGACTCGAGAAGAATCGACATCCTTGAAGTAACCTTTAACGAGGAATTCAATGGTGATTTTTAGTGTGATCTTGATGATGTTCTTCAGGTTTTTCATCAAGTTCAAATTTAAAAAAATTTTCCTTATTCATGTATCTCATACCCAAGGAATTATATAGTAGTATATAAAAACTTGCATTTATCCATCCTTATTTCCAATCTATTTTTAACCAACAATCTGAAAAGTTTTTCCAGAACCCCTAAATGATGTTTAGGGATAGAGACGCCACCATGATGTCATCCATGTACACAATAATATTACCTGATCTAATTAACCCCTTCGAAGCTGTGTTAATAAATTTCTGGAATGTACCTGGTGCCGTCTTCAATCCAAAAGGCATACGCAAATATTCGTAATGACTAAATGGAGTTACAAATGACATGTATTTTTTAGACTTTTTTTCTATTATTTTGTAAAATCCCGTAAAATATATATAATTTTTAATCTAGATTTTTTGTTGGTGAATCTGAAATATTCAAAAATATTTAGGGATAGAGACGCCACCACGATGTCATCCATGTACACAATAATATTACCTGATCTAATTAACCCCTTCGAAGCTGTGTATTTATAATTTTTCAAGTTTTCAAATTCTTCAGAGGTAAAGAAGGTACCTCTATCTGCTACCAAAATTTGAGGTTTACTGTAAGCAGCAAAGTATTGTTTCAGATTTCCTATCGCCTCTGCCGAAGTTTTAGATTTGGTTGTAAAAAGTTTAGTAAGTTTTGTTAAAGCGTCCACTACCACCAAGATATGCTTCTTCCCTGGAACTGGCGAATCACATACATCCTCATGGTCTATGTGCACCATCTCAAATGGGAAATTTCACGTTCAAATCTGCACACAGGTAATAGTTATATTGTAACCCTCAAGGTCACTCTAAGATAATTAAAACTCAAATAAGGTCTGCATACGTTTGGGTCAAGGTTAAATGGGACCTATGGCTTGAGTACATATTCAAAAGTAAAATCTACAGCTCTATTAATTGCCGATGTAAAAAGGGAGTTCCCAATGGAAAAAATGTGACCTTGAATTGACCTTGAAGGTCATGTTCAAGGTCATTCTTGAGGTCACTGTTGAGTATGCCTTGTTAAAGTCAGTAACTCTTATCCTTACGAACAAAATTTGAAAAGCTTCTATGTCCAGGGGTAAGCTCGTTAAAAGTTACTTCAAGAATGATTTTCAACTCCCTGAAAAATGTCTTACCTGGATAAATATTCAGCCAACCCGAGACTTTTGTCACACCTTGTCAAATATTAATGTATTTTATTAAAGCCTAGTTAGGTTGTTAGCAAATATATTATTTGAAAAATCAATTTTCATAGTAAAAATTCTGCTCATTAGTATAATTTAAAATTGATTCGAGAATGAATCAAGTCTGGAAGAGTCGTAAGAATCGAAAAGATGTTTTTCATTTTCTTCGTTCTGAAATCTTAAGTGCTCACTTCCCGGACGTTAAAAAAATTTTGAGAACATCTATATCTTGTCATATCTCCAAGTTATCATTTTGCTCAAAACATAACTTTTTATTTTTCACCTTTTGAATAACGTATAAATAAGAACGTATAACTGTAAATTAATATCCCAATAACTTAAATTATTAATTTTTCTGGTTTTATTCTAACCTTTAATTGTAGAGACTGAAATTTTAAATCCGAAAATATACATTTTCAAAAAAAGTTAATTCTTAATCTAATACTTCATTTTTCTAACAAACTGTTGAATTCTAAAATAAAAAAAAAACTAGTTTTTTACCAAAAAGATGAATTCTCATAAAAAAATAGAATAATTTATATTTCAACCAAAAAATGTTTGAATTATAAATTAAAAACAGTCGGAGTGATTTAAAAAAAATGTATTTCCACCTACCTAGTTCGACTTGTAGAGAAACAAGATAAAATTTCTACCATAAAAGATGAATTTTTAACCAAGAAGGAATTTTCATTAAAAAAATATAAATTTCAAACAAATTCTTGAATTTTCTACCAAAATAATATAATTTTCAGACCCAAAAATATGAATGAAAAAAAAGTTAGTTTTCAACCAAATACACTAATTTCGTGCCAATTCCGAGTTACAACAAGAGTTTTCTACGACCAGGTTATATTGTTAACTCGGAAATATGAACTCTCAACAAAAAAGTTAATTGACAATCAAACAGTCGACTTTTCAAGTAAAATGATAAACTTGTTACAAAGTAGTTCTATTTTTTGCAAATATTTGAAATTTTGAGCAAGAAAGATGAATTCTTATCAAATAATATAATAGTTTATATTTCTACCAAGAAAGATTTTAATTACAAATTCAAAGCAGGTCAATTAATTAAAAAAAAACGAATTTTAAATAAAACTGTTGAAGCCTCAACATAAACAGATTTTTATGATACTCATGTTATTACTATTAATAATATTTAATATTAATATACAATGTTAAATTTAAATGCATACTTACTAATTTGTATTAAGGAATTAAATTTAGGAGTAACTATTCATTTATTTACCTAAGCATTCGGCAAAATTTGAGGTTGGAATTGCAGGTTGCAATAAAATACTTTTGATTTCTTTTTTAGAATTAATAAACGATTCAACAGCGAGCGTGTAGCTCATAAATAATAATATTTGTAATATGTCACTATAACAAAATACTGCCAAAATTAATTTCAAATACGGCGAAAGTGGCGGTCCCAGTAAGGGAAACCAGATTGTGCAACTGTCGTTTAAGTGTTCGAAACTCAGACAGTCAGCTAAAATCGCTAAAAGAGATATGAATTTCATTCTTAAATGTATTAAGAATGTGCAGAAACATGACTTTTTCTATTAGTGTAGACAATTTCATTACTACAAGGCTATACAAGTTATGCGGAAAGTTTTGAAGTACAAAAAAACGGCGAATTTTGCAGCGGTTCATTTACAGATTTTGATGAGTAATTTTTATTATTTTCACCAAATGCATAACTTGCCAACACAAAAATGAATAGTAGTAATAAATTCATAAGAACTGGGTAAGTGTATGGTATGTGTACAGAAAGATATCGTTAACAGATATAAATATGTGTATGTGTGACTGATAAGAAACCCTAGAGTGGGAAGAAGGACGAGTGAGGTGTGCAGAGGAAGAAGGCAGGCAGTTTGTAACCATGCGGATATCGGTACAGACCTATGATACATATTTACCTTTTTATTTGCCAATAAATTATTATCCGGTTATTTAAAAATGAGTCTTGTGTTTCTTGGTCCTTTCCTGATGCGAAGCTTAGACTGAATTTTAAATAATTAAGTTTACAGTATTCAGAAGTGGGATTCGGTTCGAATTTCGAAAGTTTGACGGTTCGCGACGCGTATCTGAAAATGGTGTCCTTTTCAGATTAAGGAATTTATAATTGAGTTGTAGCCTATATTGTCGGTGCTTTGCTCTGGTTTTTTTTGTTGACACTGCGTCTGACTTGTGCAGGAGGCATAAGTTTGGTGATTATTGTCCAGGAATTCAGAAAAGGGCAAGAGGTTTCTGGCAATATGGATGGCAGCGGGAAAAAACAGTACTAGAGCAAATCTGGAAGACTGCACGGTGATCGAGTTGAAAAGGGTTCTAAGTTTTCTGGGATGCATCAGAACGGGGAATAAGGCAGCACTCATAGAACGACTATTAGAGAAGGATCCAGAAGGAGTTTGGATGCGCGACTTTGAAGAGATCAGGCGGACGATTCCATTCATGAAAGCGAAACAAGTAAAAATGGCGAACAGGATGAAAATAAATTAATTAGGAAGCACAATGAGAGACAAGGCCTAGGATTGGTCGCAAATCAGGTGCAGAACCACGAGCACCCAGTGACGTGAATGAGACGGTATTACAGGAGAGTTATAGTCTAAGATTCAGGCATAGACAGCAAGGAGTATCTCGAGTAAACCTATCATTGATTGGGGAACTTTTAAGCACGTTCGATGGTTCTGAGGGGAACTTGGAAGAGTGGAAGAGACAAGTGCGTCTGCTACGAACAGTCTATGAGCTCGAGGATGACATCACAAGAATTTTGATCGGCTCAAGACTAAAAGGAAAGGCCCTATCATGGTTTCACTCAAAACCGGAACATATTGAAATGGCAGTTGACGAGTTGCTCACGGAGATAAAAACAATGTTCTTTCGATGCCCGAATAGAGTTCTTCTAAGGAAGAAATTTGAAGATAGGGTCTGGAAGAGAGGGGAGTCTTTTAGTCAGTATATTCACGATAAGATTATCCGTGCCAACAAGGTTCCAATTGATGAGAAGGAAAGAGTGGATTACTTCATAGACGGAATACCAGATGTTCCACTAGTAGATCAAGCAAGGATTCACCAGTTACATTCCGTCGAGGCGTTGTTGTCAGCATTTGAGAAGGTGTCACTGGAAAATCGAAGCAACGCGAGTGCTACAATCGTGTCAAGCTGGGTCACATAGCCACAAAATGTGACAAAGAGCCTAGAAAGAGGGGAGCTTGTTATGAGTGTGGAACGGAGGTCCACATGATCAAGCAGTGTCCTAAAAGAAAGATAAGATCACATCAGCAGGTGGAAAATATCGATCCAGTGGCGGACAAGGATAATTTTTATCGAATTATTTTGGAATTAATAAAACTAAAGTAAAAATATTGGGAGTATTGAAGGGTACAGCTCCCATGCCAGAAGTAACTAGAGACATACAGCTTTTTGTTGTTGATGACGAGACGATGATATCACCCGTCCTATTTGATCGAGATATTCTAAATAATTTTGGACTGAAAATGATAGAGGGGGTCGGGTCTTTCAATGAAAAAACAAACGAAATTCTTAATATTGACGTAGAGGGGATAAGCGAGGAAGGGATTAATATTGATGTTAATATAGAAGTAGAGTTGAATTTTCAGAATCAATTAAAAAATTTATTTTTATGCAAGTATTTAGAATCTGAGAGATCTGAGGAATCAAAAACTAAGGTCGAATTAAAGCTCTTTTTAAGAGATAACCAATCATTCCGGATAAAAATGTGGAACTATGTGTGTGGATTTTAGGACTCTGAATAATTACATTGTAAGAGATAATTATCCGCTCCCTCTGATCGAGGACCAAATTGATTTAATGAGTGACAAAAAGTATTTTAGTTTGCTAGATCTTAAAGATGGATTTAACCATGTACGAATGGCAGAAGAGTCTAAAAAATACATGTCATTTGTAACCCCATTTAGGCATTACGAATATTTGCGTATGCCTTTTGGATTGAAGACGGCACCAGGTACATTCCAGAAATTTATTAATACAGCTTCGAAGGGGTTAATTAGATCAGGTAATATTATTGTGTACATGGATGACATCATGGTGGCGTCTCTATCCCTAAACATCATTTAGGGGTTCTGAAAAAACTTTTCAGATTGTTGGTTAAAAATAGATTGGAACTAAGGATGGATAAATGCATGTTTTTATATACTACTATATAATTCCTTGGGTATGTGATACATGAATAAGGAATTAGACCAAATAAAAAAGGAACTGTAGCAATTTTGAATTTTCCTCCTCCAATAAATATACAGGGGGTACAATTCTTTCTAGGTGTCGCATCATCTTTTAGAAAGTACATACAGAAGTTTTCAATTATACCAAAACCGTTGCACGATTTGTTGAGAAAGGGAGTAGAATTCAAGTTCGCGGACAAAGAAATAGAAGCTTTTGAAATTTTGAAGGCCAAGCTAGTAAAGGCACCAATCTTGTCACATTTCAGCCCTCGTGATGGAACGGAACTGCATTGCGACGCAAGCTCTATTGGCTTTGGGGCTGTCCTTATGCAAAAAAGAAAGATCTCAATCTTCATCCGATTTTTTACTTTTCAAAATGTACGTCCAATGTAGAGAGCAGATTCCATTCGTTCGAGATTTAAATATTAGCTATAGTATATGCCGTTCGCAGGTTTCGCGTGTATTTGTGGGGAAGCCCTTTTAAAATACTTACCGATTGCAATTCGCTCACGTGAGCACTAAAAAAGAAAGATAATAACCCTAGAGTTAAGCGGTGGGTCATGGAGCTTCAATCTTAGGACTATACGGCTGAACATCGGGAGGGGAGGCGCATGTCTTACTTTCATGGGCTGAGTAGAGTGGGTTATGTTTTGTTTATCGAAGACAATTCATTTGAAAGAAATTTGGCTATAGCTCAGACTACGGATCGAAGAATTATTGAAATTATGAAGCGACTTAAAAAATCAGAAGATAAGATGTATGAGGCTAGAAACGGTGTAGTTTATCGAAAGAAGTATGATTTACTTTTGTTCTATGTACCAGATAGTATGGAAAAAAATCTATTGTTTAAATATCACGACGAATTAGGACATACAGGGGCTAAAAAAGTATATCAAACCGTTTGTAAGAATTACTGGTTTCCTGAAATGAGAAGGAAAATAGGGGAGCATGTAAAGGGTTGTTTCAAATGTATCGCCTTTGCTCCCGTATCAGGTAAAGCCGAGAGTTTGCTGCAAATGATCCCAAAAGGAAATAAACCGTTTTAGATGGTGCACATAGACCGTGAGGATGTATGTGATTCGCCAGTTCCAGGGAAGAAGCATATCTTGGTGGTAGTAGACGCTTTAACAAAACTTACTAAACTTTTTACAACCAAATCTAAAACTTCGGCAGAGGCGATAGGAAATCTGAAAAAATACTTTGCTGCTTACAGTAAACCTCAAATTTTGGTAGCAGATAGAGGTACCTGCTTTACCACTGAAGAATTTGAAAACTTTGTAAAAGAGTATGGTCTTCAGCATGGCAAAGTGGCTACCGGGTCACAAAAAGCAAATGGTCAGGTAGAGCGAGTCAACCGTGCCCTTTCGCCCATGTTGAGTAAACATGGTGATCACGATTGCGGGAAAAAGTGGCCAAAGGTGATCAATGAGATCGAGTTTTGCGATGAACAATGTAACACATAAGGCGACAGGAGAAAGTCCAAGCAAATTGTTATTTGGTACAGATCAGAGGGAAAAAACAAATGACGAATTAAAAGAGTTCCTTGAATGTGAAATAAATATTAAAGCGAGAGACTTGAGGAGTTGCGGACAAGAGCTGGACAAAAAAAAAAAAGAATGCGGATAAGAAACGGAAAGAAGGGTATCAATACAAATTAGGTGATTATGTAATGATTAGAAATTTTGATTCTACGGAGGGATTTCTGCTGAATTAAAACCAAAGTTTAAAGGTCCTCACGTCATCACTAAACTATTAAGGAATAATAGATATATCGTTGCCGATATACCTGGTTTCCAAGTAACTCAAAGAAAGTATGAAGGTGTATGGGAACCAGCCAACATGCGTGCATGGTCTCCAAAAAGTGGCATGATTGAAATTGTCAATAATTCAGCCCCACCTGTGTTATAAATAGTATCTGTAAGATTTAAAATATTTTTATTGACTGGAAGAATCGTGTCCAAGGACGAACAATTGGCCAGGAAGGCCGAAATTGTAAGATGTATAGTTGTCTGACTGTGTACGTGTATGGTATTAGTATAGAAAAACATCGTTAACAGATATGGATATGTGTATGTGTGACTGATAAGAAACCCTAGAGTGGTGAGAAGGACGAGTGACGTGTGACGAGGAAGAAGGCAGGCAGTTTGTAATCATGCGGATATCGGTACTGACCTATGATACATATTTACTCTTTTATTCGTTAATAAATTATTATCCGGTTATTTTAAAATGAGTCTTGTGTTTCTTGGCCCTTTCCTGATGCGAAGCTTAGACTGGAATTAAAATAAGGAAGCTTACAGATATTTATTATCGTCCCAGTATTGGACATACTTTTTACGTTGTCCCAGTAATGGTCGTCGGTTTACCTTAATTCGAAGTTAATTGAAGAACAGGAAAGATTTGCGGATTGGATACGAATCGAATACAAATAAAGTGGAACACTCGATATCAAATTCACAGTCTATGGAAGTCTGCAAGGTATCCTTCCTTTATAAAACGGTGAAATTTAAAAAAAATTGTATTTGGTTAAGATAAGCTGATTCATGATCTATTGAATGATTCGACGAAAATGAAAAAATGTTGATGAATGAAATCATGATGGTTATTTTTCAGAAAAAAATTTTTTTGTTAAAAATACAACCATTCAAATTTGTTTTGCAGCTTGCTTAAAATAGGACAAATACATATTGTTTATCAATCTTAATTATTTCTTGATATAAAGATTCTCCAACTATGGGAAATGTGAGGAGATAGAAATTCAATGAGCTCAATAATTTTTTGAACAACAAACAAAAGTATTTATTTGGTTCGTGATTTTAAAAAATTTTTCATATTAAACAGCTTTTTGAATACTTCCCATCAATAAGATCAACTTTAATGTCGAATGATAGTTTAACTTTAATAATAATTTAATTTAATTATAATTTAACAGCACGCTACAGGGATGTAACTCCGTACCCTCTCTCTGGATTACTAATGAGAGGAACTAATTATATAGACATTTACAAATCGCTCACCATTCGTTATAATCATATACGTGTATGGTCCTCAAAGTAGAATTCTCTCACGCTCTTTTCTCACTTTCAACATACCACTCGCTTTTTAATGCCAAAGCAAGACAATAAATAATAATTAGTAAACTAATTAAAGTTCTCAAACAATAATGGCAACATTAGTTTTTGCTTATAAATGCCGCACGCTGTAACAAAAGGGCTTAATTGAAGAGTACAGAGATTAAAATGGTAGATTAGTCGCCCGATATACAGTACCACAATGGGAATTTTTAAATTAACACATCAATGCGATTTGTTTACACGGTGTACGAAGAATAAAACACTCAGAAGTTTACATGAAAATAAGTGGACTGTAACACTTCCTTAAAATGATTACACATTTGAATTATAGCAAGTATTCCAAACCGAAGCCTTTCGTGCATCATAAACGTTTCAAATTCACAATTGTATCCGATTTTCTCGTAAAATTGTAGCCAACAATTTGCAATGTAGCTTGTACTAAAATTCGCCCATAACACACGTGACGCTGATCATTCAATTAAAGTACACATTTAGGATTATCGGACAACTCGGCAACTCCCACTGACGAAACAGGCATGAAATAAACTTTATATGTAGGTCGGTCGTATTCGCAAGTGGCAGCCGTGATTCTAACTGTTCGAATCAAATTATCCTTTCCCGCAAAGAGTTAATAATTTGACCTAATTGCCATTTAGATGAAGGGAGAGCATCGAGTCTAATAGGCACCATAGAAAAGATTTTAATATTACACTTAACTCTCGCTTTCAGTCCCTCCGTTTTCAGTCTTCCTAGAACTGCTGGAGTCCAAAACTTCTCAGGGGAGCAGGGCGAGAGTCATTGGTAAGTTTTGAGTGCTTCATAGATTTCGTCATTTTTGTGCACTCTATTCCAACAGACTTAATGTTACGCATTAAAAGCAACTAGTTGGCCTCTAAAATTGCCTTTTTTTGAATGAATAAAAAGAAATATGTATTTTCAATTGGAAATATTTTCTTAATTTCAGTATTGAATAAATTTTGTTGGTATTCTATTATATCAAGTAAGAACCCTGCATTTACTAAAATGCAGCAAAGTTCAAGCTTTTTGTTTATTTCCCTTTTTCAGATAAAAATACCCTGTAAGGATGGAGAAAGGATGGCGAAATTAATTGCACGTTTGAAGAAATACCGACGTGTCCAAATGACAAGGTTCCATCTCGGCAGAACCAAATAAAAAGGTTCCTTACTTCAGAGGGCGTTGCTGTTCCCAATACTATTTATATGGGAATCTTAAGCTTCCATGTTTCGCCACCCGAGATGGCACCTTTTTATTTCGTCCTACCGAGAGGGCACCCTGTGATTTGGGCACGTCGATACTCAGATAAGAAAAGTTAAATTTGAATGTAAGGAAAGACAAAGATAATTAGATTTAGAAAAGAAGTTGTTCGGACTAATGAATGGACTAGAAGATTAAAGTTAGAAGATGTAAGTGAATTTAAATATTTGGGATATACCTTGAAAGCAAATGAAAATCATGGAGCTCATATAAGAGAAATGATAAAAAAGCGGCACAGGCATGACACAAATATGGAGAATAGAAAAGAAAAGAGATTAAAAGAGGTTGCAAGAGAGGTGTATAAGGTAGACTTTAGGGTTAAACTAAAGCACGCCTGGATAAATGGTGAGAGAAGAAGCGCAATGAAATAAATAAATCCTAAAGCGGGAAAAGAGGACACGGAAGGTCGCGAAAAAGTTAAGGAAGGAAAAGGAAAGGGAGTTGGAGAAAATGACATGAGAAAAAACGAGTGCTAGATAGTGCATGATATACAGAAGAGAATACCGGGGTAAACTATGAAGAATTTAAGAAAAGGGACTGCGGAAGACAGTTAATAGAAAGATGGAGGATGATTCTGGAATCAAAATCTAATAAATGGTATGCGATGACAAAATAGGAAGAACTACTAAAGTATTTAAAAAAGGAATAGAAAAAGGGAAGATGGATCAGACTCACAAAATTAAGATTGCTAAACAAGTTTGGAGAAGGGATGTATTGGGAAAAGAAAGAGAACGGAAAGTAAAAAATTTGTGAAAGGGAAGAGGAAACATGGAACCACATATGAGAAGGATATAGGACTGGAGTGCAAGATAAAAGAAGCGGGAAAGTGAATGTGGCAAAAGTTCAAGGACAGGATGGATTGGATAAGAAATAGATGAAGTAATTGCCAGGGATAGAAGAGGCAATAAAGAAAGAATTAATTTAAAAAAATAGCAAATTAAGATTCAAGGTTTGCTTGATGAACTGTGACAAAGAAGGCAAGGGATGGAAAAAGTGTTGAAAATAGCGTGATAAATAATTTTATAATTGATCAATAAATGAGTATTGAAAAATGAAATATTTTTTCGGGAATATTTCTTCATTTCAAAGTCAAAATGTAAGACGCGTTCATATTTTATTATACCGGTGAGAATAATTCCGTTTAAAACGCAATTAAATATACCGTTTTTTATTTTTCTTCCCGGCTTTACTCTTAATCTTCTCAGCCTAGACTGGGCTAATTTTACCCGGACCATATTTTCGGTTTTCTGTGTCTTTAGAATGCGGCGATGACAAGTCCGAATGAGCGTACGTCAAAAATATTGGAGGGGGGCATACTACTATTTCATCATTCGACCAGTGCCAGTCGGGCCATAACAGCCGAAGGTAACGCATCGAAAGTTTTCGTGTGGGTCTATACTACCCAGTGTACGCTCAACGTGTGAAAATTGACTTTAGAACAAAATCCAACGCAAGGTATATAACACTGTATATTATTATACAGTAAAGAAATTAATACTAAGATATATTTTGTTCTACTTTTCAATTAAATGTGAGAGAATAATGGATGTTTATTCTGATTTTTTAAGCATTTGCAAGCGCGTGACGCGCTCACTCACTCGTCGAGAGGCGCAAGTCGTTGCGGGGCCTACAGGACTTCAGGAGAAAATGGAGGATACTTTTCACGATAAAAATAAAGGGATTGGCGGGTCTAAATTCATATTAGATTTGTCAATGGAGTTAGACAAGTCTTTACTTGCAACTCTTTTGACGCTTCTGACTCTTTCCTCTTTTTTGAGGGATATGATTCATGAGTTGTTGCCTTATGAAGAAAGGCCAGAAATGCAGATCCATGCAACGATTTGCAAACATATGTACTTGAAAAGCCAAAGCGTTGTCACTCTTGTTCGTCCAGTCTCGACAGAAAAACGAAACTTTTCTGCACGTCTTGTAAAAAGCTAATCTGCCGAAAACACAGATCTAAAAAATGCTCATCTTGTTAAACCTGCTATTCTTATGTTTCTTTATGAATAAATGGTGTGAATTTGAAAAAATATATAGTTGATTTATATTATTACGTAGCACCCTGTATACAGACATTATTATGAAAAAGTTAATACACAAGAAAACATTTATATTATAAATGTCAAAATATGGCAATTTTCGTTGAACCGGAAAAATATGTTTTTTTTAAGAAAACAAAACTGCTTTCAAGGTCTCAAATTGCAACTCTCGTACCCCATATTTATTACAGTTGAAAATACTTTCTTTAGTCTACAAGCTGTTAAACAAAAAATGCGAAAAAACGTTCTTACTGAAAAGTTCTTTTAGTTTTCTGAAAATATCGAGACCATATGTTGAATTAATCTTATTTGTTTTAGAATAGTCATTTTCTTCAGACTCTTAGCTACACAAAAAAATTGATCTCGATAACTTAATTTGATCTAGAGATACTGGACTTTAAACTTTGTTCGGGTAAAAAATGCCCCGTATAGGCTGAGCGGAAAATATCGGAAGTCTAGGCTGAGAGGGTTAAAATTGTTTGTGGTTCAAACAAATAAATCATTACACTCATTTGAGATTAAAATTATCAGCAGTTGACCCAGACATTGAAACCGTGTTCCTCACGTCTACGACAAATACTGCATTTGTTCATAACTCACCTTCTCTTGAAGTTCACCTTCCGCTTATCAAATATTGACAAATTTTTTTTAGCGCATGTATTTACAATACAGTCAATCGCATCTAGGATATATAATTTTCAAAATTAGTTTTAATAATATTTTTAATTGTTTTTAAATTCAAGTTATACAATAAGAATATTCTCAAAACTTGTTTTTCAATACTTGGAACCAATTAATGTTGGTTAATATCTTTTTATTTTATATAGCCAACTATGATTTCACAAATTATTTCAATTGTACAAGTAAAGTTGCATTTGGATAAGTTTTTGAAATGTAAATGTTTTTGGTAGGATTTTACAACTTTTTAAAGAAAAAAATATAAAATAATTGCAAATTATACTGTTTTCTGACAAATATTAATTACTATGTATTTCAGAGATTACGTAAGCTAAAAATAAAAATAAATACCACTAATTTCCTGAATTCAAGGTGCAATATAAATTTTTCCATTCAGAATTGTAAAGTTCATCAGTTCATGTTGATTTTCTACTTTTTTAACGAGAAAGAAATGTACACAAATGTAACTTAGGATGTAATGAACATTCAAGGGTGATAATTTAACATTTCTGTTTATTTCATTTATTTATAATTTCTACTATTACATTTTTGGTAATGAATGCATCTCTTGCTTGTCTAAAATTCTAATTTTTTTTATTAGAGATTTAATTATTGGGTGGAAAATTAATTTACATTTTTTTTGGAAATTATTATTTTTAGGTAGAAAATTAATTTTCTTGGTTAAAGATGCATCTTTTTGGTAGAAATTTCAACTGGTTCATTGAATATTGAACTCTTCTGTTAGCAGTTCATTTTTTGTGGAAAATGAATTTCTTTGAATCAAAATGGGACAATTTTGTTGAAAAATGGTTTCTCTTCTTCTAAATTAATTTTTTTAATTAAAAATTTAATTATACCATGTTCAGTTCATAATTCAAGTTTTTGGTTTAAACAATCTCCCCTTTTTGTAGAAAATTAAAATAGTTTAATAGAAATGTTATCCCTTTTGGTCAGAAATGCAAATGTTTGGTCAAAAAAGAATCTTTTTTGGTTATAATTTCAACTATTTTCTTCAAAATTAATATTTTTGGTTAAATTCAACTGTTTTTTTCTTTTAATTTAAACTTCTATGGGTCGAAATATCAAAAATGACATTTTTTGTTGAGGATTAATCTTGTTCATTGAAAGTAAAACTTCTTTTTTGAAAATTAATTCTTCTTATTGAACATTCGTCATTTTATGAACCTGAAGTTCTGAATGTTCAAATGAACGAAATATTTTCTGACATTTCCATTTTACCCATAAATATTGTTCCAGCTACATTTTAAATTATGTATTATAATTTTTTTTCAATAGTAAATTATTTCCAATATAAATTAACGAACATTTTTCCAGATTTGCAAAGTCATCAGTAAAAAATTTCGTTTATTTGAACGTTCAGAACTTCAAACACATAATCATTTTATTAAAAAATTAATGTCTTTGGTTAAAAATTTTAATATTTGATTATAAGTGCGTCTTTTCGAATCATTTTTTTAGTCAAAATTTAATTATTCCAGTTTCGGACTTAACACTAATTTTTTTATGTAAAAAATGTTGTTTTTTGCGAATTGAAAATTCAACTATTTTAAAAAAAATCATGTTTAGTGTTAAACATATTTTGTGAGAAAATTAATTTTCTTGCTTAAAAATTTATTTTTCTAGTTTAGTTGAACGTATAGCAGTGGAGTTTATTGTATAATTCAATCAAATTTTCGTCAAATTAACCGAACGTTTTCTGAGTTTAATTGGAACTTGGATAAAGGATATGATGAATTCAAAAAAGTTGTTCTTTAAATTTTTTTGTTAAGACTTACAGAATATCATCATAGGCTAAATTTGATTCCATTGGAAAAATTTGGTACTTGTTGTTCTTTTTCGCAGAAATACGTTCCTTTTTTTTAGCAAGTCACAAATTTGGCCAAAAGAGCTTTCATAGAAGCGGATTCGATTTGCCAATTCCTAGAACTGGAGGCCAGCGAACTTTCTCAGGGGGGGGGGGGGTACTTCGAGAGCGGTTGCGACTGTCGCTTCGGAAGGGCCGCAGTACGCGAGTACTCATTCGAGTATATTACGAAATTTTAGAGATTCCACTTGGAAACCGTTTAGGCGGTTCTAACTGTTTACGTTTCGAGGGTATCGAGGATTATTAAGTATGTAAAAAGAATACAAATAATGAAAAAACAATTTAAACCATGATAAATAATTATATAGATAAAAAAGGGTTGTCTCATAAAAGGAGGCTTTCAATTTTAAATCAATTTTTTAACGAGATAAATGTTATGTCAGTGAAAAGAGGGAAGGTTATTGTGAATAACAAACAAACACACCTGGTATAAGTTAAAAACAGAAGTGCCCGTCATGTCCATGAAAATGCTATGTATATGACTCAATAAGTAAATGCTTAAGTGCTTCCTAGTAGTAATCAATGTTTGCAGAGTAAATTTTTTTAGTTTGAAAATAAATCTTTTCTAAGCGAATCTAAGATTAATTTTTTACCAAAAAAAAAAGATCATTTTCAACAAAATACGTGGATTTTTCAGAAAATGGTTGAATTTTTAAATAGAAAATAGATTTTGAAGCAATTTATTAAATTTTTAACTAGAGACACATATTCTACAGCAAAGAATCTTCAACCAAAAATTTAATGTTTAAATAGTTAAAAATAGAGAAAAATAACGTAAAAATGTCAAAAAATCAACTATCTAGCCGTTATCTAAGAGAGGACAGTTGTAAAAAATAATAAACTTTTTGAATTATAAATGGTAAAATTGACAGGAATTCTAATTGTATTATTTTTCATTAAGGGCATTTAAAATTGAATAATTCAAAGAATTTTCATTCAAAGAATTAAAAAAAGGATTTGTGATTAAAGTTGATAAAATACGGCTATTTAAAAATTTTTCCCAAAGAAATACATATTAGTCTATTCTTGAGTAAAGTCAAAAAGCTTTAGGAACTTCAAGTTATTTATTTTTTGTTATTTGAAATTCTGGTAAAGAGTTTTTCAATGAAAAATAGTATTTTGACATTCTCATTCTGATGAGAAGATATTGGTTTCATCTGAAATGTGATTTAATTGGTTTCTAACAAATTTCCACTGATTGGATTGAGCTTTGGAACACGTTTTTGAGGTGCAGAAAAAAAGGACGATACGAGCACTCGCAAAGTTGAACAATTCAACTTAATTACTTTTTCGATATAAAGAATATTATCAGAGTTATAGAATTTGAAAAATTAAAAATAAACGAAAATTAAAATGTTAAGCCAAATAAGGCAAGATATTAGAAAAGTCAAGACAATAAAAACTTTGTTTTTTGAAAGCTATACAAGAGTTTCGTTAAAAGTTTATTGAATTTTTACGTAAAATTAAAAGCAGAAATTTAGATGGAAGAAGAAAAATATTGAATTCAATTTTCAGGTGAAACTATGCAAGATAAGCAAAAAGAAAACGAAACATATGCACTCAAAAAAGACCTACAAATTTGTTATGAATTACTTTTTGATAGGATAGATCATTTTTTTAAATGTATTTATGCTTATGTCCAAAATCTGCAAATTATATATAGGAAAAAGTAACGACCAGAATTGGAATTTTTAACATTTTACTGTAGTAATACAAATATTCGTATGTTTTGGTACCGGCAACGCACAGCAGTCCTAAATCCGAAAAATGACGAAGATTGAAAAATGATCCGATCTGCATGAAATATTCTTTAAAGAAGTATTTTTGATTAGCTGATTTTAAATTTGCATTTCCAAAAATTTTTAAACAAAATAACATTTTGAAAATGCTGACCAATAACCAATAACATGGTTTTTTCAAGCAGTTGATTTCAAATTTGAAATCCCAGTTTTTAAAAACCACATGGCGTTTTACATTCTACATTTGTTTATCTATATATTTTCAAAACAGTTTTACAAAGTTTACTTTGTAAACAATAAAGTTCAAGGTTGCCAAATTTTGAAATCATCACAAAATTTGAATGAAAAAAAAGTTTACTACACCGGGGACGTTATTTTCTTCTGACCGTTATACACCTTTTTCAACAGCGTTTCAGGTTTCCTCCATTCACTTTTGCATAGGTTATTAATTTAAATGCTTTTATTTTCTCTCTAAATTCGTCCAGTAATGATGTCAGAATCGAGGGTTTTTTAGCATTATTATTTTTTAATTTTTTTATTATTTATAAATACATTGTTTAGCCCTTTTTTAGTTATTAAACTTTTTAAATTGATTTATTGTATTGATTAGACTCCGACTTTGATTTCAGAAAGTTGGAATGTCACGTTTAGGGAACTCGTATGATTCAAAAGCCAGAGCAAAAAACGTACTTAAATCGGAGTCAGAGTGTATTTGTATTTTGAATAATGTAAGCTAAAATAGATGGATTGTGAAATTTTTAATTAAAAAAAATTTAATAGCTAACTTGTAAATACCGTGTCATGGCCTTGAATTATAGTCTGAATAAGGTTAAAGTTGTTTTTCGAACCTTGTGCTCAAATATATAAACCTGTAAATAAACATATTTTTCTCATGACTACTAATAAGAACGCCAAATGCACATAGCACGTAGTCGATTTACAGACTGGAAATATTTTTTGTTCATTGCTTGAACATAATTTAAAATGGTATTCAAACTTATGCTTAAACTTTTAAACCTGAAAATAACGAATTCGTTTTTGTCATGACTTTAAAAATTAGACCAATTTCATAACTATTGAGAAGGCCTAATTAGATAGCGAATAGTATGTATAAGCCGAAAAACTTACGAAAATATTGATTAGTTATCTTGTCGATTTCTCATAAGCCTACGTGTAAGTATAATAATATATTTAAATAAAAAAAAATTGTTTCGTAAAAGCTGAATCACTGTATACTCAATTTCATTAATATTTGACAAAAAGTTGTGTTTTTCTTAAAAATAACAATAATTATCGAAAACAAATTTTATTAAATTTTTTTCAGAAGAAAATAATACAAGAAAAATGTATTACACTGAAAGAATTGTGAATCGTTCTTAGATTTTACTAATGTTCTATATTCATGGATTTGAGTTATTTTAATCAATTTAACTAACTGTTGATGATTAATACAAATATTAACATATGAGTCGCTTAACCCGATTTTACGGCAATTCGAAAATACTAAGATACTGAAAATTGTCGCAGTTTACATTTAAATTATAATATGTGAAATTAATGCGTTTTTATTAATCATGAAAAATCATAAAATATTTGCAGTTTTTTCAAATACCAAAATAGTCAAAAAATCATTTTGCAAAACCTAAATTTATTGAACGTTTGGGTTTTTCACGCATTAATTATAAACTATAATTGAAAATTCGCGGAGATATCTAAAATGTTAAAAAAATGTCATTTTTGATCATTTTGAAAACAAAATGAGGAAGCTTTTTAGAAATTGATGCAAACTCCTGTTAGAAAAAACAAGATTCGAATGACAAAATTTGGATTACAACAAACAAACAAAACCCAAAAAATCCTATTGTAAGCTGTAAAAAAAGAAGAAATAAATTTTCGGAGAAAAATAAAAAAGAGGAAAGAAAAATGAGAAGGCAGCCAACCACACCCCCTTCCTTCTCTTTTTCTTTCTTTAGTCTTATTTATTTTTATTATCATCAAATTACCATAAAATAGTATTCAAAATACAAAAATAAATAAAATTGCATTACCAACGTTTTGGTACTTGTACATGTTTCGGTACTCATATAAAGGGAAGAAAAATTTCCAAGGTAGAAATTGAGGGGGCCGTTCATTTTTCGGAACGGTAAAAATTAAGAAAGGTAAAATTTCAGAATGGGTTATAATACATAGTGGTAAAACTTAGGAATAGAAAAAAGTAGGAAAGAGCAATAAGTCGGAAATCCAAAACTCTGAAAGGTATTTCTTCGGAAACCAAAGAAGCGGAATGGGTGAAAATTCAGAGGCGTTAAAATTAGGAGGGTGAAAAATTAGGAATATGTACATATACGGAGAGGAAACATTCCGAAAGTAGAACAATTCGGAATTGTTAATAAATATACCTATTAGCAGGTGTATAATTGCTTATTTATGGTAGCAAACAAATGTTTATCGCAGTGAATTTAAATGTCATATCATA